>NC_090447.1:194788511-195098109 GCF_031143425.1 Pleurodeles waltl
TTTATTTTTGTAGGTGCACTCGTCAGGAGCTTGATTTCCACCATGATTCACTGGTGTTCTGCAATTGTGGGTGGTGGTGATCTTCTGTGGTGTTCTACGGTAGCATTTCCACTTACTGTAGGAGAATGGTGGGGACGTGCTCTGTGTAGAACATTATTGCAATGGGTGCGACAATTCCTCACATACTGTGGCCCCCGCTATAAAAGATTTGTTGCTTTGGTCAGTTATTGAAAACAGCCACTTTCTGATCACAAGATGTATCTAATGATGACTTCATCCTACCTTGGCGATTCGGAGTTATGCGTGTAATTGTTGACAGCTGTGTGTAAATATAGGCTAGGAACAATATGGGTCATGTTTGAAGCCTCATTATTAGGTAAATGTATTGACTTCCAGCAAGTTGTCTAGCTGTTTTGCCTGTTAATCAGTATTGCACTCGAGTCATGTCAATATACTACAGGCATGGTGGTAAAGCTGCTGGTTAGCTAGTTTTTAAGGACAGCAAGCAATTAGTCTGAGACTTGAAAAGCTGACGTGAAATCCACTTTCACCAATGAATATAAAACCTGTGCCACAGCTTCAGTTAAGTATTGCTATATTTAAGTGGACATAGGCCAATAACACTAAAAGTGAAAATGGGCATAGATCTTATTTTGTGCCCCAAATTAAAAATACAAATTTCTTTTCACTTTGCCTTCTCTGAGATTCATGAAAAAGTGCATTCACTCACATCTCGATAAATACATTTCCCTCTGGAAGTTTACCTGCATCAAAGGTGTCAGGCTTGAAAATCACCTTATTGATCAAGGCTTCACAACTAAACTCTCCATAAATGTTAAATCTGTACTGAAAGATTGTAGCAAAAACATTCATATATGCTATTAGTAAAAAGCAAGTGCTTTCCAAGAAATATAATAATTCACAAACATGTTCAGAAACATATAGAGAACTTGTAGGCCTTTATGCATAATTAATGACAAACACACCCAAGTCAAGCTGGTATAGAAAATCTCCTTATTCTTCTAAATAAAGAGTTTCATGTAAGGATGGCACACATTAATGCCCATCAAAAGTTTTTAAAATAAGAAAAAGTACTGAAAAAAGGACTATGGAAAATCCGTCTATAACACCTTTATACAGTTGCAAAATTCGAAAATGTTAAGACAATTAGAGTATGAAAGTAGGGCACAATATTGAATAGAGGTAAACTAACCAACTATGCAATATTAAGAGACAGTCATTGTCAGAGCTTTGGTTATTAATTTAGGAGGCTGTGACTTCTATCAAATTGATTTACTCAATGGTTACCTCAAAATACAGTTCTGATCAAATCTCTGCACAAACCTTGGTAACTATGCCAAAATGAGCAATCAATCCCCAGAGAAATGTGTTCTAAATGCAAGTAGTACCAACAATTTTAAAGTATAAACAACAACACAAAAAAATTCCCAAACCACCTAACAAAATATTGAATGAGCTTAACAACACCAAGATCTTAAAAATTGTATAAGGGGCACCAGAAGTACGATTTGCTTTAATGCTTTAAGGCAAAAAGAGCCTAGAAAAAGGTAAAGCACCATTGAAAACAACAGATTGTGGTTGACCAGGAGGTATGTGCGATTTCAGGCCGAGCACAATGGAGCAGAGGACGGGTACACGAAGTGGGTCATCCCAATCAAAGATGTTACCATCTCAATAGGAGTGAAAATCTTCCAGTGAGGCAGAATCAAGGGCTTTGGCAGGAATATCATCATTAGATTTCCACTGAAGTCGCTGGTTTTGGTGCCAAAAGCTCCAAGCGGGACAAAGTCAGATTGCGCTACTGTTGAGAGTTGATCGTATAGATTTGCAGCTTCAGATTAAGGCCTATATTTATTCTTTTTTAGCGCCGCACTTGCTCCGCTTTTTGACGCAAAAGCGGTGCAAACTTGCAAAATACAATTGTATTTTGTAAGTTTGCGCCGCTTTTGCGTCACAAAATGACGCAAATGCGGCGCTAAAAAAGTATAAATATGGGCCTAAGTGACTTCCATTAGGACAAGGCCAGAAGCTGTTTCCAGGCAGATTCCAAAAGGACTGATACCGTAACCACAAGGTCCCACTGAACCAATTTTCAGCGAGGTAATAAGTAGGTCTGGGCCAACTTTTAATAAAGCCAATGTAATTTGTGAATTTTGAGTACTGCAATTAATGTAAAATTACAGAGCTTACGCTATTACAGCATGTTGCATAGTGAGAGACCTGTCCGGGGAAAAGTTGTAATGCAAGATAAAATGTTCAGGTCATTTTTGGGTGCAAGCAGCAGTTGGTTTTTAACACTGGCAGTCAGCAAACAGTTCAGATAGATTTTTTACCTGGGTCGGCAGTTAGGGTAATTTTGAGCATGAATCTACAAATCCATAATGAGCTGCAGTGTTTTGTACACAAGTGGCAGTTCCTTTGATGCAAGCAGTCAACAAACATTTCAGGTAGATTTTTTACCCAAGTGCACTGTTCAGGTAATTTTGACCATGAAACTGCAAATCTGAATACGAGTGGCATTATTTTGAATGTGAGAGACGTGAAATCAGCTTGTAATCATATTTACAAGGTGAATTCTTACCAGAATGGACTGTTCAGGCAATTTGTCGGAGTGTAAGATGCATTTTGCATGACTATGCATAAATGTAGACAATTTTGCAGTAATTTCACATAATTACGCAACCACAAATTACACCATTTTCACGCATCCCTGTTAATAAGCTCAGAGTGTGACAAACCAGTTTTTCTTGTCTTCCTTGAGAACAACCTCCCTTGGCACATGTCACATACCTTGCCCTGTGCCTTCAGAGATACAAAAAAAACTTAGTAATGGCCTAATTAACAGTTTGAAAATTCATTACTTTGTCACATATGTGACAGATATCCCATTGCCATCATTACAAGTGCCTTATATCCTACTGTATTGGGTAAAGCACACAGGATATTCAATATTTGTGCTGAAGAAACCCATCTGCCAAACTCTAAATCAAGCCTTAATTTACAAAGGTCTGTGAATGTTTGTTCTGTTCAGCCCTTTAGTCCCTAGATCATTAGGGCAGTCTTCCAGGAACCTCTTTCTAGCAAGTCAGCTCTCAATGAGGGTCCATTTCTCTGTGTGCAGCAGGCTGTTTGTTAGGATCTTTTGTGCCCCTGAAGTAGGCAAACAGGAGGCCAACCATTTCATCCTTTGTCTGTAGTAGGATTCAGACGTCCTTGAGTCCTCAAGTGATTTCTCCTATTCCTCCTATTCCAGCAGAAGCCATGAGTGAGAAATCTACTTCCAGTAGGGCCTTTTTCCACAGAGAGAGTATTGACATTCCAAGAATGTTCTGAGGAGGAGGTGGTTGATGTGCTAGATTTGTCCTGTACACTAGTCAGTGATTAGAGAGGTTCTGCCATCTAATCCTTTCTATTTTCTTGCAGTCCTCCTATCTCCATTTGCAGCACCTGCACTGTGCCTTACTCTGAAATTAACCAGGTGTTCCTGTTCCAATAGGTTCTTGACCGCTCTCCTTTTTAGATGAGACCTCCTCCTACTTAAAATTAACCAAACTGGTTCTCTCCCCCACTGTTTCTAAAGACTGGCTGTCTATGAGGGTCCTTGGAATTAATGGAAGAAGCCATTCTTTGCATGTCAAAGTCAAAAGAGGTAGTACTAAGGCTGCCCCTTGCTCTACCAGCTGACCATTTCCACTTCCACATAGCCAATACCTGCAACATGGTAATCCGTTAACACTCACCTGTCCTCCCTGTATTTAAATGTAGGGCATTGTTTTGACCGCCCGGGTCATTAATCTCCTACTCAATTATTTGTATTCTGCTCTCAGTTCTGGGGGTGTAATGAGTTGTAGAACTGATCTCACACCTTAAAAACATTTTTATAAAGCTACTTACCCCATATGTTATCAAAAAACTAAGGCCCATAATTATACTTTTTTAGCACCGTATTTGCGTCATTTTTTGACGCGAAAGTGGCAGAAACGCACAAAATGGAATTATATTTTGTAAGTTTGCGCCGCTTTAGCGTCAAAAAATGCCGCAAATGCGGCGCTAAAAAAGTATAAATCAGGCCCTAACTTCACTATTAAAGTAGATTTTGAAATTAGTAAGAAATAAATTTGAAGGACTTTATTAGTATTTTCCAAGGCAGGGATAGCAATTAAATATCTTAATTCCACCTAGGCCTGTCCTGTTCGAAATGAAGCTAGAGCTACACAGTGAAATATCTTTTAGGCATTCAGTCATTTTGATGGCACATCTTGTACTAATAGAAATGTGGCACTTTTAAAAAAAATAGATTAGGTCCTCTCCCTTTTGTTCTTACAGTGTGCCTTTTTGGGTGACTTATTGATTTATAAAAATAGGTTTTACTATATGGCACATACATTTTCCTTTGCCACAAGTTACATAGCAAGTGCAAGTGGTATTTTTGTAATATATATGAATTATGTAAATGCACACTGTAGACTATATGTGATGTATCTCTTATTCCATTGGTGCATTTCCTGCTCCATCTACTACACGGAATAATTGGGTGAAACCAATTTTATCAATGACATTTTATGGCCAGAATGCAATAGCAGTGTCACCGTGCAGAGAGTTCTTATACCTACAAAAATAAGGTCCAGAAAACTGCGAAGAATTAAAACCAACTGTTAGGCTTGTGAGAGATTTTATTTACACTGGCAGAATTTATGGAGTTTGCTTTATACAAAACTCCCAAAATGACTTTAAAATGTAAAATTACGCAATTTTGCATTATTTTTGCACACAAAAGAGGTATGGAGTAGTCAGTGGCTTTAAGTGTATTGTGGCAATTTCCTGCCAATATCTTGAAAGTATTTTTTACTTAAAGTGCATGCTCACATGAAAAATGTTACGGGATATACCGGCAAACCACAGTTTGGCTTAATACCATCATTTTGCAACACTTAAATGGACATTCACACATTTCACTGCAAACAAATTATGCATTTTCACCCACTTTTAGTGACCATGCAAAAATCATGAATTTCTTGCAGTCCTGGTATCATTTCACCGTCAGAAATATTCCAATACTAGAATTAAATGAATAATTTAAATCTTTCATCCATTGGTACTCCATCCTCCTCTCTAGCCCCACCACACCTTTACATCTGTGAAAATGTTCCAACCCCAAAATGTCCTGCCTTTCACAAGCAAGACATCCTGCTGATAAAAACATCCAATTAGTACAGACCATGACCTGCAGATCTTCATATCAGAAGATACTGGCAACATCACTAGGCTGTTCGAAAGCATTGTTTCTTTTGAATTTTGTCTGAATTTGTAGGTGAAGTTAAAACCTTTGCATGCTCTTAGTTTCAACAATTATAGCATTGCCAAATCCATGTACATTATATGGAATTATATGGAATTGCTCTTTTTCTCTGAGAAGGCCACCTTCTATAGCAGTACATATACTATTGGATGGGCAGACAATCAAGTCATTCTCTCTGGCTCAGGTGTATAAGATCACCAAGAAGATAACTGGAAAGTTGAACCTATTGAGACTAGTTGAAATTATATTGATGAATCAACAGATGTTATTTGTATCTGTCCCTGAAATTCAATTCTATAAACTCTTAAAACTATGAAATGTACACTCTCACCGTTGGATACCTGTCTACCAGCAGTATTCAGGTGTCATCGGATTTGTATGATTTGTTGTATATTCTTATTGCCTCTTTAAAAGCAGCCTCAGTCACAGTTGGCATAAATCAAGCAGTCATGCTACTACTGCTAAAAAAAGAAAACTGCTATTTGATTTCAAAGGTAAAAATATGTAGGCGTAGTATAAAAATAGTTATTTCTCTCAAACTGTTTTAGAAAATAATTGCAGCTCAGCTACATACGTCTGTGTAGCATAATAATCTTTATGAAATTCATTATACAGATTTGCCATATGGAATTTGGATGATGAGTGTAAACATGTTGGCACAATTCAACATTATCACCCATCCGTTCTTCTTTTCCATGTTCCAGAAACTATTGAGATTCAAGGTTACGTTTTCAAAATTAAGGTGCATCATTGATTACTTTTAAGTCAGTAATGTAGTGATGCTCCAAAGTGGTGACAGGAGTATCAACCCTTTCATTATTGCTTTTGAAAAATTTTTTATCATGACCAATGGCTATGCTCAGTCATTTCGTTGCGATCATGCCATACACATGTGCATTGAATACTCTTGTCAGATAACAACATTTGGTTGCAATCACACACCAGCAACTGCAGTCAAAATACTGGTGTGCCTTCGAATACAAATCTTTAGCTTATACTCCTATTAAGTTCTGTTGGAGTTTATATTACTACTTTATAGGTGTTCTGATAAAAATCTACTGTCATTGCACTTCTCCATTCTGATAATGTAAGAGTGGTGCTTAAATCAACAGACACATAACCATACGCAGTGCCTACCTGCAGGACTGCAGAATCCACACATATAATGTAGATCACCCATTGCTACTGCTTTGAAAAAAAGAACACATTACACCTACAGTGACATTTCTACACTGGTTACCAGTAGAATAAGTACCCATGTCAAAGCCACTTTGACATTTTGTGGCTGCTTACAGCCCTGGCAGCCAGTAGATCTACTCTGTTAATCTACAGCACCTTTCATGCAAGTTCTATATGTTAACAGGGTATTTACTGATGCAAGATGCTTTGCAGTCAACAACAATACTGTATAGATCAAAATTCAAATATTGCACCTAAGGGATCACAGATGACCTCAGTTTGAAGAAAGTAACAACAATATAGTTCATCTAGAGTAAAGTAGCCCAGAACGTTCTTAATGTCTTTTTTGTCTAGTTGTTGTCATGTTACCACCTTTGTGGTAAAAGTGACTTGTTCAAAATAAAATACTAAATTTAAAATAATCCCCTTGGAGTATCTGTAAATGGCATTCACATAGTTTAGACATACAGCGTCAAAGTGTACTGCATCACTTAGTGAACAGTTGAAGGGCAAACATTAAAAAAAATGTTATGAAACAATGATGCAATTTAAAAACATCATTCAAATTAAGAATGCATTATAAATATCTATATTAAATACCACAATATTTTAGTAAACAATATCTAATCATCAATATTATTGACAAAAATAAAAAATAAAATACTTATCTGCCTCAGTGTTTTTGCAGTCACTAGATTCTGACCACAATATTATGGTCAAATTATATTGTGGAGAAGATACTCATGTATTCGTGTTCCATGTTGTTTAAAGACAGAAATAAAAGAAAAACATCTTCTGGTTTACAAGACTTTCTGAAACATCCTCCCACAAGCCATCATGAGTGCAACTTATCTCTGTCCAATCAGAGGTGCTTATAGATACACCTGTTTGGACAAATGTGATCTAAGCTAATTTTTCATTTTCACATTCTCACATAAGCTGCTTGAAGGTTGGGAGCATTGGTAATTTCATAATTCAGCTTCATGTAAAAACCTATAAAAATTTTTTACGCTTTGGTCTGCTTTTACCTCAATAAATTGAAAGCATACAATTACTGAAAAAAATATTGCTGATTAATTTCATACTTAGCAATTGATCATTTAATTGTGGGTCATCCCTGAAATATGGCCATTCAGTACATTTATTTTGAGGGAGTTAGTAAGTATGGTTATTGGCATTGAGCACATCACAGACTGAACATTATATTGACATTTGCCTGCCATGGTATTACATTTGCAGTGAATGATAGTCCTCTAAGGCTCAGTGTACAGAAACTGAGCCACTTTTGCTGGTTAACTAAGAGCTAATATAGATGTGAGAAGTTCGTCCACTTTAATGAACCAGCCAGTCATTGACAACAGCCCATGCCTAAGTGAGAGAGAGAGATGTAGCAAGCATGCCTTTCTTAAAAGTCTTCTCAACTTTTGCCAATCTTCTTCAATAGCACAGTAGCGCTGCTGATTTGGTGTTTTTAATGTGTGATCTAGTATCCTGAAGGTCATAGTTTGGTTATGAACAATTCAAATAAGAGAGCACTTGGTTGATTAATTGGGTTGTTGCAGTAACACTAAAGACATCAGCATAGATCATTAATTTGTCTGGATTAATTTCCTCTGCTATTTTTATGTGAGGCATATTTACTTTATTTAAAACTGTCCAAACTCATTGTGCCTTATCACAGGCCTTCTGGCTACCTTAGAGCCTAACTCTGCCAAGAAACTGTAGAACTCCTATCCTTGAAATATGATTGCAGGTGTTCTGGTAGACCATACACTCTTGTCATTTTCTCTATTTTAGAAAGTACTGCATCACCTGCTACTGAGTTATGAGCTCAGGACTTAATTCACAAAAGTAACTTTCGGGTATGTTTACAATTGTCTGCTGTTTATAAAGGGATTTATGAGTAGTATCTATACAACTGGGGAGTCTCTGCACATAAAGAGTTCTGTCTTGTTCAGTGCACAGAAACCGAGACAAACACTTTTTCTGGTATAACTAAGAACTAATTTAAAAGTGGAAATCTTTCCACTTTCTTGAAGTAAGCTGCAACTGACAACAGGCCATGCTTGAATGAAAGAGAGATGGAGCAAACATGCCTTTCTTAATGGTCTTCTCCGCTTTTACCAATCTTCTTCAATAACACAGTGGTCCAGCTGACTGGGAACTTTTAATGTATGACACCTATCTTTTTATGTGCAGTGACTATGCACTGGTAAAGATACTACTCGTAAATCACTTTGTGAATAGCAAACAATTGTAAACTTGCACAAAAGTGTTACTTTACCTTTGAGAATGAGGACCTCGGTCTTTCAATACTTTGATAAATCATTAATTATCACAAGAATGTATTGCCTATTTTAAAAGTGAAGTTAAGTGTACTATTCCTTGTGTCAGTGGTTGGACTCTTTGCAAGGAAATATATAGATTATATTGATGTTTTGGCCCATCAACTTGGCAAAGCCATTACCCACTCCACCATTTCCTCTATGACAGTACACTATTTCATTCACTGATCGTGCTTTAGAGAGGACAAGTGCATAATAGCCCTTTTAGAAGCTGGTCACTTTCTGACAGCGAAAGCTATTGTGTCACATTGACAAATGCATTTTGGTGGAAGCTCAACCAAAGGAATGTGATTTCTAAAAATAATTGAAATTATTGGTCTTGAAAACTTGATGGATCCATTTATTTAAGCGCAAACAAAGCAAGGAGCATCTGGTCCAGCTAAAAAAAACGTTAATCTCATTCTTTGTGCCCCCTTTATTTTAACATAGATTGCTTCTTGCGGATGACAGGGAAAAAAGCAGCCCCATTTTCTGCTCTAGGAAAATAGGCTACAGTGGAGCTTAGGCTCTGTAGATGACACACAATTCATCTACTAGTACAACCTGTGAAACTGGCTTGTGATCTAAGATCACTGTAAATTGATGATCATGGCCGTACACTTGGAGTGGAGGTGTTGCTACCCACACAAATTGACAACTACTTCAAATTCAGTGTTCTAGAGTGCTATACTAACAAAGGCAATGTACTGATCACTTATTGTGGCATTTTGCATTAGCACAGCTCCTAGGCCACACAATTTAGTGTCAAGGATCAGCTTTATTTTCTTGACATGGTTATACCACGCTATTCTGTGGTCCACCTGCACAGCATTTTTCATGTCCGAACATTCAAAACTGTTTGTGAACATCCCAGGTACATGCAATGTTTGATATGAATAGCTCCCTCAGTGCTTTGGTGACTGTGGTGAGATTAGCAATGAAGTGACCACAGAAAATTGCCAGTCAGCACGAAATGCATAATGCAGAGATGATGCTAGGAGCTGTCGCCCTTTTGATGACATCGAACTTGTGATAATCTGAACTCAGGTCTTCTAATCTATATAAACTGGAGAAATTACAACTCACAGCCCAGAATTGTTCAAGGGGGATTGGCCTCCTATTCTAGGATATCATCACTTTCATCCAAATAAGCATTAATTTTTTAATTTAAAAATCCTTTCCTAATGGCGATGATTGCATCTGCAGAGTCCACATGAGTCAAGCATTTGCTAGCTGACTCCTGCTCGATGTGAATGGAGGCAAACCATCTTCATTATTGAAAGCTGGCCAACACCGGCATCAGCCCTTGGATGAGAGAGAGGCAGACAGAAGGAGAGGCAGTGAGCAGTCACACCTTTCCCAAGAGTCATGTGTCTGTATTGCACTGAACAGTGGTGTTTCAGCAAACTGCTTGTGTCACACACCAATGGAATTTATGACAAAGAGCTGCATCTTTGCTCTAGCTACTAAAATAATGCATTATGGTTCTTATTTTACCACTCCTATACAGTAGGCATTACCAGAGCCATGCTGATTGTCTAAGATGTTATCTGTGTAGGAAAAATAGTATCTGTCTGCTTTTACTTTCACAATTTTGAGCAGGTGTTCAAGATAGCCCATTCGGAGACAATCTTGGCATGTGTTTGATGTTAGCCAAGCTGTGGGTTGCCTAGAGCAGGTATTTGTGCATGAATTCCACATTTTGATTTAGCACAATTACATCACTTTCAAAACCTAAAATCAGTCTTTGGGATATACAACCCTAAAACAATTTCAATTCAAGATAGGCAACATGGAGAAAACTCTGATACCACACACTATTTAAGAATATGTAATTGTATGAGTAAGCAAAACAAATGCAGGATGTATTCTAGCTTTATTTTGCAAACTGGCAACCTTTTCCAATTCCCTGAGTGATGTGACCGTTAACATATACTTGTAGGAAGAGAGTTTATTTTTTCATTAGTATGTTGCTGTCCAGTTATAGTAGAGGAGCTATTTGCAAAGGTTTGGTACTAGATTTGTTTGGCTATTCTAGCATTAGATGATGAACAAATTACGGATTTTGACATTATACACCATTTGCTTCTAGACACTTGTAGCATAAATCTATGTTTAAATACCACAAATAATGCACACATTCCTTTGTTCACATTTGTAGCAATGAAAATCTTTCTTTTATTGATCTAAGATTTTCAAATTAACATTAATAACCCATTTTTAGTTAAACGAATTCAACCCACAATGTCCAATATAGCAAACAAATAGAGGAACCAAATATACGGGCCATTGGAAAATGCAGTCAAAAATGAAGCATAAGATATCTGAAAGTTACAATGCTCCATGATTTAAAAGCATAAATATTTACCTTTGTCCGGAAATCATTGTGTCATCTAAACCAATGAAATGTTCTACATCCTTACCATTCATCAGTGGATGATCTTTTCAGATTTTGTTTCAGATTTTTAAATTTTCCAAGGGAATGTGACAATCATTCAATTTATTTTGCAAGTCCCAAAATCTCATTGTCCATTTCTGTGGAAACTGGCTAGTTTACTACTTGATTTAAGAAATGTACGTTTTTTAAAGCAGTTTGAATGCATCAATTAGTCGAATACTTCTAGTAGTATATTCTAGTAAATACAAAACTGCTGATGCTCAAAACCTGAAAAGCTCATTTGGCTTTGGGATTGCCCTTGTTACATGTGATAGCTGTACAGCGTGTTCCTCCTCCAAAAGACTGACCAGGGTTTCAGGATAACTACTACTTATGTAATTAACTGCCAATTCAGATGCATTGATTTTAAATATATATTGTGTGGATATACTTAAAATTTGACCTACATTGTCCTTTACTGGGCTAACATTAGACCACTAGACAGACAGAAAAGAAGACATAATTTTCCTGTATATCCATCGAAAAAATGTATATCCAATGTATATCCATCAAAAAAAGGTCCTATTCACACTCATTTGATCATTTCAAATATTGATACGACTTGATGTCGAAAGTGCAGGTAGAGTTGGGGGTAGAGGGTACAGTTGGGCCTTATTCCCTAGGCCCATACCCTTTCACGGTCCCACATTTGTACTTCAAAATCTATTCGTAGATTTTGGCGCAACCTTGTCCTGTTAATTCATGGCATCTGACATGGCTAACGTTAGAAGATAGCACAGTTGTTCATGACATGGGAGGGTCCAGTAGGTGGTTTTTGACCCAGGACCCATAAAAACGTCTAACATGTTAGAATGTCGATCTTGAGTGCCACCCAGCACATAATTAGAAACAGGTTTTTTTTTTAATGCGTCCTTGCTTCAATATAAATAAAGAATTTCCGACATAAAGTTTAACCCATATCGATCTGACTGACATCTAGCTCTGGTGCTGCGATCAGTAACTTCTGTCATGGTCAGACTGGTCGCTTGGGCACATGAACAACTCTAGTAAATAGATAGATTTGACATTTGTAATGACATATATATCTCAGTATATGAGACAACGCCGTGCACCCATGAATCTGTGTACATCCTAGATACATTTTGCCCGTTTATTGCAAATGACTGAACCCATAACCTGGATTCCTATAGTGAGATTTGTCACCAACGTTATCTCTTCATTTTTAGACGAAATAAGTGATAATTAAAGAAAGCTGCTTAATAGTCACAAGCCTGATTTGTGTAAGTGAATGGGCTTCATTAAATGACCGCAAATGTAGATAAAGATCTGAGTCTAATTAAAATCAATAAATAACAAACAACAGAACCAGAAAATGGCAGACTGGAGTTACATTTTGCTTCATATATAAGACTTTAAAAATACATTTGGAAAAGGGCTTTTCATTCTCATTGCTCATGTTCCTATTCAATGGTTTCTTGGAAAAGGAAATGCCAGAGCAAAAGTAAGCCATGACTATGCAATGTGGCTGGCTAATATCTTATTAGTTAGGCAGTCATATTGCAGAGCCAGCCTGTTGTTTTCTGCTCAGACCTCTCAACATTTCTTCGAGAAATAAACCACCCTCACTTTAATTGTACCCACTTACCCCATAAAGTAGATCATTGTACTTTATGTTTGGTGATAGATTTCTCGTTTATGACATTGACATTCCCAGGATTATCTCAAGCTTTATAGATAAGCTGATAAAATGAGAAAACACTAAAATTCCAAAGTCTCACCAAACAGAACAAAACAAAAGGACGGGAAACACGAAAAGGCCAAATAATTTGGCAATTAGAATGCTAGGTAGAGCAGAACAGTTAAAAAAATGAATCAGTGAGATCCATAAAAATGGCAAATTTGTCATAAAACCTTGCTACTCCTTCATATAAAGAATATCTTCTCGAGCTATAATATTTTTGAGTAAACCTATCTGCCTCTTCTGTAGTAGCTCAGAAACACATGCGTACAAATATATGTGTAGCTTTAAGCAGGGTGCAATGGAGTGCGCATACTTTGTCTTGTGGTGTGTTTTAATACTCTTTCTTGCCTTGGTGCTGCTGTAACAGGCTCAGAGCTGATGCCCAAAGCTCTCTCCACCAGGATAGTGGGAGGCATATGGTGGTTCTTTACCTTGATTATAATATCGTCATATACTGCCAACCTAGCGGCCTTTCTCACTGTGGAGCGTATGGAATCCCCTATAGATTCGGCGGATGATTTGGCAAAACAAACCAAGATAGAATATGGGGCCGTCCGGGACGGATCGACCATGACATTCTTCAAGGTAAGAGAAAAACACAAAAATAGTTGAATTACACTTTGATTCAAAACATGTGTTCAAATGTATACATTTTGTATATTGTATTGTTCTGCAAATTTACTTTGAGTTTTCCGAGTTAATATTTTAGTACCTGAATAGACGCATGTACCTGCGACTCAGCGCATGTGCGCTGTGCAAGCATTTGGTTTCATCCTCGGCCTACCCGGCATTTGGACAGGCCCACTACTTTTGACGCACTCCATGCATCCAACTGTAAATAATATTCTGCACACCCTGAAGGTCACGAAGTAAAGCAGATCTTCATAACTTTTTGACTTATGTCGTCCTCTGCTGCATTACTACTAGAAGATGGGGCCCCAGACTAACTAGTTTCTACCTTTTGAACTTCAAAAGCATCTACAAAAATACTGAAACAAGTATGCACCAAACAAATAATGAAATGTTGCATTTAGTTCACAAAAATGCGAACTAATCTAACTTTTAATTTTAATGTGAAGGTTGGAGCTTTTTACATTTGGTTTTATTGCAAAAAG
This sequence comes from Pleurodeles waltl, assembly GCF_031143425.1. NCBI lineage: Eukaryota > Metazoa > Chordata > Amphibia > Caudata > Salamandridae > Pleurodeles > Pleurodeles waltl. The sequence goes on from NC_090447.1 coordinate 194,802,589, forward strand.
GCAAGCAATATGCTAGACCCTAGCACATCACTGTCCTCCTGCTCCTAGTGCATGCTCTCTTTTTGTGGTGCATACCAGTGCGTCAAATGAGGCCACGAGTCGCCTATACTTTAGACACCCTCCACTGAGAACCTTCTCTGTAATTACAATTATTAATATCCCCCATCTATCTCACACCACACCATTAGCACCTCCAGTAGTTTGGCCCATTTCAGCATAAAGTGCTTCAAGGCAGTAAGGCTTACTAAGAGTTTTTAGGAGGTGCTAGCAGGTGTTCTGAGGTCTTGGAGGAAAACCTATAGCCCTTGTTACTGGCTGTGTTAGCACTCTATTTGGACATGGTGCTTGGATATGGTGCTGAACTGGGATGCTGGAACGTTTGCTGCGATCGAGAAGCAGGATGACCAGGAGTCAGTTTGGGAAAGAGCGTGATTGTGAGAAATGTACTCTAAAATGACATGTGGGACCTTCTGTACAATCTACCCCTTCAGTATCCCCTCCTGTTTCAGAAATACGGCATACATCTGCATCTGTCACCCCTGGGGTGGTCGACAGAGGTTTTTCCCCTGGAATATTTCAAGAGAAGTGTGGAAGGCTTGGGGAAAGCCATTGTTGGCCTCAACGAGGTATGTGAGCAAGAGGATACCTTGGAGATGGTGCATGTATATTACGCCTCTGTTCAGTTAATGAATGAGGATTCCCCTGAAGTTACGCAGGCTATGGCAGTGTCAAAAATGGATACAAAGAGGGGGTCACTCATGAATGATGCCTGCTGTGGTTTGTCGGAGGGGGAGCAGGGCGGGACAGCACCAGGTGAAAGTTTGAACCTAGGTTAGGGGCAGGGTGGATTCAAGAATGGTAATATGTGATGCACCAGGATTCACCAACTTCTGTAGAAGGGTACTGCCTGGGCCACCCTGAGTTAAGTGGGTCAAATCCATCCCGAAACTGGGAGTTTTGCGAACTGCTGATGTATTTGATAGCCCTGTGATTCAAAAATTGCACTTAGTACAAGTGAACTGTGCCTCTTCGAAACATAGACTAAAACAAGATAAGCATGAGAGAGTGGTGGTACTGGTGGAACCTTAATTAAAGCATTTCTCTAGTCAGTAAAATCAGAAACTCAATGCATAAGGGGAAGCAGAAAGAGAATTTGCTTAGGCCAGTAGCTGGGTTGCCATCATCCCTGTGGGACTTTCTCACTAAGCATTTTAAAAGCAAGGATCCCAACAATCAAGACAATTGAGGTGTTAGATGATGATAATATGGCAACCATGCTGATGTAAGATAAATCAATAGTCAAACCAGAAGAAACCTTTATGGAGACTACTGTTCCTGTTTGGTCATTGGTAACCAACCCCCTCAATGTAGGCTGCTCCATTGGTGAAGGTGGGATGGCAATGACCTTCCAGACTACTACTCCTTATCTAAGGACATTATGAGATGAAATCTTGTAGAGACTATGAAATACTCAAATGATGTACCCAAGAGTGGGGGTGACTTTCCTATTCCCTGTAATGATCCAACCTCCAAGGTATCTGTGGTTGATCACAGTGATGTTTTTGTTGAAAAGGCAGATGTTGCTAGGACTGCCCATCCTCCTATTAGTAGTACCTGTCTGCGATTTAAGAGTTGTAGTTATCAAGTTTATCTAGCCTGATGGAGGGTGTCAAATGATGTGGGGAGGTACTATGGGCATACGACCTCCCCAGATTATCATCTTCACCAGTGGCAGTGAGGAAAGGTGGAGTAAAACTAGACCTAAAAGAACCGTCTAGTAAAATCCAAATTGAGGGGATACTCACTACATTGCCTGAGGAGCTGGGTGAAAGAGTAATGAATGAGGCTCCAGGTGATATCTATGAATTCACCAATGAGACCTCTTCTCAGGCAAATGTGTCTGAGTTTGCTCAAGATCTGGCAAAGCTGAGCCTCTTATCCCTTATGTAAGTAAAATTCCAGGGAATGCTAAAAGCCATAGTACTGGGTAACACCCAAAATGATAAGCAGATCCAGCTCCTTGAAAACATAAGTCATATATCTGAAGGAAATGACTGAGGAGTCTGCACTGGGAGTGGGCTTACAGGGGTGAATTCCCATGGTAGGAGATCCATGTAGGTCCCATGAGAGCATTCCATCTATTTCTTATGTTAGGGTGAGACCTTTGTTTCAAAGAGACCTTACCAAGTCTTGAACATAGGGAGCGCCAAAGGGAAGTGAATAGTTCTGTCAAAAATATAGTATCAGTATGTCCTTTAGAATGGAAGGTGAAAGGAGGGCTACTAGCAGGAGGAGGGGACCATAAAATATAGCAGAAAGCTGATAGTGCATGGAGAGGCTCTGTTTAGGCAGTCATCTAATAAGTTGTCCACAAAAGAAGTACAAGCAGCAAAGGGTAAGTAACCAGTTCTTGGGGAGAGGCTTAGTAGGACAGGTATGGGGGGCTGAGTAAACCATTACCGTAGAGGAAACCAGCAGGGAAAGACAAAAAGGAGAAAATCTAGAAGGAAGGTGCCATAGAGAGTCCCCCAACCAAAACCCATTCTCCTATTATTAAAACTGGTGAGGGAGGAGTTAAGGATTCTCAAAAGAAAGCCTCAATCAGTCCAGGTAGGGGAAGATACTAGGTTTAGAGTACCACCGCAGTTATTCTTTAAACCTCACTCTGAGAGGAAGACTCTGCTTTCCTGTAGCCATCCCCTAAATTGAGCTAGGCTCTGAAGTACCTTTGCAAACATAAAAAGGAAAAAGAGTCTTTCCTCAAAGGATTTGGTACTGGTGGGTTTTAAGACTGTAGCAGATGATGAGTTAATGTGTGTATTTTTTGCCTCTGAGGAGGTGAATTGTCTAGTTGAAGCTTAAATGAATGGAAGCCCACATGATCTGTCTACAAGATAGCTCTGAGGTAGATTAGGAGAGTGCCAGCTGGCAGCTGGTGGAACATGGTTTGTATAGAAGAGCTCCATTCTTAGCTGACCAGAGTAGGTTAAAGCGCAATCAGATATTTACAACAAGGTCCTTGTGTGTAGGACATACAATAGGCTTTCACAGGAGCTGGTGGGAACAGGGTGGGTCACAGGACAGAATAGTGACATTACATTCCAAAATGGCGAAGCCAAAATTAGGGGGAATCAAGATACACTCCACTCCTCTGAAGTGGCCAGATCCCCCTACAATCCTTGGACGGACGAAGGCCCCTAATCCCAGCCATCTATTTCTTGGAGGGATGAAACTTTTTTTCCCCACCTTTCAAAAGGTCGTCATACCACATCATGGCGTGATAGAGGAGTTGACGAGATTGATTGGTAGGAGCCAGGGCATCTATTGCTGGGACGTATATTGGTGTGGGGCATTCATGGCTTTAAATCCTTTACAAAACTGGAAAATTATAAAAAGATCCTAAGCAATTACCCTGTGTTGTTCCTCCAAGAAACCTGAATAATAGAGTGCCTGTTAGTTGAGGCTTTTGTTTCCATTATGCAAAAGGCCAAAATCTCCACAAGAGGAAGAACTTCAGATGGCCTATTAAATTTGGTGTCTGTCTCCTGTGGAGGAAAGTAACAAAGCTGCAAATCTCCTATGCATGGGTGCTCTCTAACTTAATAGATTTTTTCAATGATGTGGTGGTGTTGAAACAAACCATCTGTCTAAACATAAATATTCTACCAGTATGCTCCGTACCTGAGAGTGAGCCTCTTAAATTGGTTAAAGATTTAAAAAACTTTACTTAGACTACCCTGATGCTCGTTTTATTGTGGGAGGTGGGGGAATTTCAAGGAAAAATCATGTGTGCCCTCAGTGCTAGGGGGCAACGACAAGAGTTTGAAGATTAGAAGTCTGCCTGCTGCGCCCCTCACTTCCAATCACTGTCGTCCACCCTCCAGCTTTGGTTCCTGGTAATGGAGCAGGTGTACCCAGAAAGAATGAATTCCCTCTACCCTCGCTATCCGGTTTCACTTATGAAGGGAGTGTGATCCCCACCGTTCCAGTAATGCAATATACTGGGCTCGACCTGGGCCCACAGACTCGGGTTAAGGACAGAGTCCCCCCACCTGCTCCCTTGCAGTGAAACTCTCAGTGTTGTTCACTGTGTTCATTTCAACACTCTGAGGGAAGATCTTTCTTACACTTGATGCTTCTGGCCTTACATTGTATCTGAAAAGTGCACTCAGCAACTCCAGATCTGTGTTGTATTTTCTTTTATGCCACGTCACTTGCAAATGACACTAGCTGAAACTGTTCAAAGATGGTGTGTGGTATGATACATCAGGATTTAGCCATTGCTATCAACAATATTTGCACAAAAATTGTGTTATCTTATGTTAGGAAATGTTCCTCATAAGTCGCCCCTGAATAGTGACTATATGTCTCGCCAAAGGGCAGTAGAATGATTTTCAAACAAATTAGGAACTTGCTGTACAACATAGGAAGTCTTGGCATGGGTTCGATATTGACTTGATTTTTTTCTACTTTGGTCATATTTGTTTTTGAGGCTTTCTTCAAACTCGGTACTGCACAATGCACTTTTACTATCTGCATGAGTAATTGAAATTATTTGCTGACTGATACCTCAATAGGGCTTAACCTATGCACACCCTTATTATGATAAGTATGCTTAGGAATTGGATTAGTTGTAAACTTCACCAAGGTGTACATCTTTGAAAACGTATTTTAATTATGGATTTTTGTTTGTTTGTAGGTCTGAGGCATGTGCCGATAGAAATAATGGTATTTAGCTTTAGTTATTGGAGATTTTATGATACATTTAAATAATATGTATTAGTGTATCAGAAAATGTATGTCATATTTCTGTAAGAATTTATTTCTTAAAAATAAGCATTTGACTGACAACTATATTTATTAGTTACCTTTTCAAAGTCAGTTCTTGTATTCTTGTATTCTTTCTTGTTTTTTCCCAAAATTATATCTAGCTTCATACTATGCTATCGCTCAAAATGTTCAGTATGCATTTAAGACACAAAAACAGAGAATAGAAGGATAGCCGGCATACATCCTTGGTGCACTCTACCAGCATGATGAACTCTGTTGTGTGGCTTCACTCAGTGGTATCCCCGGTGTCATGATAGAGTTCACTGATCCGAGCAACATGGTGTTTAGATGCTTCCCAGGCTGGAATCTTTGTCCAAAAACAGTGTTGTCAATAACCACCAAACACTGTTGAACAGTTCAAACTATATACAGTAAAGTGAATCTAAGGGGTAAAACTGAAGAACGTTTAGCATTTAGTCTTCCGTAAAGCACTCTCTCATTGTGCATTGCTTACTGTTCCCTTTGAAAACTAGCTTGAAAAGTAAGATAGACACAAATCTTGCAAGGGAAGCATCCTGTTGGCAATATTCTAACAAGCATTTTCAATGCAACGGGTCTCGCATATGCTCGAGTTAGAGCTATTAGCGATGTAAACTCCTAACCAGACGTTTCTTGCCACACAAATAAAAAAAATTAAAAACGCAGCTCGATCGCACTATGTAAAATGCAGCGCGATCGTGCTGAAATTGAAAACGGAAAAACCCAGCCCGATGGCGCTGCATGAAAAATAAACAGATAAAGTAGTCCGGAAACCATACTGAAAACATCGAGCCTCGTATGTTTTCAGTAGTTTACCGGTGCTGTGTAGGTGGACTCAACACCGGAAAAGGCATGACGTGTGCATGCCTTTCACAAATGAAAGCAAGCGGATTTTAAAAGGCAAGCCGACAAACCAATTAAAGTGGCTGATGTGACATGGGTGTAGTTGGAAGCCCAAAGAGAGATTACTACAGGGGACAGAGCGATTTGCGCTCGCCCCTAAAAATGAAGGACTCCCTTAAAATTCCCATTTTTTGATAATCCAACTAACAAGAATCCGCACAGTTTTCATACTTCTTACCCAAAGAGGAAGCAAAAATGTGAAGAACACTAAATTGGATCCACTTTTAGTAAGCAACTTGATAGACTCCTGGGGCCCTCTGCTTTAACATACTTGGGTCACTCCATCATTTTCTATCGAGTTAGCATAAACCAGATACCAGGCTACATCACCTTATTTTCTGCATACTTTTTATGGATGGGCCACAAAGGCATTTCATATGTGTATAAAATTAGAAATGTAGACTTCACTTTCAGGAAACCTCTTTTTCCCCTCCTTTCTGTCAGTAGGTACTAAATTCTGGTGCAGTAGAATGCTCGTGGTTGCTATAGAGTTAACATTATACCCATGTTCCCTATATTGGTAAATCACTTTATTTTCTCAGTTTCGGACACTGTGCTTAAACATCCCTAGATTGCTCCGAAATGGGGTCACATCCGACCGCATAATAGTATGGATATTCCTAATAAAGGTGCCTCCTGAGGAAGAACCCATGTTCACTGTGGGTGTAGGAAGACTTCTAAACAGCCCACAGTGCACGTGTTCTGCTTCCAAAATCTGTCAATTGGCATAGCTGACATTTACTGAAGCCAAAATAATTCCACAGAAAGTGCAGCAGTGGCATAGGTTTATACCTTTCACCATAAATGCTACTACTTTAGCACAAGCATAGCCACTTACATCGTAAGCCGTGTGTTAGAAATGGGATCTTTGGTTGACAGTCAGGTTACCCCCTGTTCAAGCAAGGACCCTCACTCTATTCAGGGTAAAAGAGAATCACCCTCAGCTAACCCCTGTGTGCCCCCTTGGTAGCTTGGCAGAGCAGTAGGCTTAACTTCAGAGTTCTAGGTGTAAAGTATTTGTACCAACACACACAGTAACTTAATGAAAACACTACAAAATGACACAACACCAGTTTTAGAAAAATAGGAAATGTTTATCTAAACAAAACAAAACCAAAACGACAAAAATCCACAATACACAAGTCAAGTCATCAATAGAAATGCAAAAAGAGTATTTAAATAGTTTTAAATACACACCAACATTGTTAGCTTGAAAAAAGTACACTGGGTGCATTAAAAATAACCCTGCACAGGCGAGTGCGCGTCAAAAAGGGCTTCAATGCGTTGATTCCACTCATGAGTGGGACCTTGCATCATTTCTCCTTTTGCCGGGTCGGGCACGTCATTGCTTCTCTCTGCAGGAGAGTGATGCGTTGATCGGTCAGCACTCTCGGGTCCGGGCAGGCCTTGCGTTGTTTTTCCACGCCCAGCAGTACTCGAGTCGGAAATCCAGCTGCATGATGATCCGAAAACCCCGCAGCTCGGGTCATTTCTCCTGCCGCGTGCGTTGATTCTTCAGTTGCATTTCCAGTGAGCGTCGATTTTCAGTTGCGAAGCCGGCGGCGTGTCGTTTCTTCAGCTGCAGATCGGAGTCGCTTCGATCTTTTCCCCGCACGGCGCACTGTGCATGGATTTCCTTGTCTTTAGGCTGCCAGCTTCTCCTTACGATGTCCCAGGAACTGGATGGGCACCACAGGGCAGAGTAGGAGTCTCTCCGGAGACTCCAGGTGCTGGCAGGGAGAAGTCTTTGCTGTCCCTGAGACTTAAACAACAGGAAACAAGCTCTAAATCAAGCCCTTGGAGATTTCTTCTCAAGATGGAAGGCACACAAAGTCCAGTCTTTGCCCTCTTACTCTGGCAGAAGCAGGAACTGCAGGATAGCTCCACAAAGCACAGTCACAGGCAGGGCAGCTCTTCTTCCTCAGCTCTTCAGCTCTTCTCCAGGCAGAGGTTCCTCTTGTTTCCAGAAGTGTTTTCTAAAGTCTGTGGTTTTGGGTGCCCTTCTTATACCCAATTTCTCCTTTGAAGTAGGCCTACTTCAAAGTAAAATTTCTCTTGAATGTGAAATCCTGCCTTGCCCAGGCCAGGCCCCAGACACTCACCAAGAGGTTGGGGACTCCATTGTGTGAGGACAGGCACAGCCCTTTCAGGTGTAAGTGACCACCCCTCCCTCCTAGCACAGATGGCTCATCAGGAAATGCAGACTACACCCCAGCTCCTTTTGTGTCACTGTCTAGTGTGAGGTTCAACCAGCCCAAATGTCAAACTGACCCAGACAGGGAATCCACAAACAGGCAGTGTCACAGAAATTGTATAAGCAAGAAAATGCTCACTTTCTAAAAGTGGCATTTTCAAACGCACAATCTTAAAATCAACTTTACTAAAATATGTATTTTTAAATTGTGAGCTCAGAGACCCCAAACTCCACATGTCCATCCGCTCCCAAAGGGAATCTACACTTTAATCAGTTTTAAAGGTAGCCCCCATGTTAACCTATGAGAGGGACAGGCCTTGCAACAGTGAAAAACGAATTTAGCAATATTTTACTGTCAGCACATATAAAACACATTAATATATGTCCTACCTTAACCATAAACTGCACCCTGCCATTGGGGCTACCTAGGGCCTAACTTAGGGGTGCCTTACATGTAAGAAAAGGGAAGGTTTGAGCCTGGCAAGTGGGTACACTTGCCAAGTCGAATTTACAGTTAAAACTGCACACACAGATACTGCAGTGGCAGGTCTGAGACAAGATTACAGAGCTACTCATGTGGGTGGCACAACCAGTGCTGCAGGTCCACTAGTAGCATTTGATTTACAGGCCCTGGCACCTCTAGTGCACTTTACTTGGGACTTACTAGTAAACCAAATATGCCAATCATGGATAAGCCAATTACATACACATTTTGTAAAGGAGCACCTGCACTTTAGCACTGGTTAACAACGGTAAAGTGCCCGGAGTAACAAAAACAGCAAAATCAGAGTCCAGCACACATCAACAACCTGGGGAACAGAGGCAAAAAGTTAAGGGAGACCACGCCAAGGATGAAAAGTCTAACACATGTCCCCCCCCAGCCGAAAGTGGGGAGCAACTACCCAACCTCATGGGAGTTCTCATCACTAAGGCGGAAGAACCAGGACAGACCATCACCATTGGCGTGCTCTGTACCAGGACGGTGTTCCACCGTAAAGTCCATCTCCTGTAGGGAAATGGACCACCTCAACAGTTTTGGATTCTCCCCCTCATCTGCATTAACCATCTGAGTCTGGTCAGTCTGAACTCGGAAGTGAGTGCCAAACAAGTAGGGTCTTAGCTTCTTCAGTGCCCAGACCACAGCAAGCGCTTCATGTTCTATGGCACTCCACCTACGTTCCCTGGGTAGTAACCTCCTGCTAATGAAGGCTACGGGTTGATCTGGGCCCTCTTCATTAAGCTGTGAGAGTACTGCTCCAATACCATGCTCTGAGGCGTCTGTTTGCACAACAAACTCCTTGGAGTAGTCAGGTGCCTTCAGCACAGGTGCTGCGCACATGGCAGCCTTCAGGGCTTCAAAAGCATTCTGGAAAGCCTCTGTCCAGATCACTTTCCTGGGTTGCTTCTTGGAAGTCAGCTCAGTTAAGGGGTAACAATGGTGCCATATCCCTTAACAAACCTCCTGTAATATCCTGTGAGACCTAAAAAGGCTCCCACTTCACTCTGGGTCTTGGGAGGCTCCCAAGCCAGTATTGTATCAATCCTAGGCTGTATGGGTGCCACCTGGCCACTCCCCACCTGGTATCCTAAGTACACCACCAAACCCTGCCCTATTTGGCACTTGCTCGCCTTAATAGTGAAGCCTGCCTTTTGCAGGGCCTCTAACACTCTCCAGAGGTATTGCAGGTGTTCCTCCCATGTGGAACTAAACACAGCAATGTCATCCAGGTAGGCGGCACTAAACTCATCCAGTCCTGCCAGCACCTGGTTGTCCAACCTCTGAAAGCTGGCAGGGGCATGCTTCATCCCAAATGGCATCACTTTAAGTTGAAAGTGTCCATCTGGTGTAGAGAATGCTGACCTCTCCTTGGCCCCCTCAGTTAAGGCAATCTGCCAGTACCCAGATGTTAAATCAAACGTACTGAGGTACTTGGCAGCTCCAAACCGATCAATGAGCTCATCAGCTCGGGGAATGGGGTGTGCGTCAGTCTTGCTGACCGCATTGTGTCCCTGGTAGTCCACACAGATCCTGAGTTCTGGAGTGGCACCAGGTGCAGCAGCTTTGGGGACCAATACCACTGGGCTGGCCCAAGGACTGCTGGAGTGCTCAATAACCCCTAGGGTAAGTATTTTGGATACCTCATCCTTACTGCATGCCCTGACCCTGTCAGTCACCCTGTAAACTTTCTGTTTAATAGGTGTGCTGTCCCCAGTGTCCACATCATGTGTGCACAAGTGTGTGACTCCTGGGATCATGGAAAACAGTGAGGAAAACTGCCCCAACACGTGGCGACAGTCACTTTTCTGCTTCTCAGTCAGGGAGGGGGAGTGGATCACCTCCTCCTCCACCCCATCATCTGTCGGAAGGAGCATTGGCAGCTCAGTCCGCTCAAAGTGTGGCTTGAGGCAGTTGACATGAAGGACCCTCAATGGGTTCCTTTGAGACTGCAAGTCCACCAGGTAGGTGACTTCGCTCTTGCGCTCCACCACCTCAAATGGCCCAGTCCACTTATCTTGAAGCGCCCTAGGCTCCACTGGCGCCAACACCCACACTTTCTGACCAGGTTGAAACTCGACCAGAGTTGCATTCCGGTCATACCACCGTTTCATATCCTCCTGGCTTACTTCTAGGTTCTCCTGAGCAAGACTCCTGAACCGGGCAGTCTGGTTTCTTAAAGCCAGCATGTAGCTAAATACATCCTGGGGTGGTTTACTAGGAGCTTTCTCCAAAGCTTCCTTCACCAGACTCAAAGGTACCCTCACAGGGTGGCCATAGATGAGCTCAAAGGGGCTAAACTCAAGTCCCTTTTGAGGCACCTCCCTGTAAGCGAACAGAAGGTATGGCAAGAGGATGTCCCACTTTCGCCTCAAGGCCTCTGGCAGGCCCATGATCATGCCTTTCAAGGTGCAGTTGAATCTCTCAACCAGACCATTACCTTGGGGGTGGCAAGGGGTGGTGAACTTGTAGGTTACCCCACACACCTTCCACAGAGACTTCATATACGTAGATGTGAAGTTGGTACCCCTATCACGTACCACTTTCTTGGGGAACCCTATGCAGGTAAAAACTCCTATCAAGGCACGGCCTACCACAGGGGCAGTGACGGTCCTTAGAGGAATGGCTTCTGGATACCGTGTGGCATGGTCCACCAAGACCAGGATGAACCTGCTGCCCATGACTGTCTTGGGATCCAAAGGACCCACAATGTCAGTACCAACCCTCTCAAAGGGGGTACTAACTACAGGAAAAGGTTGGCGGGCGCCTTACATTTCCCCCCCCCCTTGCCTGACAAGTTTGGCAAGACCTACAGTAGGTATCAGAGTGCTTTCGCATTTGGGACCAATGAAAGTGGGTGACAAGCCTGTCAAAGGTCTTGCCCTGCCCCAAGTGTCAAGCTAAAGGCACATCATGAGCCAGACTCAGTAGGAAGGCCTTAAAGCACTGGGGTACCACCAGCACACGGGCTGACCCAGTCTCAGGAACCTTAGGCTCGCTATACAGGAGGCCATCCTCCCAGTAGATTAGGTGTGATCCTGGCTCCACGCCAGCCACCTGGGCTGCAGCCTGCTGCCTGCTGCCTGCTGCCTGCTGCCTGCTGCCTGCTGCCTGCTGCCGCAGCCCCTCTAGAGTAGGGCATGCCCTCTGTGGCTCACAGAATGCTTCTCTGGTGGCCCCTCTTCCTGCTGCCACTGCGACAGCTCAGGGACCTCCCCCAGTTCAGCCACCTGTTCGCCTGCAGGCTCTGGGGCATCATCCTGAGGCTCTGCCTCCTCCTGGGCCGTGGGAACTTTGGGCCGGTTTCCTGTGCCCCCTGCCCTTCCTCTTCTGGTGGTCCCCTGGGCCACTGTTTCAGGCTCCAGGAGCTCTTGATCTCCCTGACGGGTTGCCATTGACTGGGTGAATAACCATCCCCACCCAGGCAGACCCAACATCTCCAAGTCAGACCTGTGTTCCACCTCCTTCCAAGGGGAATCCTCCAGATCATTGCCTGGCAAACAATCAACAGGCATGGTTGGTCTCACAGCTACCTTCAAGGAACCCGGGGATCTATCTGCTCTTCAGACACCAGCTGACTCCTCATTGTAGTCACACTGGTTCCTGTGTCTCTAAGAGCCTCCACCCTCTTTGCATTGATGGTCACCCACTGCCTGTACTTCTTAGTGTTTTCAGGCACTAGGGTTCTCTAGACCATCTCACTCTCCCCTAGTGAGACAAGGGTCATTTCATCTGGTTCCCACCCAACTGAAACCAACTCCTCCCCAAGCGCTACACTGGCCAAACCCTGGGACGGCGCACCAGTGGGTGCCAGTGTACTTTTGGGTCACTTGGGGTCCCCCCTCAAATGACCCATCTGATCACATGCATAGCACTTACGTGGGGGACCACCTGCCACTGGCTTCCCTTTGGAGAACCATGGCTTCTTCTCACTGGGGGGTTGGGAATCCTTACCCTGGAAATCAGTTTGGGGCATTTTAGAGAACTCCCCCTGTTTACCCTTCCCCCCTTTCTTCTGAGAGGGACCCTGCCCACCCTTGGCATGGTCTCCCCCATACCTCTTTTGGACCCTGGTGCTCTCCCAGCGGTTTGCTTCCTGCGCAAGCTTCCTGGGCTAAGTCAGCTTGCTGTCAATCAGGTGCTGACGCAGCTCTGGAAACATAAACTGTTCAAATGCTTCCAAACAATCACATTGTAAAGCCCCTCATACGTAGTTACCGTACTGCCCTTCACCCAACCATCCAGTGACCTGCAAAAAGAATCTACACATTCCAACCATGTTTGGGATTCCTTTTTCTTGTAGGATCTAAACTTATCCTTATACTGCTCAGGGGTGAGACCATAACTTGTGAGTAGGGCATCCTTCATGATAGTGTAGGTGAGATTCTGGGCATCCCCTAAGGCTGTCAGTGTATCCCTCCCCTCTACCTCAAAGTGGTTCCACAGAGCCGCCCCCAATGAGCTTCAGGGACCAGATTCAAGTGGAGAGCAGACTCATACCCCTTGAACCACAAGTATATGTCATCCTCCCTCTTGTAATCTTTCACAAGATCCTTTGGTATGTGTACTCTTCTTTCAGGCTGCACTGTAGTAATGCTGCCACCTTCTCTACTAGACTGGCTCCTCCGATCTAACTCCCTTAAGTTAAGCTCATGAGCCAGCTGCATCTTTTTTTCCTCAAGGGCTGCTCTCCTCTCCTCCCTCTCCCTTTCCCACTCCATCTTTAGACTGAGCTTTTTCAGCTCCAACTGGTACTCCCTCTCTGCCTGTCTGTCCTGTAACTCTTCAGGGGTCAGACCCTTGGAGGACACACTGCTACCTGCCCTAGAGACTCTCTCCCTGGGTATAACAGGTCCACCCACTATACCATTGTGAATGGATTGCCCCTCTCCCTCCTCATCCTCCTCATCCTCTGTGTGCTCCTCAGCTTTTGTGGCTGTCACCCAGGCCCTCAGCGCCTTTTGCAGCTCCTCCTTCTTGGATGAGCTCTTAATGGGAACATCAAAAGGTTTATAAAACTGCTTCAACTGAGCCTTTGTATAGCTCTCTAATTTCTCTAAGTCAAAAGCAGCTTCAACTGATGCATCTCCAGATTGAGAAATGATGAGAGGTTTAAGCGTAAAGTTCCAAAGGCTGAAAAACAAGTTCCCAAATGAAGTTCAAGAAAAGTCAATCAAGGGATCAGCAAAAATGGAAGTAGAACAAAAAGAGTCCCAAAGAGAAAAAGCAAATATCACAAGACAAGTAGTATGTGGTCACGTAGTGGTCTGCACTCAAACTAGTAGTGTACACTTAATCACTGTATGTCAAGTACAAATACAAGTCTAAATCCCAACACCTGATCGCCAATGTTAGAAATGGGGTCTTTGGTTGACAGTCAGGTTACCCACGTTCCAGCAAGGACCCTCACTCTAGTCAGGGTAAAAGAGAATCACCCTCAGCTAACCCCTGCTTACCCCCTTGGTAGCTTGGCAGAGCAGTAGGCTTAACTTCAGAGTGCTAGGTGTAAATATTTGTACCAACACACACAGTAACTTAATGAAAACACTACAAAATGACACAACACCAGTTTAGAAAAATAGGAAATGTTTATCTAAACAAAACAAGACCAAAACAACAACAATCCGACATACACAAGTCAAGTTATGAATTTTTAAAGATTAAACTCAAAAATAGCGCTTAGAAACACAAAATGCTTCGATGAGTTGTTATTACAGCATCGTGACGGAGTTGTTCCCAACAAGCACCAGCGGCGCCGAACACGCAGTTGCGTAGACCCCAAGTACAGTACCTTTGGTGAAGAGTGAAAACAAGTCGATGCGCGAAGTCAGGGATCGCAGTGTCTGTGCGAAATGTTGAATCCATGCACTTCGAGCGGCGTTGGTCATGACGTGATGCGGCGACTTCCACAGAGTCGCGGACTTCAGCGGGGCTGCGAATGTCATTGCATTCCAGTGAAAATCATGGAGTCGGTTGCAGGCAGCGTCACCGGATTTAGCAGCGGTGTTGGTCCGAAGTTGTTCAAAGTCAATTTCCTTGGATTTCCACCAGCTTTCCTTTCAAGGGCCCAGGGACTGGATAGGGCACTGCTTGTCAGAGCAGCAGTCTCTCCAGAGACTCCAGGTGCTGGCAGAGAGAAGTCTTTGCTGTCCCTGAGACTTCAAACAACAGGAGGCAAGCTCTAAATCAAGCCCTTGGAGATTTCTTCACAAGATGGAAGGCACACAAAGTCCAGTCTTTCCCCTCTTACTCTGGCAGAAGCAGCAACTGCAGGATAGCTCCACAAAGCACAGTCACAGGCAGGGCAGCTCTTCAGCTCTTCTCCAGGCAGAGGTTCCTCTTGATGTCCAAAAGTGATCTAAAGTCTGTGGTTTTGGGTGCTGTTCTTATACCCAATTTCTCTTTTGAAGTAGGCCTACTTCAAAGTAAAGTCTCTTTTGAATGTGAAATCCTGCCTTACCCAGGCCAGGCCCCAGACACTCACCAGGGGGTCGGAGACTGCATTGTGTGAGGACAGGCACAGCCCTTTCAGGTGTGAGTGACCACCCCTACCTTCCCTCCTAGCACAGATGGCTCATCAGGAAATGCAGACTACACCCCAGCTCCTTTTGTGTCACTGTCTAGTGTGAGGTGCAACCAGCCCAACTGTCAAACTGACCCAGACAGGGAATCCACAAACAGGCAGAGTCACAGAAATGGTATAAGCAAGAAAATGCTCACTTTCTAAGAGTGGCATTTTCAAACGCACAATCTTAAAATCAACTTTACTAAAAGATGTATTTTTAAATTATGAGCTCAGAGACCCCAAACTCCACATGTACATCCGCTCCCAAAGGGAATCTACATTTTAATCAGATTTAAAGGTAGCCCCCATGTTAACCTATGAGAGGGACAGGCCTTGCAACAGTGAAAAACGAATTTAGCAATAATTTAAAGTCAGGACAAATAAAACACATTACTATATGTCCTACTGCTATATGACTTCTCTTTGGAGTAGGCCTACTTCAAAGGCAGAAAGGGGTTTAAGAGGAGTACCCAAAACCCCTGAAAATTAGATTACATTGCGGCTGAAAAACGACGCGCCTGAGGCCTTGCAGCTAAAATCGAAGCTCCACCTGCATCACGGCTGGGAGATCGATGTAATGTGACTGGGGAAACGATATGCAGTACCTGCAGCGGCTGCTGTTAACGACGCAAGCCCCACGCATTGCGGTTTCTTGACACCATGCAACCGGATTTTGACGCAACATTGCTGGGCGTGGAAAATCAACGCAAAGCCTGCCCAGACCTGAGGTTCCTGTCCGGATCGACGCATCGCTCTCTTGCGGAAAGGAAAAACGACACACGCCAACCCACCGGAGGAGGAATGATGCATGATCTCGCTTGCGAGTGAGAAATCGACGCATCGCTGGCCTTTTCTGATGCACACTCGCCCGTGCGGTGTTATTTTGACGCAACCCAGGTACTTTTTCATGCTAACAGTGTTTTCACTGTTTTCTAACGGATTTAAGACTCCTATTAAATTCATAACTTGACTTGTGTATGTTAGATTATTGTCATTTTGGTCTTATGACGTTTAGATACATATTACCTATTTTTCTAAACCTATGTTGTGTCATTTTGTAGTGTTTTCACTGAGTTGCTGTGTGTGTTGGTACAAATACTTTACACATTGCTTCTGAAGTTAAGCGTGCCTGCTCGTGCCAAGCTACCAAGGGGGTGAGCGGGGGTTAACTGAGGGTCATTATCCTTTACCCTGACTAGATTGATGATCCTTTCTTGGACAGGAGGTAACCTGACTGCCAACCAAAGTCCCCATTTCTAACAGTAGCCTCAGTTCCTTAATGCAGTGCAATGTCGATGAATCAAGTGGTGCCCAGGAATAATGCGTTGAAAACCCAGACACGCTGTGTTGGTCTACACGGTGAAGCAGGTGATGCGTCGATTCTACAGTGGCGGTTTAGGCACTTTATTGAATCTGCAATGGTGTTGCAAGTGCTGTATCAGATCTGCTAGTAATATGTTGATTCTTAGTGGCAGAACAAGCGCTGCATTGGATCCTTTAAGTGATGCATTGATTTACAGGAGGACTGGGAGTTGATGCATAGATTTTCTCCTTAAGATCACCAGAACTCACTTCCAAGGGCCCAGAAACTGGATTTAGCATCACTTGACTAGTGAGGACTCTCAACAATAGAACCCAGGTGCTGGCAGGTAAACTCTCTGATGGCCCTGAGGCTTCTTAACAGGAGCAAGCAGCATGTTAGCACAACAAAGGCAGAATGGCAGTCCCTCCTATAGCACCCACCTCTTCTACCTGGCAGACTGTCCTAAGTACAGAAGTATTCTAACTAGGTGGTGTCAGAGGTCCAGTACATATACCCATTTCTGTCTTTGAAGTAGGCAAACATCAAAGAGAAGTCTTTGTAGTGCACAAGACCCTGTCTTTGCCTGCCCTGGCCCCAGGCATACTCCAGGGGGGCTGGGGATTGCTGTGTGAGGACAGGCACAGCCCTATTCAGATCCTCCCACTACTCTAGCTCAGGAATACCCATCAGGAAATGCAGGGCACACCTCAGCTCCCTTTGTGTGACTGTCTAGAGTGAATGCACAAACAGTCCAACTGTCATCCTGTCCCTAACGTGTATTCCGCAGACAGGCAGATGCACCGAATGGTGAAGCAAGAAAATGCCCATTTACTAAAAGTGCCATTTTCAAACTCCAGTTCAAAAACCAACTTCACCAAAAGATGTATTTTTAAATTGTGAGTTTGGAGACCCCCAAACTCCATATCTCTATCTGCTCCCAGTGGTAAATCACATTTAAAAGATATTTAATGGCAATCCACATGTTACCCTAAGGGAGAGATAGTCCTTGCAATGGTGAAAAACAAGTTTAGCAGTATTTCAATATGAGGACATGTAAAGCAGACCAGCACAAGTCTGACTTTTAAATACACTGCACCCTGCCCAGGGGGCTGCTTTGGGCATACTTTACGGGTGACTTACAACAAGTGGCAAGTGGGTGCACTGATCGTGACCCGCACCAGGGAGGTAGTGCAGGTGTCGGCCTCTGATCATGACCCGCACTCATGGAGTTAATTCAATTGTAGCTGTTTTCCTTATTGAAGTGATGTTATTTAACACAAAATATGTCTGTGAAATTAATTGGATAACTTCTTGATTTTTAATGTTTTTTGGGTGCTGCATAAATCTGCTGCTTTGCACCATAGCAAATGTTTGTACCAAAATTCTATTTATCTATATAGGCATTAGTTTATTAACTGTATAGTAGTTCATGCATCGCAATGCCTTCTCTACAGTTAATGATCTAGGTTCTCACACTGGGCCATCATTATGAGTAGGTCTGGGTGGAACTCACAGAGTTTTACTCCACAGAATTCCATGGAGTTACAAAAAAACTCCATAAGGTTCCATGAAATTCCATGAACATGCAGAAATAGACATGCCTTGCTGGTCACACTGTGAATAATCAGCCAGAACACCACCATTTGGGGTACCAGAGAGCCCAGCTTTTTGAGATGATTCTGCTGCCCCTCAAGTAGATTGTCTTCCTGATAAGGAATGAGCTACAACTTTCTGACCATGAACGGTTGCAACTGCCGGCTTTGGAGAAATCTCTCTCCTAGCATCTAAGAATCACACTAGGGGACACCAAATCTTACTCATGCTTGCCAATTTACTGTTTTCGAGCCACACACGAGAAAGAGCTTGGGAATTTATCCAGAGCTCTATGTTAGAGGCATAATGCGGAGTACCAAAATTCTGCTGATTCCACAAGCTGAGTGGAATATATCGCCCACCCCTAATTATGGGATGAGGTGAAATTCTAATCTATAGGCAAACAGGAATATGCAGAGAGGTCGGAATTATGAGTTATTTCACAATTATTGCACAGCTGCTGTTTTTCTCTTAGAGATTACAGAAGGTCAAGTCTGTTGAAATCTTTCAGAGGTAAAGTCCTGGAATAATAGCAAAACATGTAATGGGTTGTAGTAAATAACAATTCCCCATATTAGGCGTCATTTTCAGGCGAAAAAACTTGGAATAGGTGGTTTCTACTGCAATCAGTAAATATCTTGCCCTGGGATAATAGTAATATGGGTATCATAGGCACCTCACTTTTTATCTGACATACTCAGAATCAGGGCCTTGGTCTTTTGTGTCTATATGTTTACCTGTTAATTCATATCAGGTAACTATAGAATAGGAGCTGTACAGAATTAATCCTTTGACACTGAAAGCGTTGTTGACCTTCTGGTATGAGATTTTGTAATCCACTTTTTGGGCAGGGCATCACTTTATGATGTTTTAAAAAGGGAGAATAGTTTTTGGTACATGAGAGCCTTTACAAGGAGGTGATGACATTTCACATAGAAGTACTTAGAAAAGGTTAAGGCAGAGGAGGTAATATTCTATCCCTGATGTGCAACATTCACTGTGACAAAAAGTGCAAATATGAACGCTGCTAATTATTGAAAATATTTGCCCTTGAAAGCTCTACTGTGAGAAAAAAACCCGCAGCTCAATACAGTTACTTTCGTCAGAGCTGGACAAAGCCTTCCTAAGTTATGAACTTCTGAAGACCCAGCATTCAGAAGTTAACACGTCCGAAGTTGCATTTCACTACAGCAGTTCATTATGACATAACTGTTGAAAAAAAAAAAATATTTTCTTATGTCATATATATGAAATATCTGTTTCATTCTATAACTGCTTGAGGAAAAGATCAGAGTGGTCCTAATTATATAAATCAAATATGAATTAGATTAATCGATTATTAGTCAATACTCATTTCTTGCTGATTTTTATGCTTTACAAAATCAGAGTCTATTGAACTCTTGGAAGTGGCTTATTTCTTTTACAGAAGCTGGTTGAACTGCAATTCATCCTCTTCCTGCTATTTAACTTGAGTCAAGTCAGGTTTTCTAAATAGTTGATTCCTATGAATTGTAACTGCTAGATCAGGTCTTCACTGACAGATATCTAATTCGCCAAATTGCAGAAATTGTCATTTAAAACAGGCAGCAGGACACTGGCTGGCAAAGCATGTGGTGTGCGATATATATATATATATATATATATATATATATATATATATATATATATATATATATATATATGTGTGTGTGTGTGTGTGTGTGTGTTGAAAGTGGATTATTAGTAGGATTAAGTGCACACCTACCACTAGCAGTAGGGCCACCAATCCAATGTAGGTCCAGTCAAGGTCTCCAAAAAACATCAGTCCCTGGCTCAACCCCTGGTAGCTTGGCAACAAGCAGGCAGGCTTAACTTCGGAGACAGATATGTAAAGCATTTATATGCAAGCATTTAAATGCACCAATACAGTAAATAAGTAACACACAATACACAATAAAAGTCCCATAGCAATTTATAAAAATAGGAAATATTTTTATCTTTAAAATCCTTGCTGTGAGGAGAGTGTTTGCTGTGGCTTGGCTGCAGCTGTAAAGCCGCAGACAAGCCACAACAAACAGCTATGTCCAGGGCTGGGCAGTCCCCAGGGCCATCAATAGCTCCTTGAGGGGGCAGCGTGACCCCCCTCCAACCAAAATAGCCCAGGGGAGACTGTGGTCTCAAGGGGCTCCAGGGTTCTGAAATGGACCCCTTTTTCTTTTTTTAATATTTTTTAATTTTTCCCCTGGGGAGGTGGTGGTCCCCGGAGCTGCGGGGGGCCATGCTGCCTCCGAACATAATCACAAAAATGATCCAGGAAGGTGGTGGTCCCTAGGGCTGCAGTGGGGGCACGTGCCCCCAGTCATTAAATTGATTTTAAGCCTTGGGGAGGTGGTGGTTCCTGGGGCTGTGGGGGGACCAGAGGTCCCCCGCAGTAAAAATCTAAATGCCGTCAGGACCTGGTCCACCCTGGGGCATCACAGAAACAAGTGCAGGAGCCTGTGCTTATTTTTTTCTGAAAATGTTGCTGCAAATTTGCACCAATTAAAAATGCTTTTTAACTTTGGGGCCCTCCACTAGAGCTAAGGGTTAAGGTGTCCCTACCCTGGCCACATTTCCTTTTTTCAAATATTTTAGTGGGACTCGGCTGCCAATACTTCCTGGTTTGAAGTGTTGGCATCCAATCAGAGCTGTGCATTTTTCTGCACATGGTCGTCATTATTCACAAATACATCGCAAAGGATTCAAGTACCTAGATATACAAATTTATTTTCTCTTTAATATCTCAAAAACTACTTGACAAATATACACCAAATAAGTGAAAGAGTAATCTGCGTACTGAAATTTAGCAGTATTTCACTATCAGGACGTGTAAAACACACCAGAACATGTCCTACCTTTTAAATACACAGCACACCGCCCAGGGGACTGCCTTGGGCCTACCTTAGGGATAACTTACATGTAGTAAAAGGGAAGGATTGAGCCTGGCAAATGAGTGCACTTGCCAGGGGGGAGTAGCTCCAGATGCCTTGCACCCGTTTTCACTTCCCCTTCCACCAGTTTAGGGATGGCATCCTGAGAGTGGCCACTCAAGCTTAGAGTCTGTACCCTCAAGCTGAGCAGAGGACAGGGGTGGCCTCTCCCTCCTCCTGTCCCTCCTGCTGGGGTCTTGTACCTTCTACTTTGGAGTGGTGCCCCCAGAACACTGAACTGTTACAGCACCTTTGGTGGCCACATCCCCCAGTTCCCCTGACACCGGGGGGCAACTCATTCCCCAGAATGTGGTCTATGGGCATCTGGGGACTAACTATGACCATTCTCTGGGTCACCTCTCCACCCCACTCTAGGGACACAGGAGCCATAGGGCGTAAAAAGTACTGCCCATGTGCTAGAGTCACTCTACACTACTGGCTGGTGTATTGCTCTAGGGAAACTAGCCTTTTCACAGTCATGGTCCAGCTAGCCCTGGTGTCCCTCAGAACAGCGACTGGGACCCCCTCCACTTTCACCTGGTGGAAGTGATCACTCCCACCCTCTGAGACCACTAGCTCACCCTCTGAGTTCACCTCCCTACTAAGGGAGTTTACAGTATGGTCTATGACCAGCCCCGGGGATTATCACCCCCTATGGCCACATTTGCCACCCCTGTAGAAGAGACCCCAGTGGGGGTTTTCTTAGAACAGACAGAGACCCCTTTCTTGTGTTGAAAATGGGGTGCCCAGGGCCACCGCCCACCACAACCTCTCTCCTTCCTGTCAGAAGGGTTATGGAAGCTTATTCTCCCCCCTTATCCTGCGAGCTGTCTGTGGCTCCCTTGACCTCTACCTTCTTCTGCCGATGGGGACCCTGCCCAGTCTTGACTGAGTCTCCCACATGCACCTTCTTTTGGACCCTGGCACTGAGCCAGATGGTCCACCTTCTTGGCAAGGCAAGCTCAGCTTGCTGTCAATCAAGTCCTGGTGTAACTCTGGAAAGCAATGATTATACAAGTGATCGCATGCAACCAAATTGTACAGCCCCTGATAGTCTGTTACCTCGCTGCCCTTCACTCCCAGGACAGCAGCAGCAAGCCACAGGCCAGCACAGCAAAGCAAAAGGCAGAGTGGCTCTCCCTCCTACACCATCAGCTCTACTTCTTGGCAGAATGCCCTGAGTCCAGAAAGATTCTAACTTTGTGGGATCAGAGGTCCAGTACTTATACACATTTCTGCCTTTGAAGTAGGCACATTTCACATAAATGTCATACCTTTTAAATACAGTGCACACTGCCCAGAGGGCTGCATTGGGCCTACTTTAGGTGTGACTTACATGTAGTAAAAGGAAAGGATCGGGCCTGGCAAGTGGGTGCCAAAATGGCAGTTTACAATTGCATACACAGACACTGACATGGCAGGCCTGAGACATGTTTGCAGGGCTATTCATGTGGGTTGCACAATCAGTGCTGCAGTCCCATTAGTAGTGTTTGATTTACAGGCCCTTGGCACACCTAGTGCGCTATACTAGGGACTTACTGTAAATCAAAAATGCCAGTCATGGATAGACCAATCACCAATACCATTAAGACAGAGAGAACTTGCACTTTAGCACTGGTCAGCAGTGGTACCCAGGTACCCAGGGCCCTAAAGCCAGCACAAATGAAATTCAGCACAGGATCAAAAACAGGAGGTCAGAAGCAAAGCTGCTATTTAAAGCAGGTCCCTGCTTGTGGGAGCAGTGCGGCTCCCACAGGGCATTGGGAGCCGGCTAGGACCGTGGCCACCATCCTGTCTCTCTCTCTTTTTCATTTGTTAAAGGGATGGAAGAGAGAGAGAGATTGTCATTGCAATGGTCACTCCATACAATGACTTACAAGAGTGAGACTAGCAAGATGTTTGGTATAAATATTATAGTTATGTTCAGATGCATAGGGGAATAGAGTCACTTCTGGCCTAATGGTCAAGGTTTTGTGCTGTCACTCAGTAGGCTGAAAGGTCAAATCCTTGTATCACTTGGCAGTGTGTTTGTTTATTTACTAGTGTTTTGACTGGTAAGCCTTCATAGTGATGGAACATTTACATTTCCTTGCAATCACATGTGTGGGTTGACTGTCATAGGTATGTCTAGAAAAGTCACAGTAAGGAGTCACCTATGGCCTAAAGGTTAATGTCACATAGCCTCACACTGAAAGTTGAGGGTTCTACTCCAGGTGTTTCTGTGATCATTTTCCTTCTTTATTTTCTTTTAAACTTCAAAAGTTTAAGGTTCATACTGGAAGGTGATATCACTCTTTTTAATTGACAAATACATTTTTCTTTTCAATTTGTCCAGAAATATCTCATTCTAAGTATATCATTCATCAGAGCCTAATAAACCCTCTCTCGCTATCTCACTCCCTCTCACTCTTTCTCGCTCTCTCTCTTTGAATCTCTTTCTCCCACTCACACACCCTTTCAGACCCTTACTCACCCACTCACAGACCCACTCAGACCCTTACACACTCACTCACAGACCCACTCAGACACTCATGCACCCACTCACAGACCCACTCAGACACCCACACACAGACCCACTCAGACTCTCACACACCCACTCACAGACCCACTGAAACCCTCACGCACCCACTCCACAGACCCATACAGACAGTGATGCACCCACTCACAGACCCACTTAGACACTGATGCACCCAATCTCACACTAACACCAACACTTTCACAGCCACTCTCATACCCATATACACCCTCTGATTGGTGTCTATGGATGTGGGCATGTGGGAATCGTAAGAATTGATAATCCTTACGTCCAACATTCCCTTATTTAACTATTCTAGTATCAAGCCATGATATTCTCTAATGTTTTGCGCATATTCAGTTTTTGATATTGATAGGTAGTAAGTCTGTCAACTGTCATAGTGCTTCTTGACAGTAATACTCCTTGCTCAACAGGACAATGTTACCCCTTTGTCTGATGGTTTGCATATTATTGTTGGGTCTTCGTTTAACTCCATCAATGCCTCTCTCTGCTGTTTACTCATATATCCTGTATGCCTCTTTGACATAAATAAACATAATTGCATCCAGTCCTTAGTCATAAGATCATGAACAACATCTATCACATCTGTCAGCATTTGAGGAACAAAGGTGGAAGATGGCTTAAAATCAATATGTGCACTTGCTCCACTCTATCCCAATCGCTTATATTCCCCTTATCCCTTAGTCTCTCCTCATCAACCAACTTGTCTAAAATTCTCAATGTCTCCAAATCATGGCCAGTCAATATATCATTTGTTAATCTTGTGGGCACTTTTTGTTTCCTTGAGTCTTCTTTCATTTTGAAACATTTAAATAATTAAAATTTTCTTAGAAATTGGAACACATCAATACATGTTTGGGTATATTCAAAGCCTTTAGATAGACAGAAGGTAAGTCAGAATTTTCATACTGATTCTTCCATACTGTCAATTTCCTAATTGTAAGTTCTTCATGCTCTACTTGCGCTTGTTGCCTCGTCTGTTTCTGCTTATTCTTTTTGTGGAACCTGCTTTATTTCCTGACTCCACCTCTTCTTGTTCATATCTTCTTCTTGTATCTCGAGGTGTGTCCTTCCCCCCTCATTGCCGTGTTTCTCAAATTAAACAATATCCCTTCTAAAAAAGGAATGTGTCCTTTCGGTCCTTCTTCCCAGGATCGCTCTGTGTGCATTCCTACATCAGATCCTGATGTCACACTTTTCTCAACCATAGTTTTAATTCAATTACTTCTCAGTTCTCTCCTTGGTACAGCTCTTGGCCAATGTAAGCAGTCTTCCTAATTCATAATCATATGCATCACGGTTGAACTTATTTTGTTTCTTTTGGTTTATTTTATTTTTTAATTCATAGACTGTCAGCCTCTTCTTCATTAACTCCCTCAGTTCTTCCAGTTCACCTGTGTCCTTTTTTCCTGATATCTCCTTTTCAAGTTGTGCTATTTCCTGTAGCACTTTCTCTTTATGTCTTCAAGCGAATTTGATCAGAATCAATACCATCCCTTTGGATGATGCTGCTGTGTGTTGTGAACATTCCACTAATAATTGCAGGCGTGGGTTTTCAGATGCTGGAATAGTATGGGTATCACAGTATGGGCATTGATTGATTGAATATAGGTCCATCTAGGTCTTTATGAGTTTGAAAAGATAACACACTCAATATTATCAATATGTGTTTGAATTATGATTTTAACTATTTGAATGTTGTAGAAGAATTGCTCCTATAGGGCATTCACGAATGAGAATTCTCTCCTTCAGAAATAATTATGTTGCCATCATGGGGATCTACCCTTATGAATCTATACGTATGATGGAATGAAGGATATGGGGTGATAAACATGACTGCATTGACAAAACCGATATATTTTTTTAAGCATGGTACAATGTGAATTAAATTATCTCTCAATTACGTATAAGAAATATTTGTAACAATTTTTTTCATATTTTGTTAACTTTTGATTTGATGTGTGTATAATGGATAAGAGATGGTTGTTTTTAAGGTTAAACGAATCAGTTTAAGATGGCAACCGTTGTTGCAAATGAAACATGATCATTGAGGATGACGTATATACGTGTGATCTCCTTTAATATGATGACAACATTGAGAAAGGTGTCTGCCGAAATGCGTTTGTTGTCTCTAGCTGTTATCTTTGTAATAAACTAATGAATTCCCCGTCCGTAAGTAGTGCTGACTAGTAGTGAGTTCCTTTTTGAAGCGTTTATGTGTTTTGTGAGATCACCCTCACAGTGTCTAGTACCAGCTCGTGAGAGCTCCCGCATACGGTGGATCAAGAAGCTTTCATTCACACACACACACACACACACACACACATATATATATATATATATATATATATAAAATCACTTAAAAAACAATTGCTAAAGGGACGTTATAGTTAGGCTCGCATTTTAAATTTATGAGACCATAGACATTCACCAGTTATAGCTAGAGTTGCATACAGATGGTACTACTGGGAAGTCAGGGTTGGGGTCACGGAGCAGTGCCCTGATATGGAAGAATGTAAAAAGATCTAACAAGTCCAACAGTTCGCTAGTATCCATAGTTATTCGCACACAGAATTGGCCTTTGGGGAACAGGCTACCTATCTCTATTATACCCTAGCACGACAACCTCTAGGCAGCCACTCCCTCCCATAATATACAGTATTTTGGTAACTAAGTGACCTTCTGCATGGGTGAATATAATATCATGGTGTGGTTTACACATATATTTTAAACCCTAATTTCTCAAAAACTACTGAATGGATTTGCACTCATCACAAAAAGCATGGTTTCTGGACCAAAAATAAACTCAGTTTCAGAGGGAATACAGAGGACACTATCTCTGCTGCTGAAGCTTGCTCTGTCTACAAAGCCTCCCATTTTTTAGTTTCACAAACAGACAGTCCATTTAAAAGATGCAACAATTCAGAGGTGGCTTGAGTCTCAAATACATTTCATATCTGAAAATCAAATTACTAGCATACAGAGTGCAGCCGTAGAGCTTTTTGCAGCCAAGTGACAAAGTGAATTGATTCCTCAGACTTCCATCTGTTGGAAACTGAACTGAAATCCCAATTAAGTTGTCAGCTGAAATGCAGGCAATGTG
This sequence comes from Pleurodeles waltl, assembly GCF_031143425.1. NCBI lineage: Eukaryota > Metazoa > Chordata > Amphibia > Caudata > Salamandridae > Pleurodeles > Pleurodeles waltl. The sequence continues at coordinate 194,829,039 of NC_090447.1, forward strand.
TGTGCACTCTGTCGTAGAAAGGTGCGCATGTTAGTGAAAACACCACAGTTTGCTTAACTGTCAGTCGCCAATGAAAAAAACTGGAAGTGGCAGCTACACGAATAAGGCTGGTTTGGAAAGTCTGCAAGGAAAGTGCTGATGCTTGGCAGGGTCCCGCGCCATTTGTCATGTGCCTTCATAGTCACTTTAATTCTCCAAGTTCAGCGACTTCCTGCCGTTCAATTCTCATTTAACGGGGTTATCCAGCTGACACAGCATAGTTTTGTGAAAGATGAAAAGTGGCTCATCATTTAACAACTTATTATCCCGCTTAGTTCATCGGATATAGCTTGTCGAATATTAATTTTGCGATGGGTTAAATTATACATTCCAGTGATTATAGATTGTTACATTACACCCATATTATTATTCAGAAATCAACCTTTTTGTGTTAGTGGTTTACTTTTACCACCCTTTTGTGAAACTTTTCCATTTGAGGGAGTACATTTCATATTTTTATTAAGATAGGATGTATTAGGAAAATGTTGTAAAGGAATGGCTTTCTGTAACAGTTACAAATAATGCTTCATTTAGTCAGCACATAACTTGACCGAAAAATGCTCCTTTCCTGTTTTAATAATAATAAACTGTACTGTAACAAACAGCTAGCAAAATATACAGTATGGTTTGCCATTGTGTATCGCCAGGGTAACAAGTGAGGTAGAATAACACGTCATGCACACTCGTGGCTCACTGATATTGTAGTTAAAAGTCGCAGTCTTCAGTGTCAGTTTATCAACCCTCACCTTTGAGATTACATTCATTTGTTCATTTGTCACATTACGGATAGGGGCCTTTGTAAATTGTACCCCATTGTCTGGGGCAATTGCGCGTCACAGAGAAACAGCATAGGTGTGGCCAAACCACATGATGCTCTGGTACTTCTCCTGCCAAAATCCGCATGATTTGTATTCTGCAGTAAATGCTCAATTATTGTTTTTTTTAAACGTGTAGTGGCTATCATTTGCCTTAGAAGCCTACCGAACGCACCGGATACCAAGGTTGCCTGTCTTCATTCAACAAGGCGTAGGAGTAACTGGTGAAATTCTCTCTTGCGTAATGACTGCATAATTACACGTAATTATGCGTAATCGTGTAATAAGTGTAAACCAGCATTTAGCTCAAAATGTACTTTGACCTCCAAAATGGGCCCGTGGATGCATTTTGCGCAAATAAAGTAGCACTAAATGCTCTAGGACACAAGCAGCAGTAGATTGCAACCACTTACTCTCTCTTAATTGGTTGTTCCTGTGCTCCTGGGATAGGATGTTTGCTCCAAAATGACTCCTAATTGCTCAATCTGGTGTAACTGTGTCATTTTGGTAATTTTGCATCACAAGAGTAACGAGTAATTACTCTGATTACTCTGGTGTGGTTAAAATTTCTCCGAGACTTACATTCAATCTCATGCCTCTTTCTTTTGCCACGCTAAACAACTTTCTGTCTCTTTATATCACTCTTTTAGTCACCACATTGTCTCCCTTCGTCAACGTTTTTTATCTTCTCCCTTGCTCCCTTTGCAGCTGTGCTCTCCATTGCTGTGGGTCAAATTCCCAGAATCCAAAAATAAGCATAGTGCACAATACTTGCAACCACCGGCACAAATTAAGCACTGTCTGCAAAAATAGGTCACCTCTAAAATTTGATGCAGGGTAAGGTAGGAAAGCAATTGGCATGAAAAAGCCAGCTGGTAAATCCCAAGAGTAGCCCGAGCCATCTCTTTGCACAGATTTGCATACTGACAATGGTCATGGCTCAGAGAAACAAATCCAGCATTGGCAACAAGGAAAGACATGATGAGTTATACATCCTTAAAACTTAAAGTACTGAAAGCACAATGATGGTTTTAGAATCAAGGGGTTAATACTTTATTGCACAATTAATACGAATCATTGCAATCAGCAACTCACATAAAACTGTTGTCTTCTAAAAACACCATAAAACATCGTACTAGAAATCATATTTCTCATAGATTTAAAAGTATTAACACCGTAATAGCATATTGGTCAGCCAGTGAAAATGATGTGGTGTATATAATCGTGGGGGCAATAAACAGAACCTGTCCCCTATAGCTCCATGCTATCCTTAAAGTTCTGCATCAAGTCTCTTGAGGGTTTGTTGTACCCGCTCAGGAGGCTGGCGAGGTGCTGTGCTGATTGTTTATATAAAAGGGCTATCAGTGCTTAATTTACCAGGCCGGAAATCTAGCTGATCTTGTGAAAAGAGCTGACAGAATTTAATTTGGTCATAAACTAAAAGCTCAGTCAACCTTCACGTTTGTTTGGCGCATGCTTTAAGAGGTGTTCTGCTTTTAAAATGAATTTTGCCATGCATGCCATGTATTGAGGTGTCAAGATAGCTTGTCAGCATGATCTGATGCCTTTTGGAGTTGAAAATGTTTTTGAGGTACAGTTTCTTCCAAGGTAACAGGGCGGGGCATATACATAGAATGTGTAAGGGGCTTCCCAGTGATATGCACATAGCCCGCACCTCCCGTTGTTTGGCGATTTGAGACATCATGGAACTGCATCCAATTAGGGTAATAGACCGAATCTGGCATGCAGCACCTTTGTTTTTAGAGACTTTTAAAATATTTTTGACAGGTATGAATGTGCTGCTGGACCTTTGTATGTGTTAATAGTCATCCATGAATGAGTTAACAGTCTGAACTTATCTCTGTCCTTGCTCCACGATAGCCGTTTGAGTTGTTTATTTAACAGTTGCTTGAACAGTTTATGCAGTAAGGTCTTTTGCCACAGCTCTTCTACCTGCCGATGTTTAATTGCCCAGACAATTCTATTTGACCATGAATTTGAGACCTCCGGCAAGTTCAAGCCTGTTTCTTCCCAAAGCAGCGCTTTTAGTGTGTTTGCTTGAGAGAGGCATATTTGAGGAGAGCCCAATCTTGTACCAATGCTTGGTCTTGTAGCCCAAATTCCAATCTGATTTGTGCTGGTGAAGAACTGTGTGGTAGATGGAAAAGAAGGCGAAAAACCTTACTCTGGGCAATATTCATGAAATTGTTAAACTTGCTAGGATACATTTCCAGACCATATGCCAGGGAATACAAAAACATTGCCTTAATCACCATGAGGAGTGGGCTTCAGGTTGGACTTAGTTCATAGACAGGGTTCGAACACATGCAAGTTGAGATGCCATTCTAGCTTTCAAGATGTTTAGGTGCGAGCGGTGAGACCACCGCTCCTGCAACCAGACGCCCAGGTGTTTATGGCCACTACTTCTGCCCACAGGTTTCTCCCCAAAGAACCACTGCTTTTTCTTGAATACACGCTTGCCAGAGATGACTACCTTGATTACTACCAGGTTTACCAGCAACATATTTGTCCAACAATACTGATCAAGGGTGTTTAGCAATTTTTGAAGCCTCATGCCTGAAAAATTCAATAGGACGATGTTGTCTGCGTATAATAATGTTAGAAGTGGATTACCCAGTTTGGGGGTATGGGAGCTGGAGGTGTTCAATAGTGTGCACAGATCTGCCAGATATAAGATGAATAACATTGGGGCTGGCATGTAGCCTTGCTTAATGCCTCTATCTATCTGGATTTTAGCAGACACTCTTCCATTTCTGCCAACTTTTACCCTTGCCAAGTTGTCAAAGCATAAAAGCTGTATTCCTCTTAGTTTCGGTGGGATATTGAGGTCCACTAACTTCCTCTACAATCTGTGCCATTCCACGGAGTTGAAAACCTTAGATAAGTCCACAAAGCAGGTGTACAAAACCATTTTCTTATTCGTATAATTTTCAGCCAACATGGCTAGTGCTATCAGGTTGTCAGAAGTGTTTGACGAGGGGCGGAAGCCTGTTTGGTTCAGAGGTATTACATTCAGTTTAATTGCCCAGTCTTTCAGATCCTCTAGCAGGCAACCCGCAAATATTTTTGTATCAGTATCGACCAACGTGATCAAATGATAGCTGTCTGGGTTCCCGTAGGGGCACTACTTGGAGATTGGATGGAAATGTGCCCCTTTCCAAGAAATAGGAATTTTATTTTCTGTGACGCAGGAATTGAACATATTACTGAGCTAGTCAGACCAAAAGTCGGGATAGTGTTTTAAAACCTCAGCCGGGAGGCCATTTGGGCTGGGTACCCCATTGGTTCTACAGTGTCAAAGTTGTCCTTCAATCTTTTGTACTTCAAAGGATAAGGGATTCACCTTACAGTTTAAGATAGTATTGAGCTTTGCAGCATCCTCACACCAGTACAGTTTGGAGATATACTCAATCCACTTCTCCTCTGGCACAGTGTTGCTTTGGGTCCCTATGGCCCCACGTCCAATTGATTGACAATGGACCACATGGTACGGCTGTTCTTTTGTTTGCACACCTCCATGACTTTGACCCATTCCTGGTCTATGTGGGTCTGCTTTGCTTCCCAAACTCCCTTCTTGAATTTCTCTCTTAGTTCATGAAAGGCACCGAGTTGACTGGTATCCGTGTGTTGTTTCTTTATAAGTCTTGCTGTTTTGTTGAGCTGTTGCCTTTGCTGCTTTAGGGCTTGTCTGAACCAATTATTTTTACTCTAGAGTGAACCCACTCTGGACCGCTGGATGGGTGCTATCTGGTTTCTTATTGACATTAACATTGCCATCCATTTGATGATTATATCCACCTGGGCCCCTAGATCGTGTGATAAGTTGATTTTCCATGGCTTGTATTTCCCCATGCACATATTAGACCATCGTATATGATGTAGTTGGCTTCATGGATTATGTATTCCTATATTAATGCGCTGTGTAATGGTTGTTATTCACAATTTTCATAATTTGAGAATGATGGTCACTTTTGCATCTAACCTCTATACTGAAAACTTGAAAGTACTTGAAAATTGCCATAGAAGCAAATGTGTAATCTAGGGTGGTTGCAGATTTTTTTGATTTATGCATCAGGTTTATTGGGCAATCTTTAGGGAATCAACCATTCAGGGCCCTCAGCCTTAAGGCCTCTAAGGCTCTCACAAGAGGATGAAGACATTTATCCACGTCCCTGAAGCGCAATACTTGCTGCGGGATGCCCAGGCACTGATCCAGGGCTCCTTCTCTGGCACTTCTTTTCCCATGGTTGGCCATGTTTAAATTAAATTTGCCTGTGAAGAGCCAGAAGGCGATCCCATTTGAGGCCCTTAGAGATAGCAGTTCCTTTTCCGTTATACCTAATAGATGCTGTTTGTCAGCCACGTTGGGATCGATGTAAATGTATAATATTATGACAGATATTGATGTCCATTCCATTAGCCAGTTTTCAATGATGACAGCTAACATGTGGGCTGGTAGCAGGTCAATGCTCCTTACGTTTAGGGATTTACTTGTGGTTATGCAGTTGATAGGCCTCCCTTTGGGTGCCTTTTGGACTTTGCTGTTGCAGCTGGGCTAAAGAATTCTTGGAACCCTGCTAATGGATTTTCAGCTTCTCTACAAAGTTTCCTGTAGCTAAATGATGTCAAAATCCCTCAAAAAGGATTCCACGTTTGGATCTTGAGTGATTTTGCTTGCCCCCGCTATGTTCCAGGATATTACTTTTGTATTACCCAGCGTACATTTGGGCAGAGTTCGAGAAGTTGAGATTATTTTGGCGTTACTGGTTCCAGCTCCATTTTTGAGGATGCAAAGCTGTGTCAGGATCGGAGGGAGAATTTGTTCCTGCTGGCTTCCTCTTTTTTGCAAGTCTGCTTCCAGGCAAAATCTTGGCACGTTGCAGGACTGATCTCTTATTGGCTACCCAGGAGTTTGTTGTCAGGGCTCCATTACTTTTTTCATTAGCTCTTTGAGGGATAAAGAAGGTTGGATATTTTGCTCTGTTCACTTCCTTAAGCTCTATGCCCCAATGTTCGAATACTTCTGACTTGGACAACAGCAACTGCACTAAATCCGCGCTGCTAAAACAAACTTCAGTGCGCTCACTTGAGTCACCCTTTCTAGGTGCTAAAAAGGCTACATATTCAAGATCTTTACTGTTTAATTATTCCAGTTCTTGGATAGCGTTGCAGATTCGCATAAGGTTGCCTCTATTTAGGATATCCCAAGGGCCTTGAAATGTATATGTTGGATGAAAAATTAGGGTAAGCGTGCCCCTATCATTTGAGTGCGGTGGATGATAGCATGCTGTTGTTTGGTCTTTTGTGGTATGCAGAACTGATGTAATTGTGGCGTCTCTGTGCTTGCCTTTTGCTCTGTCACAGTGGGTGTTTGATATGTGGCATGTGCACTAAGCTGATGAGCAGAAGGGTTTGCAAGGGGCCACAATGGTCTTGGATCCCAGGATAGGGATCTCAGAGAGTTGGGATCACTTGATTGTTCTCTTGTTTCCTTGGGGGCACCCACAAAATGGGTTGCCTGGGTGAAAGTCTTGTATCTATCTGGTTGGAAACAGTTTTTGTGGGGCTCCAAAACTATTGTTAATTCACAGTGCACCTCCTGTATGGTGATGGCTCCTTGTTCTTCTCCTGTACCGCCCTGGCCTCCGGATGTTGAGGTCTGAATCATGGTTTCTACGGGTGCAGGCTGCATGTGGGCTTCTGACCTTGGGCAGTTTGGTCGTAATCCTTCGAGCTTGCCTATTGAGGCTGTAATACTGAGGTCCCCCAAGTTCATACTTTCAACTAAAACTTTTCTGCCTCTCTCTGCTGTCTTTGAAGTTTATTACCACCCTGTGGCGTTGGCTGTCTGATTCTGGACCGAAACTTGGTATCTATCGGTTGAGCAGTAGTTCTGCGTTCTATCATTTCAACTTTTTGACTGAACTTTTTTGGGGGGTTTTGAGTTTCCCTCTTGGTGCGCTGTTGCTACAGTTTCTGGGGAGGTGTAGATCTTGGTTTTCCTGGCACACAACTGAAATATTCTGCATTTTCCTTAAACGTTTCTTATTTTTCCTGGACAGAACAGGACCGAAGGGTCCTTCCACTATTTTATGCTCCTTATTTGGGCTTTCCGCTGTTTCTCCTGATGTCTGTTCTGGACTTACTTCGGCCTGTGCTGCAACGTTTGGCCCTCCTTCTTGCTGGCTGTTTGTTGTTTCAGGGCCTTGTGGCCTTGGTGGGCGCAGCCTGCCATTTCTCCACTCTTCAGATTCCTGTTTTAAGTTAACCACTATTGTCGACATAATTGATGATAGTTCTTGTAGTTTGTCCAGGACTGGGCAACAGTGGCAAAGATGAGCCTGGTTTACTGGCTCCTTGCCAGCCTCCACAAGTGCTGGTGCTTTTTTGATAAGTAAATTGAATCTGTCCAACTTGTTATCAATTGCCATGGTATTGGTTGCCAAACTTTGCAACATCTGAATTTGAATGTCTAGTTTGTCTGTATTAAAGATTGTAGCATTTGTTGTGGCTGTTAACATTTTGTTTAAGTAGTCCCATCCTGTCAAGAGCACGGCGTCCTTTTTGTCAGTAAGTCCAAGGTTTTGCACTGTTTTGAATGCAAGCGGCATGTTGGTAGTGGGCTGATTAACACTCTTTTTTTATAGGCATTTGGTGGACACCCCCTTAATCTGAGTACTGCACTTCATCTTTATTGAAGACCTCCTCTAATTCCTCCTGCTTGAGAAAGGCCTGCCAGCGAGGGCAGGACAGATTCTTCATTGGAATTGATAATTCTAATTCCAAGCTTCCTTCTTAGCTTCCTTCTGTACAATGGCCCTTAGTTATGAAGACTTCAGGGACTATGCTTCTGCTCTTTATCACTATGGTTGGAGATAGCGGGACTTCCCGTCTTTGTGGTTGGGGAGTGTGCTCAATTTGATTGCATTGGATTTCCAGGCGAGTTGGGGCTCTTGGTGCTGAAATTCCGGCATTGACTCTTGTGCTGCATTGCTTGGTGTAAAGTCCTCCCAGCTATTGCCCAGGCTGATTGCACCATCACGGAAGGATCTCCAGCCGGGGTATGATCTTGGGACTGTTTCTCCAGGGGGTGTTCTGTGACTGGTGGTTTTCTCCAGTGGTGTAAAGTACCCAATGATGCCTTTGGACCCTCCCTTCACCTTCTGGCATCCCTCTTGTGACTGCTCCTGGAGCCCCAGGGAACTCTCCTTTCAAACCATTGCTGCCTGTGTTGTGGGTAGGGACCTAGCAGAGTACTTCACCTATGCCCCTTTTGTCCGCCCCCACCTGTTTGTTCGAGGCTGCCTTCTCTCTTCTCATTAAATTCTGCACTCTCTCATGGGCCATCAAAAGGAGGGAGCTGCGGATCCTCATAGTCTCTCCACACTCTGCTTGCCCCCCCCCCCCGGCTGTACCTATTGCCTATAGATTACTCCTCCTCTCACTTGAAGTGAAATACCCGTAATGTAGATAGGGGAGCTTGAAGTTTCCCCAGTAATGTGTATTGGTAATGCCAGGGAATTCCTAGCAGGCTGGGCCGGTAAGGGGGGTTACGGTAAGAGGCGAGTCTCACCAGAATCTAGTCCTGGCCCTCTCTGCTCACTCCAACTCTGGCAAAGTCCTCCAGCCCTCCACAGTGGCCCTGCCTTCTGTACCTTCTACACTGAGCTTGGCTCGTCACACAACAATTCTTGGGTCCGAGGTCTGAAACGCGTGGCCTCTCCTGGTCGCGCTGTGATCTGCCGGTTTCTGTCGCAGTGACTTCTGTCGGTGACTTCTGTCTGTGAAGTTGCACCTCCCTTACAGAGTTGGTCAGATTATGTCAGATTACGTCCTTTATAATGGTCATGTTTTCCTATAGATGACTCAGTTAGTGTGTCACTTGCGTGTGGTGTATCTTGTGTCCCAACAAGCTGTTAGCTGGTTGTTGGCGAGTAGTTACACAGAGTGGGTCAGTGGGCCAAGGGATTTTTCCAGGCACGGGTGCTCTTGCGTCCCTTGCAGACCACCCTGCCTTTCCCTTGCAATGCAATGCAGGAAGGGTGACTTTGTCTGTCCTGTTGTATGTTCCGTTGAATGACTCTCAGCCCCACTGCTTCACTGCCCCACTGTCTGTAGGTTGCTTTATTGCTGGATAGCTTGCTAGTTGCTGGCGTCAGTAGCAGTAACAGTATATTTTTTTACTAGGTGTTCCAGGCTGAGTGCCTGGCTGCTGACTGCTGATTACAGGCCTTAACAAGGAGGCTGATGGCGAGCGAGGCTCTCTGGTAGCCCCACAAGCCGCACCCAGACCTAGCTGTGCCTCTTCTGTGAGGAACCGGGGTGCACTCTCAGCGTCAGCCGCCTATGGCTGCCGTGCTCGCTTAGCTGCTTGCGCTCTTGCTTGCTGTGCTGCTACCTTCAAATACATGAAGAACCTGGAGCCTTGTGGCCCTGAGGCCAGCCAGTAGTGTTGACTGGCTCACCGGCCGTGTCGCAATCAGTGCCAATAATTCTCCCCCTAAAGACAGCCCTCTGATTACTGGGGCCATGCTGTGCGGATGGGGGGGGGGGCGACACGCTGCTGGGTGGCTGGTCTGCTGTGCTAAGGCCTGGGAGGCAAGTGGATCGGGCCGGATGGCAAGCAAGAACGATGCTCAGTGACGTGGTGGAGCTTCGTCTTCTTGTCGGTCCTTCAGCATCAGTGCGTCCAGGCTTCCTCTCTGTGGTTCTCAAATTCAAACCTTTAGGAAATCGATTTAAAAATATACAAATGTTTTCAAATCAATTTCTGTACATCTGGAGCCCAGTCTATGTCATTGGCCCAATTTACAATGTATTCAGGGGAAAAACACATACCTAATCATCTCTGTGGGAATGTCGCAAGTACGTATGTCCACCTGAGGAAATGTGACACAAAGGTACATCTGTACTATTTTTTTCTTTTCCATGGAGAAACCCGACACCTATTGGCTGTAATTTCATCTACCTTTGTGAGCCGTGGGTGGGAGAGCAGAGGTAATTAAAGAGAGGTTCATATCTCTTGCCAAGCCAATAAACAATAAAAATGTGGAAGGAAAAAATGAAAGAAACTAGCACCAATAAAATAAACAACATAATAAAAAAGAAAACCAGTAAAACAAATTACTTTAGGAACCATGTACAATTCCAGAGATCACTGAGCTCACATTTGCCTTCCGTGGCACCATCGACTACAATCTGGACGTACACATGGCTTACCCCAAACAATGCTCCTGCATAAAACATACTAGGACATACATAATATTTGTGCTCAAGAGCTTTATGACCTCTCACCAGCTTACATCGGCCCTCTTCTGTAACTCTGAAGTCTGCAAAAGAAGTCTCTAAATTGACCTCAACTCTCTTCATAGCCAGTCCCATGACAGTTTCTGTGTTGTTATGCCAGGACTGTGAGAAGTAGTTGGGCAGAAGATGCAAATGTTCCCTAAGCGTGCACGTCTTCAGGGCTCAGCACTCGAGCAGCAAAATATCTTCACAGATTTATGAGCGAGCCTGCCCTGTTTATTAAATGTGAAACAGCTGACAAAGCAGTACCACTAAATGGCATCAGATGCTGAAAAGGTAATATCTTTTCTTAACCTGGTGGATATATTTCTTAACAATAAAACAGGTGCACGCACTATAGTGGCCCCACACAATACTTTTTGCCCAGTACACAGGAAAACTCCGGAAATGCCTGTTTTGTGCCTGGATTTTAGATCCCGCTTGCCAAAAGAGATTAGAGAAATCCAATCTATTCTCATTTTGAAAGAGGCACCAAGACCACTTTTTGGTAATTCGGGAACTCTCCCAACCGGTAATTGTCTAGTTTTAGAAAAAAGTACATTAACCTGCTGTACTTTAAATTGCTAGTAGATTTCATTTTTGCTTTATTTAATTATCTTCACAGCTCTGTTTTAAACCAATGCAATTTTCTGAATTTTATTCTTATGCATCTGAAATGGCCAGGAGCAAAATATCAAAATTGACGCATCTTGTCCCTTCTCCAAGGGCACAACCCTTAATTATACTATGGGACTAGAGATGTGCAAAGTTGGGAAATATTTCCTATGAAACTTTTTGAAGTTTCTTTTAAACTTTGTAGAAATGTTTAATAAAAACTAATATAAAAATAATAACTAAAGGAAATGTCAGTAAATATAGGTATTGTTTAAAAAAAAACAAATCTTTAAAGCTGGAGAATTTATTTGAAAAAAATGTTTTAGCTGTATTATTGTTTTCAATTTTTAAAAAAGTTTTTTTGAAGCATCATTTTTCTGGTGTGTAAACGTTTGCATAAATTGACATAAAATCTCAGATTTAAGGAAGTGTTACATTTGTCAGCTCTGTAGGGAAACTTTCATTTAGACCATCTGTAATTGGGAACTGATCGGCCTATGTGTTTGTGCATGGCCACCAAGACACATTCTCTAAAATGATTCCTCACCCACATAGTTATTTTTCAGAAACAACTCCTGCATCGACTTACTTGTCTATCTTTTAAATGGTCCTTTCCTCGGTTAGTGTATGCATACATTTGCTTCAGTATTTGGCTTAATAAATAATTGTTGTTTTTTTATGATATATCACGTTTTCTAAAAATGTTGAACTATATAGTTCATTTCTGTAGTCCACGTTCCTTCATCAATCATGCATGAATGGAAGGCTTGTGCGCAGTCAACTGTAAAAGTGCTGCATTGGACCTTTGGAACTTTAAGATACCTTTATCTTTTGTTTGTTACTGCAGATCGATTTCGATGATAGCTTTCGTTTTGGGGCCATTTTTGCCTTTTTCCCCTCTAGATCCCATCCCTCAAATGTCCTTTTGTCTGCAGGTCGACAAAAAAGAATCACAAAACAATTCAGCAGTTAATGATCTCCATTTTGATAGGACATGGTGGTCCGGAGTGATAGGGCAACACAATATCATGAATTCAATATCATCCTGCCAAAATGTAATAGTCAAAATACCCACTACCAAAATATCTTCCAACTAAGTATCTATTGGTAAGTTAAGGTTTACTATACTTAACTCTACAGATACATACCTTGACAACATGCATATGTTCAATGTACAAAGACATGGAATTCAAAATGTTAAATCTATACTTGCCTATATATAACTGTATACCTCCATCATATTTTGGTAGCCATAATATTCCTGTAGATTGATGTTAGATTCATGATATTTTGACATACAACCCCAGAATGCCACCAGCCTCCATTTGTACATGGCATTAAACATCTATTGCAAAAGGAATTCATCCCAATCGGACAGGCTTTAACAGATGTAAGGTCCAAAGGCAATTGAATCTTTGAAAAGAGCCCAAATGGTGAAGGGTTTGATAATGGTCCGTCTTGTATTTTTTTATTATTCCATGCAAAACTCTTTCTCTTCTCTCCCAAACTTGCTGGCAAATTTTGACCTGTAAAAATAAGGAGTTAGCAACTGGCATCAGTGCTGCTATCTGAAGTACTGGACCGTAATGCACAACCTACTTCTGATTAAACTTGATACTGCTCAGCCTTACAATCATCTAATACGTTTGTGGGTAGGTTTTTAATTCACTGTCACAAGGTGTGCTGCACCTAAAAGTTGCATGTATGCAACCTCCACATTTATGAAGGGCCTGGAAGTGGTGCGCACTGTGATGACATGTTGTGACATCAACCCTACGCCATCATACAGATGGAGCGCATCATCGAGCACAGCCAATGCTGACTGCCACGCCAACCTAAGATCCCATGTGCTGGAGGCTGCTCCTGGGGAAGGCAAACTTTTAGTTACTGTTTGCGCTTGGTGAAATTTCCTCTCATGGTTACATTATGCTGTGAACTATTTTTAGATGTAATATAATTATTCAACTTGGGCATTTTTGGGAGTTTTTGCTGTTATTTATTAACTTAATTTGAAATGCATTGCAGGCTGCAATCGTCTATTAATAACTGTGGTTTGCATTTGCAGAAATCCAAAATTTCAACCTACGAAAAAATGTGGGCATTTATGAGTAGCAGGCAACAAACAGCACTGGTGAAGAACAATGACGAGGGAATCCAGCGCGTGCTCACTACTGACTATGCTTTGCTGATGGAGTCGACGAGCATAGAATATGTCACGCAAAGAAATTGCAACCTCACGCAAATAGGGGGACTTATCGATTCTAAGGGTTATGGTGTTGGAACACCTATTGGTAAGAATTCTTTCAGCATGCATTCTTTGGCAACTGCTTCACAGACATGGTCGAATGCCTCTAATGATCAAGATAACATTTTTAAATCATGTACTCTGCATTCAAATCCAAGTAAATTATTGAAACAACCCAAACGCAAACACAGAGTTGATGTTTAGAAGCTGCTTTTTATTTAACGATGGGAGGCGTTAATTGTCATGGTGATTTCATTAAAGGTTTCAGCATACAGGTGACTGGATAGCATAAAAAGGCACACACTAAACAACAATGGCTACAGTTGTTTCTTTGAAGAAAGTCTTTTGACGAAGGGTTCACAAAGGTTCTATCTATATTGATTTATTTAATAATCTAAATTGTTAACCACGTAATATTGTATAGCATCTTAAATCAGTGCATATCCTATTTTAATTAAACGTGTTTAAGTCGTGTGCAAAGTCATAATTTAACCACTGATGTGTGCCATCTTTTCAAAAGTCTGCCTACATGACAATATGCATTCATACAAAAATGTTTTTGTGGAAAAGATTTCCGGCGATGTATTTTTTCTGAGAACTACCTACCATTAAAAAATTAATTTGAACTACCTACTATTAAGAATGAATTTGAAAAATATTTGTTTCCCTGTGAAAACTGATTACACATTGTGCCTGCTGTTTTAGCTTTGTAATATTCACATAACTCACTAAACTTGTAAATTTTTATGTGGACGAAAACCTTTGCAACTTCACACACCCATTTTTTTGCTTTTGGGTTTTTATTTTACCAAATGTGTAACCCCACCATGGACAGAGCTGTCACAGGCTTTGGTGGAGCCCATTCCAAAACATTTCCGTGGGCCTCCCAGCTCAGGAATTTTATCATCCTTCGAAGGATGAAAGACTCAATGGATCTGGAACTGTTTGTATCTGCTTTATACGGATTGCACAAAGTTATCCATTAGGCCTATTAAGCTGTTAAACTATACCAATTGCACACACAAACTACGGTGCATATTTACAAGCCCCTAATGCTGCCTTCACATCTTTTTTTTTTACCATAAGGCGGCGCTAACCAGTCCCCCACCCTGTGCCATATTTACAAAGTGGTGCAATGCAGGCATTGCGACGCTTTGTAACCCCTTGCGCCACATTATAACTGCACCAGATATAATGTATTCAAGTGGGGTGTTCCCCAGCAGGGAGGCTGAACAAATGGTGCAGTGAAATCTACAAGACTTCATTGAGTACTTCTAGCGTCATTTTTTAACGCCTGCTCAGGGGGCTAGTGCATTAGCCTATGGGCCTCCCTGTGCTTTGATGGACTAGCGCCAAAATGTAGACGCTAGTCTAGCAAAGTGGCACAATAGTGGCAAAACTTTTGACAGAATTGTCCTAACGTCACCATGGTGCGCTGTATTGTAAATACAGGTCTACCATGGTGACGTTAGGAAGGCGCAGGGTGACAGAAGGAAACTGGCGTATCGGACTCGATGCGCCAGTTCCTTGTAAACATGCCCCTAAGTGTGCACAGAAGTAGATGGAATGACAGCTTGAAATACTACCTATTGCATTCCTCATTTCTGTTGGTCTTCTCTTCAAATTGGTTCTGTTTTTGTCAGTTTTCCTATCCCCACAAAACAACTTTTTCCCTCTCTCTGACTTTCCTCTCCCGGATAAACCCCGATCCTACCTATGAGCCTTTGTACTTTTGTGAACACTGAAATGTTTTTTTGCTACACAACAGCCAATCTTTGTGTTTTGTCAAAATTACTACCTCGCTGTACTCTAACACATCATCCATATCCTAGAACATTCGTTTTTGCAGGGAAAGAAATATACCTCTTACCTCAAAACTGCTCTCACCATAAATGTACCCATGTGGCTCCTTCAAAGCACCTCTTCTCCTGAACTGAAATAACAAAGTCCTGGTTACATTAGGTTATCATTACTTTCCCTCAAGAGAGGAGTTTTCGCCTTCTTTCTGAATTACTATTTGGGCTGTTCTGATGTTGAAGGGATTGTTAGCCTCTATAGCATTGATGGTGAATTTCTGTCTACTGGGTTTTTTCTTCTTATACATGTTTATCTCTTAACTGGTGACATTTTGGCTCCTGGATTGTCTGTCTGGAGTGTTTCGTTTCTTAGACAGGTAAATCGGATGGTTTTGTAGGCGTTGCTGCTTGTTATAGTTATTTCACTGTTGGGATTTTATGGTGGCACTTTTCAGGCTCTTAATGAGACATGTCATGGTGTTAGACAGCAGCGTGGCTACCGGTGGTGCAGCTAGTATACAAAGCCATTGCATCCGATGTTCAGTTTTCTCTATGCAAGGCTGCCTGGAGCCTGGCTCTCATTTTACTACTGGTTGAAAGCGGGGAAGGGCATGAAGAAGAACGTCAGAAAGGAAGTTAAATTACAAATTCAGGGGATGTGTAAACCATAGGTTTAAGAAGACAACAAAAACAGTACAGAATTAGAAATTAACATTTGTAGAGACCTCATGATAAGTAGATAGGTATGTAAAGCATTTTCCAGTTAAATAAATTGTCATTAGTAGTAATAATAATCATAATAATAGGTTTGGCAATGACAACAATTTTTTCACACAAGTTGAGGTTGCAGTTGATGGGGGATTTAAAAGGGAAAAATCTCAAAAGTAGTGAATACAGTTATTTAAGTATCTTTTAAAAATCACGTATAATCTACAATTCCAGGAAATATTGATGTTAAGGTGGAAAAGTAGTGCTTTCTTACATCAGAGGGTTCTACAAAACTTATACTTTAGCAAATATAATTCTGTTGCAAAACATTCATAAATCCCATTCTGATTCAGAATTTCGAAGGGGTGCACTAAACACACACCTTCCAAATAACGAATCGGAATGTATTCACAATTCCGAACTGTGATTCAGTAACATATTATCAAATTGCAGTTTGGGATTAATACATAACAAAACACATTTAGGGTCGTAAATGGCTGATTACAGGAGTTTTTTCTTGAAAGACAAAAAAATCAGCGATTCTCATGTGGAGAGCTTCTCCCTGGTTGTTGAAAGCATTAGGCAATTTCCTTGCCCAGCAACGGCTTGACTCCATAGTGAAGGTCACCATAGTTTAGGTGGGACAGGAGGGCTGTCATTATGGATGGGTAGCTCTGAAGCCAAAGGACCATGAGATCAGAGGTGTCTAACGGCAGAGACAGCAGGTGTTATACTGTCAGAAACTCAGCACTTGCCCCAAATCTAAATAGAGAAAGGGGAACTGTGCATTTGCCAGGATGGGAGCCCTGATGAATCATTGTGGTCTTCCACTTCCACCAATCTCTAAATGACCCACAGACTTTCCATTGGAACTGTTCATGAACTGTTTGGTCTATCATTCAAAATGACTTAATTGCCACTGGAGATGACATTGGAAAAGGGAGCCCAAGTTAGGACGATATTTGCAACATAATTGCTGTTGGTTTCATTTTTTTGTGTGGGACCAGCACATAAACCATGGTAGACTTTATCAGCAAATGTAATGAAATGAGTTACTCTCTCAGGGTGAAATGTCCTACTGCCTCAAGGCTATTAGTTGTATGATTCCTGAGGATTAACCCCCATTTTGCCTTTCTATCTACGCAAATAACATAAGTGGCAATTGGTCAGCCATGCTGGCGGGCATGTCATGGCAGAACTGCTGCACATTTTCTTTTTCCTGTGAAACTACTCTTGCTGTTTACATAGGGGTAAAAATATCAGTCAACACAGAGGACACATTTCAGCCACTTAATTGCAAGTGACCTTTTGCATCCTTTAAATCTACAAAAATCTGTACTTTCCTTTCATGCAGACTTCCTATTTAGGTTGCATATTCTTCAGATTCCTACCTTATCACATTTATTAATCCTGCTTAGAAAGCATCTGTCATCGTCCACATAGTTACACCTATATCCAATGACTCTACCATTTGGCCTTTAATACCTCACAAGCAGCCGCCTTAGCAGACTCCTATAGCTGTTCTTCAATCAATTGCATCTTGAAACAGGGGCTCTCATGGCTATTGTAATTGTATAACCTTCTCATATTTATTAATTTCTGTACAATTATCTGTAAATATTTTTGTAAACTAAAAACAGTTTGGGCATCATGTGTGACGCACAGTCACAGATTGCCTCCTAACAGATCGCTTGTAGAGTGCATTATTGACCTTCAGTGCAGAACTCACATCATCAGGAGATGGTAGCTCCTCCCTACAAATTCTTTTCCAAGTTCTTCTTTAACCCTGACTGTTTTATCAGAAGTTGAATGACTTTAAATGTTAACTCCTGCCTAGTTCTACAAGACAGAATTATTGGTATATCCACTTCTATATTATCTTTCATAATTAGATTTTATTTCTGAATCCAGTTTGTACCCCCTATGCTTGTACATGTGTGATTAATTTGATTGTCAGCAAATGTGTTTCTCTACATTCATCTCCTCAACATAAACTTCTTCTTGATACCAGTCTTTCAGCATCCATATGTATGTTATATCTTTAAATCTTCTTCAATATATTGAAGACCCAGAAAACAATACTAGTCCTGAGCAAGATACATACTATACTAGCCTCCTAATGAGTCTCTTCCTCGTGTTATCCCAACTCTCATGCTTTGGGCATGCACCCTCTCCAATTTTCAGTCTGTGTGGGGACTGCACAATAATCGTTGTGTGGGTCTCCTCATATTTCCCCCACCATGTCTTTCCAATCTATGTGATGCCATTTAGCATTTTATGTCCCCTACAGTCAATACACCAAGGATACTCAGATCTTTTTCCATTCTACACCTTCGTACCCCACCGTAATGCCTAAATCTTAGACTGCCTCCCATCAACCCAGTGATGGATTACTAATTTATCTTCATGCTCATCTAAGCTATCAGTGTCACCCCACGTGCAAGTGATACCTCAGTATGTTCCTTGCATTGGCATGCATTTTTCGAGGTGCCTTGACACCATCTTCAATATTGATAGGCTTGCCTACTCTCTAGGTTCTACTTTACTATAGCCAAACCTTGGTACACCCAGCCACAATCCAGGTTATTTTGTTCCTGCCACTCCTTTTACTGGGACACTTGGACCCCAGACCAAAGATCTGGGAGGAGCCTGAATAAAATTCAAAGCATACCAACATCTCTCAAAAACCATCTCGATCAACTTGACTTCAGCACCGCTCTCCCCTATGTTTAAGGCTGTGTAATTGAAAAAAGTAAGGGCCATATTTACAAGGAACTTGCGTTGCGGGTACATCACTTTTCGTGCTGCACTAGTGGCAGACCCATATCTACAAGGCCATGCAAAGTCACCTTGCGTAGCTTTTCATGGCCTCGTAGATAAGGTATAAGGCAACTCGGCACAAGTCTCTGGGTTGCCTTACACTGGGTAAGGGAGGCGTGCCATGGGCATTGCTGTGGGTGTTCCCACGCAACACCCATGGATTTTGACGCATTCCCAGATTTACAAGAATCTGTATACCTGGGAATGCGTCATAACTGTATGCCTCCCCAGGGCGGGTGCAACAAGGAGAAACATCTTCATTACTCCTACTTGTTTTCTCTTTCTACGTATGCTGCATTCTGCAAAACACAGAAAGAGGAACATGCCTTTCTGGATTGTTGGAGCCCCTTCCTGCACAAAAACAATCCTGTCATCAACACAGAGACCTGTTGCACACCTTTAATGCCACTCCTGAGGTGGCATAGGAATCTGACGCATTCCCAGGCTTGTAAATCTGGGAATGCGTCCGATTCCATCAGATTCTATGGGTATTGCCTGGGAACACCCACAGCAACACCCATGTAGCGCCCCTTTCACACAGTTATGCGTGAAAGGGGGGCATATTTACAGGGTCATGAAAACTTATGCAAAGTGGCTTTGCGTGGCCTTGTAAATATGGGCGGGCACATTGTGCAACAGGAGCATTAAAAAAATGATACTCCAGTGACTCAGTGTGCCTCCAGGGCTTTGTTAATGAGGCCCTAAGCTTTGTGAATCAGGCACATACTGTTGCAGGTACATTTTTTGCAAACTGAATAGACATTTTTCAGGAAATGCATGTGTTCTGCCTTAAACATTATTGTAACGACACAATAAAAGTACGCAGGATAACGTGGTCAACCAGTTGTTTTCTGTTTCTTTCTTTATCGAACAAGTATCATGATTATTACCAAATAACTTTTATGGCATAAAGCCCTCCATCTCTTCAACCACTATTGCTAGTTATCAAGGTGAGAAAGCAAGCACTATCTTCTGCAATTTGTAGGGTTGCCTCAGCAGCATTGCACCTTCATATATCAGAGAACTTTCAAGAAATAATAATTTAGCAGTGAGTTTATGTGAAGATGAGACATTTTAGCAAGTCTACTTCAGAATCTTGCACACAAGACAAAGCAAAGCTTTACTTTCAAGAAACATGTAAAGTTTACAATTATAAAAATATTTAAACAGTGTATCGTGCTTACAAATTAAGAAAATTTTAAAAGGAAGCCACATTCAAATGGATCACTATAAGCATCATTTGTGTACAGTGACAGCAGTGAGTTATATAATGTGCCTTGGACAGCCTCACAGAATAATCTGCATTACAATGATGGAAACAGCAGGGCATGGGGCTCGCTCTCTGCCATGCCGTCTTGCAGTGCAGTAGAGGGGGGCAGTCAAATAGGCGCATTGGTTCATATCTTCAGTATGACTAGAGACTCATCCACTCATTTTTCTCTAGGTCAGAGATCTCCAACCTTTGTGTAATATGAGCTTCTTAAGCTCACGAGCTACTGGTACGAGAAGCCTGCTGTAGGTAATTAGTGTGAGAGAATTTCCTTCCCATGTTCACACTATTTGTGTCCAGTGATCAATTTAACCTTTTTCTTTTGACCAGTAGTCTAAAGCCGATTTGAATAACAGTTACATCTTTTAGTAAGATACCCAATGAAAGGAGTTTTCAACCCATTCAATACTCAATAGATGATGTAGACGTTTCAAAAATCTTTGTAATAATTAGAACGACACCAACAGAGCTATCAGGACCTACAGGGGAGCCATAGTTGCCTCTTTCAATCCCCATGACCCCCTGCTAAACTGTAAGTTTGTTAAATTCTTGAAACACGTTATGCATACTGTTCCCCACAGTCAAACAGTGAGCTTGACAAGTTCTTGATACACGTTATACGATGTTCCGGTTTTAGCTCCAGGTGTCAGGCAGCCGCCTACCACGGTAGTCTCATAAGTATCTAAGACACTTCTTAAGCCCGAGACAGTAACAAACCTATGTTCTCCCATCTAACACATCCTGTACTTCCGGCCTGAAGAACTTTTATCCTTCACTACAACCGAGTCATTCTTCAAAGATGTATTTATTTCAGTTTTTAACATTTCAATCTACATTTAAGTTCCTGGTTTTAAATTCTTGTTTTCCTTCTTTTTCTTTTCCGAATGTTTTTACTTTGTGTTGGAAAATGGGTTATTGGTAAGGGCAGGTAGGTACCTACACCTAGCAACAAGCCACTAACCTCCACCTAGGTACAGTTAGGTCTCAGTAAATTAATCCCAGCTCAACCCTTGGTAGCTTGGCAACGAGCGTCAAGGCTTAACTTAGGAGACAGTGTGTAAAGCATTCAAATATCACAAAACAGTAATTAAATAAAACACAGGAAACAGTTTAAAAATCCAAAACCAATTTATAAAAATAGTTTCTATTTTTATCTTTAAAATGACACAAAAACGATTAAAATCGGTTCAGGGGAACCGGAGATATGAATTTTTAAAGAATTATTATTTTTCTAGTGCTTAGAAACAAAAAGCGCCAATCGGGTCATCTGGTTGCACCAGGACCGGGGCAAAGTCAAAGTTTCAGGCCGACCGCGATGGAGCCCTGCTCGGCTACAAGTCGCGGGAGGCCTCGGTTAAAAAGTTACCTTCTGACTTAGTCTTTATTTTGAAGTTTTTCTTCACCGGGACGAACCTGCCAGTTGTATCTGACCTCCTGGAGCCCTTGTCCGGATACGCGATGTGGGTTTCCTTGGTGGAGACTTTTACCTTCGGACTTAGTCGTTTTTTCGAGATGAAAATCCTTCGACCGGGGTAAACCTGGATCTTGATCCGACGTCCGTGGAGCCCTTCTCGGATACGATGGCTGGGAGGTCCTGGTCAACTTTTTACCTTTGGACTTAGTCTCTTTTTCGGATGTTTTTCTTTACCGGGATGAACCACGAAGTCAGGCCGGGTCGTGGTTGAGGCAAGCAGGCTAGAATTTCCGCGGCGGGTTGGTCCCTCTCTGGAGCTTTTTTACAAATTTTTTCAAATCTTCTCCAAACTTCTGGGGCTTCACCCAGATGTTCTTTTAAGGTTCTTTTGGGGTCCACAGCTCACCCCAAGGGTCCAGAAGTTCTGTGATGGTCCTTGGGGGGTGCGGACTTCAACTCCCAGAATGCACCTGGCGCAAACTCCTTTTTGGCCACTGGACAGTGGTCAGCTGGTCACTTTTCAGGAGTTGGTGCAGGGGGACTCTGGTTAGCAATTTTTCACCTGTAGCAAACAGGGAGTCCCTCCTTGAACCAGTCGAAGCCAGGCAAAGTCCTTCTTGTGGTGAAGCCCAAGTGTGCAGCTCGTGCAGTCCTTCTGAGTGCAGGTTCCAGGTGCAGGCCAGGGGTCCAGCAGGGCAGTCCTTCTTCTCCTTTAGTTATTTTCTTCTTGAAATCTGGCGGGGATCTGAGGTGTGGGGGCAGGTCTGCCAGTTTTATTCTTGCTCCTGGGTGAAAAGCAGGGGGGCCCTGGTTCTCCAATCAGGTACAGGGTTGTCCCCCTGTGATGACCACTTCCTGGGAAGTGTGGCAAAAATCCATCCCAAAAGGCAACAGTCTCTAAAAATCCAACATGGCTGAATCTGATTTTTGGAGGTTACATCTGGCTGAGCCCACCCACTGGTGTGGCTAAAAATCATAAACACACCCCTCTCCTGCCCTCTCCTAATCTAATCAAGGGGGCACCTAGCTGTCTGGGGTTGCAGGATGTGGGGGTGTTGCTGGGTGCTCCAGATGTCCTTCTCTGCCTTTGAAGACCAGTTTGGCAGCCCTCCCCCTTCCTGCCTCACCATCTGCTGAGGGGAGATTCTCTCCCCCAAGCACATTCCTTTGTGTGAAGCCAGGCCACTTCACACCTCATCAAGGCAGCCTGGCAGAAGCTGCTGCAGGCTGGCCAATCAGAGCACAGCAGCAAAAACAATGCAGAGCTGAAATTTGCAACTTTTTAGGTAAAGTCTAAACTTTTTACCTGAACAAGTTATATTAAATCCAACAACTGGAAGTTGTGGGATTTATTACAACAATTAATTTGATACCAAATTCTTGGTATGTAACATTTAAGGAGACTTTAAAATTTAAAATAAAGTCTGCCCATTCTAGCCTATGAAGGCCATTTACTTCAATAAGGGAAAAACGAATTTGGCTGTTTTTACCTCACCGGGGCTTATAAATCTATTTTTATAAAGTCCCTGCTTATAGTTACATGGCACCCAGCCCTAGGGGCACATAGGGCACACCTTAGGGGTGACTTATATGTAAAAATAAGGTAGTTTAAGACTTTGGAAGTACCTTTAATTCCAAAGTCGAATTTGCATATAACTTTAATTTAAAAGCAGCCAGCAAGGCAGGCTTGCTTTTAAAATGACACTGGGCACCTCAGCAGTGCACCTAGGTGTGCACCACCTATGCTGTGGTCCCTAAACCTACATACCCTACAATATACTAGGGACTTATAGGTAGGTTAACTTAGCCAATTATAATTAGCCTAATTTGCATATCCATTTTACACAGAGCACAGGCCCTGGGACTGGTTAGCAGTACCCAGGGCACAGCCAAGAGTCAGTAACCACCAGTACCTATCCAAAAAGAGTGGGGGTGATCAGGCAAAAAAGGAGGACTTTCCTACACTTTGCAAATTGGCAAAATTGTTGTGGTTTTTAACTAACTGAATCAATAAATAAAATGAATAATTAGAATGAACTGGAATGTGTGAGACTGCGTAAAGTAAAATTCATTATTGTCTCTGTTGTGCTGACATGAACAAAACAAAAAGATAATTGTAATCTAATGGACATATTGGAATTAAATGCCTGAAGTAAATTGCTGTTCTCCATGGAAACCCATTCATTGCTCCAAGGTGGACCCTAAGACTGGGCACAAACTTTTGCACCATATATTAAGAAGGGGTGATTTTAGCTGCATACTCTTGTACAAGTTGAAAAGATAACAAATGGCCAGGGAACATGCTGGATTTGGTGAAGGCACCCATGGCCATTTTGGCAAATCTCTATTTGATACGAATCATAGGATTTAAAGTGAGCTGTGAAACCATTGGAAATGCTTGAATTACATTATTCTTAAGCCAGCACCCTGCAAGAGTTCCAACGAAATTTCATGGCCTGTATACCAAGATTTATATTTAAATAGTTTTTCCAAATAACTAGCCTAGTTTGATGATTATTCACTTTTATTCCAGTATAAAATGGTTTAAGATTATCAT
The DNA here is from genome assembly GCF_031143425.1 of Pleurodeles waltl. Taxonomy (NCBI): domain Eukaryota; kingdom Metazoa; phylum Chordata; class Amphibia; order Caudata; family Salamandridae; genus Pleurodeles; species Pleurodeles waltl. The sequence goes on from NC_090447.1 coordinate 194,852,624, forward strand.
ATCACTGGGAGTGGAAAGAGTATTGAGACATGGAAATTACCTATTGTATGCAAAAATTGTTTAACACTGCCAGCGAAAATCAAGTAAGTGAAATGACTTTTAAATAACAAATGGGATACTGCCGCCCCTGCTTAACCTGATTTGAAATATCAACTTTGATGGTATATTCCCATTTTGGCACTTACTTGAACCTTGATTCACATCTGAGTATATATTAGGACTCTTCCAAAAAATATTGTGGAATTCCTAGGGAACCAAGGGCCAGATTGACTAAGCCTTTTTGTATTGCAAATGGGCCATATCACAGAATTGGCCCATTAGCGTCTGTTGAAAGACATTTTGGTATATATGAAACTCAAATTGAGATGGTAACATGTTAACGAATCGCAGTTTGTGTTTGCAACCAAACACCCATTTGGTTTTTGAAAGGATAATGTTTATGGCGCCCCTTCCAAATATCAAAACAGAAGGGTATGTATTAATGTTTTGCAACCAAATTCAGGTCACCAGTCAATAATACTTTACCAACTACAAACATGTAGTGGTAACCCATTTGTAAATAAGAAGGGGTCCTCCTGGACCACTTCCCTTTTGTGAATGTAAAAACAAACGTTTAAGAGGAGGCAGTGCTCCACTGAACCACTGCATCTTCTTAAGCAAACAAAAAAAATAAAGAAACTTCCTTTTAAATGCAGTCTTGTTTACCTTACAGCAATGGGCTACATTTTAAAAGAAGCATTGGAAAAGCCAATAGGTCTCGCCTGTGGATGAGCTATTGGCTTTCCCATTCAAGTTGGTGTGGGCAATGGAAGGGCGGGTGGGAGGAGGGAATGGGACAGTAAAAAAGAAAGAAAGAAAAGTGTTATGAAGCAACCAGCACAGGCCACATCAAAGGACCTTTTTTATTTATGGCAGTTGGGGGAGGGGACTAAGCAAGAAGGACAACAAGGGGGTGGGGAAGAAGCAAGAGGGACATGGCGATAGGAAGTAGAAGAAGCAGCAAAGACATGGATGGCAGGGGAAGAAGAAAGAACTTAAATTAGAAATAGTACCTCAATTACAGCGAAAGCAATAGTTTATGTTTTGTGGTTCAGTGAGCTCAACGTGCAAAATGTTATAGTGCTTTACCCACATTCACACAAACCTTCTGAGCGCAGTGACGAAGACCCAAGCATAGAAAGAACAGTTGCACACGTTACTATTAACAGAAACTAAAACTCAAACGCCCAGGCACGTCCTAAGTCACAAAGTGTATTATAAGTACAAACTACTTTGCTCTGTTTACAGCCCCCATCTGTGACTCTTTGAGGCTACCTTGAGTTGAGTGGGGCGGCTATATCAACCAAGAGGGATACCATGTATTTATAACTTTAGAGCTCTGAAGTGTTGTAATATGGGGCACGCTGCACAGTACAGTGCTGAAGGGGTCCCCTGGAGGTTGGGATTGTGGGTGCTATTGCTACACCCACAACCCCAGTGAATCTAGGAACTGCGCTTTGACAGGGCCTGCAATAATTTTTCAAAATCTCTAACGCACCCTGCTTTGACTTTTTCTCTTCCCACTAATAATATACTGCAATCTCAGGCCTTAGACAGCTGATCTTTATCCCCCGGATCAGATATATGTTACACACTATGATAACATCAACATATAACTTCAAGAAAATGTGTGAAAAATGCATGAGTAGCAAAATACAGCCATAAGAACTCTGCAGTCACAACAAGGGAACTCATACAGAGTTGCACAGGGTGCAGGATTGCTATTTTTACAGCCAGTGGAGTGCTATATCTCATGGTACTAGAAGACATTGTGAATCTCCTATCCCTTAAAGTGCCCCCTTTTATGTTGAGAAATGTTTCCCTCTGTCACGGTACCCGGAAATGTTCCACTTTCCCACACAGTATAGAGGGCTCACCCCCTTGTGATCACGAAATACTGGGTCCACCAAATCATTACCAGACGTTGGTGTAACGGAAAAGTACTACTTGTTGAAGTCATATTGTAACATCATAAGGCAATGTGGTTGTTAGCTTTGGCTCGACGGCAGTGCAAGTGTTCCACAGTTCTTTAAATGAAAAGTTGGTAAAAAGTACAAGCTTTTGCAGTTTGGGCAGAAGGAGTACACTCTAATAAACGCTATTGGTTTCACAACCTCAGGAAAAGCACCTCAGGTTCAAAACTTCATCTGAAGCCACCAGCAGGGTCCAAGGGAGGTTCCGTTAAAACTGGTCCACTGGGTTTTTCAAGAAAGAGGACTGCTTGTACCTTTTGTGTCCCTGTTGCCTTAAAATAGGCCAGTCAACTGACCTTTGGAGTCCACTTCTTTGTCCTAGGTACAATTGGGAGCAGGCTAAATCCTTAGAGGGCTCCTCACAGTTTACAAAAGAAAATGCAGGTTTCCTCTGTATTCCACATGGCCAGCAGTCTTCTTAGGAGAGTACTGGGGGTGCAACCTTTATGCCCAATGGCAACCTGTTGGTGGAGGAAACTCCTAACCACTCTCAAACTAATGGGATAGGTGTTACCAGGGGTGACCCTACTCACTTTTGCAGTAGTTTATGTGTTTTACCGTAGACTGTCCTTTGGTGCTCCTCTCTACCTAAAACCAACATGGCAGAACATTTTCCCCTGTGCAAAGCTTCCTGTGCCCATCCAAAGATGTGACTATGTCAATAGGCAAACCCTTCCTTGCGGTCACTCCGAACCAGTTCTGGGGTAGCTCTCCCTCCCACTGGGTTTGGAGACAAGCTGGCCAAGAAGACAAAGGGGAGGCAGGCCCAGATGTGACCTTCATTTGCCAATGGTAGGGTAGCTATCCTTTGAAGCTCAGGAAGGCACAACCTTCAGGCTATCATGCTCAGTGAGTAAGAATATTTTCCCAAGCCCTTGTCCGCTGTCTGGGAGCAATCCGCATTTCACTGCAGGTGAACCATCAACAGTCAGGTGACACGGTTCCATGGCAGAAAGCCACATTTGGCTCAGGCAAAAAAAACGTTCAAAAAGTGTCATATTCAAAATGGTAAAATAAAGTTAGAACTGACCATTAAGAAGGATTTTAAACTACTATTAAAATGAGTCCTTGGATCATATTTCTAACTACTCCCAAACTGGTTAGGCATCATTAGGTGATATAATCAGTGGTGGCTGGTGAACTTTGAAAGTGGTGGGGCGTACGTCACTGCCTCAAACTGCACCCTATGAGTGAGCCTAAGGAATGAGCCCACATTTTCTATGAGGGTTGATGGAGTCCCCCAAACTAAAAAAAGTATAAAAATAAAAGTGTCAAAATTATTCATTTTGCAGCACAAATGTCAAAACAATGAAAATGCTGTAGCTTTTACTTGTGATCCTGAAAGACCACTCATAGAATATTCAAAGCACACTCTAGCAACAAAGCCTGTTTCATCCCTGAAGTTTATGTGATGACTGCACACCAATTTCCTAAGAGTCTTTTGAAAATTTGAGTCAAATGACAATATCATGGTGTAACTTCCCCAGAACTATGGCTTATAAACAATGTGTAGTACAAATCTAGGCAGTGGTGTAACAAAACTTGAGAGCCACCCTGCAAAGTATATGGAAGGGCCCCTCTCCCTTACCCAGCAGAGGCTCTCAGGCTGGGGCACGCTGCACAGTACAGTTCTGAGGGGGTCCACTGGAGGTTGGGATTGTGGGTGCTATTGCTACACCCACAACCCCAGTGAATCTAGGAACTGCGCTTTGACAGGGCCTGCAATAATTTTTCAAAATCTCTAATGCACCCTGCTTTTACTTTTTCTCTTCCAACTAATAATATACTACAATCTCAGGCCTTAGACAGCTGATCTTTATCCCCCGGATCAGAAATATGTTACACACTATGGAAGAAGAGAATTCTCTCTGGTTATAGAGGTTGTAAATATAAAAGCTTCAAATAACAGTTATATTTGTTGATAAAAATATCACTAAAAGGCTTTGGTACTGATTTTTAAGGATTAATCATGAAATAACTAACATAGCAGCAATTTCAGTAATATTTGAAATGAAGTAGCATTTTTCAGAAAAAAATATAGATTGTTCTCTAACACAAAAATGACATTTCGCATGAAGCTCGAAATAATGATGTCAATAATGGTCATTCAGATATCAGTGTGATGTTTTGGGATGTGCTAATTGTGCTACATATATCAGACGTTGACTTTCAGATAGCTGCACTGCGAGCTTTATTAAAATGAGATACATAGGGTTCAGGCAGCCACAAAGCAAACTTTCCTTAAACACAGAGGCCCATATTTATACTTTTTTACCGCCGCATTTGCGACGCTTTTTGATGCAAAAATGGCGCAAACATGTAAAATACAATTGTATTTTGCAAGTTTGTGCCACTTTTGCGTCAAAAAAGGATGCAAATGCGGCGCTAAACAAGTATAAATATGGGCCAGAATGCTTAACTGATACACGCATGTTCAACACATGCATTATTAGCGGTAACAGTTTTTTTTTAATGGGACATATTTCAATTTAAGCACCTTAAAATGAAGTACTCCAAAATGCAAATCAGGTAAGTATCTGGGTTTTCTACAAGATATAATTGCTTGCATGTATGAGTCAGGTTTATATGTGTTTCTCTATCAAAGAAGTAAACTGTTCCAAAAATTAACAAGTTTGCATCACGTCTTTCAGTGACAAACATTCTTCAAAAGAAACACTGGGGCATATTTATGAAATGTCAGCGCCACTTTTCTAGCGCCCCTTCCGCCCCCCTAACACCACCATGTGTGCACTGTAATCTAAGATACGGTGCACAATGGAGGTACTTAGAGAACTAACGTCAGAATTTTTTATGCTAGTTCGGAGCTTTAAAGGAGTAGCATCAACAATTTTGATGCTAATCCTGCAACGCCCATTGATGTCCATTGTAAACAATGGTGTGCCTCCTTTTAACATCTGCTCTGAACAGACATTAAAAGTGCTCAAAAAAATGATGCAAGGAAATCTCTTTGATTTCTTTGAGTCATGTTTTCACTTTTCCCAACTGGGGAATACATCCTTTACATACATTATCCCTGGCGCAGGCATAATGTAGCGCAAAGCGTTACAAAGTGGAGCAATGCATGCATTGCCACCACTTTGTAAATTTGGTGCGGCGATTTTGGCCTTGTTGGGCCACATTAGTGTAAAAACAAAATGATGCTAATGTGGTGCAAGGAAGCACTAGGAGCTCTTAAATCTGCCCCAATGTGTCTCTGCACTAGTAAATCATAAATTTTGTCTTTTGCTCATCATGATTGTTAGCTTACAACCAAAAATGAAGATGCATACTTTTCACAGTTGTAGCAACCAAAATGTCCCACAATCAGCACTTACCTTCAACTCACTTTTTCTTGTGCTGCTCTTCTGGCTAGTTTCAGTTAATCCTCCAGCTACGCTTTGAACTCCCTGTGCAGGAACAAAAACAGTAAATTAAAGAGACTTTCATCTATCCATTCCCCGTCACAAGTGTATCATGTGAATTGCTGTAAAAATGAAAGTGGAGTTTCTAGGAATAAGAAGAATGAGGGGCAGATGTACGAAATTGCGCATTTGCGATTTCCTAATAACGAATTTTAGCAATTCACTATTAGGAAATCACAAACTGTGATGTACAACAGTGTGTTTGACAGTGTTGTTGATTCACAGTGGGTCGCAAATGAACCTGCCTCATCAAGATTCTTGAGGCAGGTTGTAATTTGTGATCCATTGTGAATGGCTACAATCACAGAGATGGTGGCCGGGTGGGTCCAACAGAACACCTTGCCTGTGACTGCTTTTTCAATAAGGCAATTTTTTTGTACTGCTTTTCATTTTCATTAAAGGAAAATAGGATGCATTACAAAAAGAGACATTTTAAGTTTTCTTTTAATTTTTTAAGAGTGAGCACTGCCTGCTCTTAAAAAATGTTTGCACCCCCATTTGCAAAGGGGGAGGGGTCCCTTGGGGGCACCTTCCCATTTGCGGATGGAACACCACAAACTTGAAGTTAGTGGCAACAGAAAATGCTTTGCGACTGCCTTCCCAGTCGCAAAACATTCGTACATACCAGTATGACTCATTATTAGGAAGGGACGCCCTTGGCATGCCCCTTCCTAATACCGAAATGCTACCCATTTTGCAATTTGGTAATAGATTGCTGAATTGCAATGGGGCTTTGTACATTAAAAAATGCTTTTTTCTGGCATTGTTTCTGTGAATTGGGCCGTTTTCCGACAGAGAAAAGCTTCAGACTTCTGGCCCTAGATTACTGAGAAGCTCCTCCTGCATTCATGCTCATTTCTCTAGCTTCTGACAGGATGTGTGATTGTAAGCTAATGCCAAAGGATGGCTAAAAGATGTGAAAAAGGCCCGATGCAAATGAATGACCTTTAAGTCAATCTTGGACAGAGTACCATGTCGCCCAAGAGAAGATTACAATTGGCAGCAGTGGACGCACCTGAAGTTTAACAGATTTTGTCAAGAGAACTGCTGTTCTAAACTAGTTAATGAGTGGACGAGAGAGATACACACTCCACAGGATTAGAGCGAGTGAGAAAAACATGACACTAGAGGGACTTTTTTGGGGCAGTTTTTGAATGCAGGATTGTTTTTTCTTTGCTCTTGTCAGATACAAGTGGGAGAGCATGGCCCAAATTCCCTAGACAATTTTGCTACCCCTGAGCTCCTCTATAGGAAAGCCAGCTTTGTCATAGTGAAAAACTAATTTGGAGGTATTTTATTGTTAGAGCATGTGAAACAAGAAATAAAGAGGTCCTACTTTTTAAATGCCACAAATTTTGCTTTATAAGCATTTAGAGCCTACCTAAGGGGTGACTTATAAGTATTAAAAAGGAAGGTTTAGGCCTGGCAAATGTATTTATTTTATTTAATTTATTTATTTTGCAAGTTTTAATTGGCAGTTTTGAAACTGCGTACAGAGGCTACAGGGTCAGGCCTGGAGGTATGCTTTACACTGTCACTTTAGTAGAGGACAATATGTGCTGCATTCCACTGATGACATTTAACTTACGGGCTCCGAGTACACTTTTGTACCATACTCTAGGGATTTAAAGGCAAGTTAAGTATGCCAGACCAGAGTTTAGTCAATTCTGACACGCCTGAAAGGTCAGTGCACATGCATTGTTACCTGGTTCGCAGTACCTCAGTGTGCAGAGTCAAAAATCCTCAGAATTACTGCAAAAATGGGGGTGACCATATAAAAAGAGGCTTTTTCATACATCAAAAATAGATTTGAAGGACCTACCAAATTTTTATAAACGAGGAATCATGTTTGAACAACAGGCAGTGAGATCCAGAAATTGTATATGAGCCATCCTACATGTAATTTTTTCTCCAATTAATATATGTCAGATAAGGGCAGTCACATCCACCAAGAGGAATATCTAATGAATGATTTAGGTGCATTTACAGCTTTATAGATAGGTAACTTTGAAAAAGAGTTGTTTTTGACTGAGTGGTTCTGAGTGGCATAGACAATGAGAGTTCAACTCAAGTTATCTGTGATGTCAGTCAGAACCCAGAGGGAGAAAACATCCCAGTAATTCATAGTAACCCATCCATAATTCCATGTATCATATATGCTCTCTGATACAAAGTAGATTATTAATTTGGGAACAGTTACAGACTTAATAAACACACCCTGGCTAGGTTGCAACTCATTTATCAATATACCTCTGAAAACACCCTAGTAACTGTGGCACAAGCAGCAGGCAGGTCCCCAAACAAATGAGTGTTATGTTTATTTAAAAAAAAAAAATAAGCAAAAAATTAAATTCCAAAACCAATTTCTAAAGTTATAGAACAATTTAATGACAAAAAGACACCAATACACTGGATAAAAGGATTTGGAGATATGTATTTGTGAAGTGTTACCGTAGGAAGTGCCTAGAGAATGTAAAGTGGCAATGAAAAATATCAGTTTGCGGTTGACCTGAGCCTAGGCATGTTTCCAGTATGACTGCGATGGAGCAGAGTTCGTGTAAGCTAGGGGAGTCACACCAGTCATAGTTTTCACCCTGGGAATTTTGGTTCTCAAACTCTTCGAGGAAGGCACAGGCCAAGGCTGGAGCCAGTGAGGGTCCATTGAAGTCAGACATGTCATCGCTGAGCTCCCATTTAAGCTATTGGTTTTGCTGCCAAAAGCTCAGAGCGGACAAATCTAGATTTCACAGCCATCAGTCACTTTATCACTATGAGGTATTTAAACACACAAAAGGTGATGGAAGGAATGCTTGCAATTTGTCTAACCACTGTAAATCACTCAGGGTAGAATTCCCACCCATCATTCTTTGACTCACCATGCCACCTCATTTTAGGCCCAGCTTTGTGAATATCAGTTTGACCCAGCTCCTCATGGGAACAGTCCAGCGCTGTCTGGCCAGGTCCTCGCCGAAACAGGATCACAAGCTATCTCTGACCGCTTTCTCCCCAATAGGGCTTGTCAGCCAGGTATAGCTTGGTTCCAGTGGCACAGTGAGCACAGGGCCCACTGCTGGGCATACCCTTACCATTTAAGACTGTACATCAAGCACACAAAAGGTGATGAGAGGAATGCTTGCAATTTGTGCGGTGAGGACCTGGCCTGGCAGTTCAGTCCAGACTGTTCCCATGGTTAGAAGGGTCAAGGCTGATTTGATATGGGTGGGTTCAAACTGAGGTGGCATGGTGAGCAAAAGAGCAATGGGTTGTGATGCTGCCCCAAGCAATTGCCAATGGTTAGACAAACTGCAAGCATTCCTCCACAACTCATTCACTCAGACCTGCAGACCGCTCAGAACTCAACAGCCAGAACCATTCTCAACCTCCCACACCACACTCACATCAGACCACATCTGAAAGAGCTCCATCTTCTTCCAATACTCAGATGAGCCAATTCAAACCCCTCACTCACATTTTCAAGGCACTACATAACACTGACCCAGCATACCACACCAATTGCATCTGCTGTTAATAACCTTCTAAATAGCTCTTTTCATCCAGACTCCTACTTGCAAATATCCCACACGTAAGGAAAACCAGAACTGGCAGTCAAGCCATCATCTACATCGCTCCTAAAGCATTGAATAACCTGCCCCTACACATAAGAGCCTACTCCGTACTTCTCGAATTCCATAAGATGCCGAAGACCTGGCTTTTGGAGTAGTCCCATTAGGCAGGAGGTTTGGCTAGACTCACACCTGCTCAGTGCCGGGATACCTTTTTGGGAGGTAGTATGCTTTACAAATCTACATAACATAACATAACATAACATAACATAATATAACATAACATAACATAAAACAAAGCTGGTGTTTGTTTCTGCAAATTAAAAAAGCAATGTCCCTGCACACTGTGAAGTTTCTTCCAGAATGTCAGGATCAGTTACTTTTGCCTGTACATGACCCCATACCTTTCATGGCAGTTGCGAGCAATTAAAACGCCTTGGAAGCATCACCCTAAATAAGCCACCAGTCGTCTGGCAAATGGGCCACCCTCAAAGGCTTTCCAATGCCAGAAGCTGTGGAAGCCTTGTTGGCAGAAACCACATGGTCCCCAGCTCAAAATGAGTGTCAGGTAGATTCAGCATCTGCCATCTTTAGCAGAACAGTCACTTCCACATAACTCTTAGTGACCAGATATCCACCAACAAAAGCTAATCAGTGGGTTGATGTGATTGTCTGCCAGCTAAGGTACTAATAGCTTAACTCCTCTTCGCTGCTGATCTTCTAATTGTCTTCGCTCTGCAAATACAGTACCTAACCACATACACCCTTTGTTCAGGTCCAGGCCAGTGGGTACTATTAGGAAGCAATTTTCTTTTTGCTGATCTATTGTAGTACTATTAGCAATAAAATGTGTTTGCCTGCGGCAGCTCGTATACAGACGAGGAATTTCACCCGCCTGAATGGCCTACTCCTTTAAATTGCTAGTGATTTGTCAAGTAATTTAATTAGCTGTATTTCACTTTTTAACGACCTTTATATAATGTATTAAGCCAACATAATGGATAGCAAAGTTGGATCTACTCTGGTGATGAGATTGCCCCGGCTGCATTTTACAGTTTATTGTATTGCATCCTAAACTCTTACCTGTGCCAAACAATTGTCAGACAGTAGTACTGAGCTAAGAAAAAGAATTAATTTTAAAGTGCTATGACAGAGAGCTGTAGCACTATATGATTTATAAAATGCACTGACATTCGTTTTTGGGTAACTAACACTTTCAATTGCCCATTATTATGAAAAGCATGATCTCTCTTGTGACATGATTTTCCCAAATATCTATTTTTAAGTTTTTTTGAAAAAAATGACCATGTCTACTTTCAGTCACGTTTCTATTTTGCCTCTTTCCTAGCCCTCTTTTTAACGCATGTTACATGTTTGCTTTTGATGTATACTAAGTGGACCCGTTTAGTGCTGGACATTGGGTTGGAAATTACTTCCATTCCCACTCTATTCTCTAGATTTTAGCATTGGGAAAAATCCCCAGAGGTGAATGTAACAGATGGATTATAGGACGAACTGTTCATTGTGTCTGCATTTTTAGTTTTGTAGTTAATTATAGAAATATGTATACAAATAACTGGGGCATGTAAAACTTCTTTAGAATGGGACTTTAAAAAATATTTTGTGCCTTTAAAAATATCCTACACATGGGATTAGTCCTGCTGTTATCTTGTAGCTAAAATGATAATTGCTAAACGCCAAATGTTCCAACTGTGGGGATACAGTGACTATGAGAATGCATAATCACACATGTAAAGATCACCATGTTGGTACATCTAGTTGTAGCAGAAGAAATAGTAGGTTCATTAAACAAGCAGTGCTTACGTTGAAGTAAAACCTGAAGACAGGTATTTTAGTCTCTTTGAACTCTTCAATATGTGCTTTTATAATGAACCAGTGGGCTACTGGGAATGTTTTGTGGTCTGTAGCCCAGCCCAAAATCGATTACTCGCTCTAGAGAAGCTCCTTTGGTGAAAGGTGAAATCACAGAGGCTACATTTCACTATGAGGACTGTAGACCCCTACCTTTGAATCTGCTGCGATGCATCGAGGACTCCTGCACTGGTAAGACTGTGGCTGAGATATGCAGGCTGCATTAGTTGTATGAGGCAAGTATCTGCAACATTCCCCAACTCAACAAGTAGACCATTCACACTGCCACCGAACAAGGCCCTGGCAAACTTTAAATGCGCTGGCATAATTTGTGTAGTTTTGTTTTACGCTTGTTACATGAAATTCCTAATTTACACTACGACACCATGTTGCAGACACCTTTGTCTCCCCTCTGTCCTCATCCTCTTCCCTGCTGCGCACAGATTCCCAGCCAATAACGACAGCAGAGTCGTGATTGGTCTGAGCGGCCTGCTTCACCACTGGGAGCCTGTGCATGTTCTCCATTCGGCTGTGCAATAAAGCCGGGAAAAGAACATGCAAAGTGTGCATGTCTTTTGGCCAGCCCAATACGGCCAGCCAAACAGACATGTGCACTTTGTGGTGCACATATCCCTCCTCCATCCCACTCTAGCCCAGCCTCGCCCCAAACCTTAACCCTAGGAAAAATTTAATTATAGTAACATAGCATTATTATCATTTTATTTTCCTTTTTCAACAATCCAGTGGGGTGACGCTCAATGCCTTAGCAGAGGAGCCGCCCCTGACATGTTGTATAATTATTAGTTGTTGGCAGCAAAATGGTACTGTGAAGTGAGGGAATAATATGAACAGCTTGCACCACTTTTTTTATTTTTCACTCTTTTTCTGTACAATGAAATGCATCCTCAAGTCAAAAATTGGACCAATGATACATTTTGCACTAAAATATAGGGCTAAATGATGGATTTGCATTGCACATAATTTTTCATAGTTTGCAGGCATTTTGCATATTTGTGTGACCAGCAAATTACGTAAAAGTTTCAAGAAATTCCCCATAATTAGGCAAAAGCACATTACGTGAAAATCGCATACCTCTACACGGAAGACCAGTTCAAAGTATCAAAGAATTTAGGAGATTTCCTGAAGTAAAGAGACAGGGACATGTGGAAATGAGCTATGTGTAATTTAATAAGAGGAAGCTGGTGTTGTCTGTTTCTGACCATGTGACAACCTGCATCAACTGTCTGCAATAAGGAACGTGCAGCTGGAAATCCTTGTTACTGAAGGCATATGGAATTTGCTAGTACTTGTTACAATGTGCAGTGGTTAATTTGAGCCAGTGGTTTCCGGTGCTCAGCCTGGCACTTAATTCTCAACACTGGCACTAATAACAGGTCACCATATGATGGTGCTATCTGTCTGATTTTGAGATGAGCACAATATTTTTTAGTAAATAAATTAACATTAATATACATCAAAAATGACAATTCAGACTATTCAGACTATTCAACACCATTCTTATAGCTTTGGCTGGCCTTAAATAGTCTAAATTGTCATACTTGCAGGAGTACAATGGCTAATTGTTGTGTTGTGTTGGTACTGTTATTGCCAGTGCTGGGGCAATGGATTGTGCAGGCTGCAGTAGCTTCCTGAGAAGGGCCCCGGCGTTAACTTTTTTACAAATTAGGCTCTTCATGGAGCATTTAGAAACTGGTATTTCCTGTTAATGTGTTAAGGGTAGGTGGGTGTTGTCAATGTCTATTACAAACAAGCATTTGCAATGCAATAGGTCTCACATTGCTTGAGTTAGAGCGATTTGCATTGTAAATTAATAACTGGACTTTTCTTGCCACATAAATTGGTCAACCCTGCCTCAGAATTTTATCTTTTCCTTTCATAATTCCAGTGGCCCTACATATAACTAAAGCACTTCCATTTACCTTCTTCCTCTATCTGCAGCAAACATTGAAAATGTTGCCATTTAGCATCCTAATTTAAATCTGCCATGCTACTTCCACTAGAATACCACTTTCACCACCCCACCATCAGAGTTGCTCGCTAGCTAACACAATTCCCCCCAAAAAGACACAAGACAGCCACACAGAGGAGAAACAAACTAGAAGGGTCACTCAAACATATCAGGAGTGTTCAAATGGTCATAGTGTAATATGGATGTTACGTTGGCCTGAATTATGGTCATAATTGTAATAAGGAGAGATTATTATAACATATACAATTATCATTTAAACCTTTATCAGAAATAAACTTTTGGCATTAAACTGTAATGCTCAAAACAGCCCCTAAAGAACAACATAACAAAAATATAGTTTTTAAGAAACAAGGTCATGTCACCATTTTGTTAGCCCCCCCGGAGAGCATAACCCCATAAAAACAGGAGAAAGTTATGCAGTGTAACCAGATAATTAAACACTAGAAATAACTTTTAGGGCTAGCAGGCCTACTGCAATGATATTATTAACAAGGTCTTTAAAACAAAATTGCTCCTAGCTATAAAAAAAGGTTTTAGCCATGAGAATGCTTAAAAAGATATTGAATAGTGGGAGAGGTTATTATTTTGGAGTCCCCTGTAACATAGTGTGGGGACCCAGTGATGATGTAGATATGAAGAGCACATTATGGTCAATGTTTTGAAGGTGGTCCCATTATCCTAGGACCGCCACAGGTTGAGTTATGAGCAAATATGTTTTGTAAAAGTTATGCACTGCAAAGCGTTATGGGGCAAGTTTCCATGCCACGAATAGTTTAATATGTTGATATGACTGTAATGTTTAGAACAGCCCCTACAGATCAACACAATGAAAATAGCATTTGTAAGAAACATGTTCATGTAACTATAAAGTTAGCCCCTAGGGGGCCACATAAAATGAAATGGTTATAAATAATGCAGAGTAACCATATATTTAGCTTCTAGAGAACATAGTGCATTACATGTTTTCAGGAGTAGCAGGCCTATAGCAATGATATTACACACAATGCCCTTAAAACACAAGCTATTCCCAGCAAGGAAACAAAAGTTCCAGCCACAAGAATGCTTAAAAAGATGCAGAATGATGGGATGGGTTATTATTTTGTGGTCCTCACTAATGTAGTGTGGGGTCCCAAAGATGACCAAGACAGAAAGATTGTGTTGTGCTGAACACTTTGGTGGTGGTCCCATTGTCCTAGGAACACCACTGGCTGAGTTATGGGTGAAAATGTTGTGAAAAAGAATGCTTGCAAAGTATTATGAGTCTGAGTTTTCCTGAGTGCAGTGAATATCGTAGTATCAGTTCTCCCTCTGTGCCTGGTGAGCCGCTTTCGCTTTGAGGATTCTGTTTTATGTAAAGCATTCACCAATTACAAGAAATTACTGTGATTAGGTAACTGTGAAGAATATAACCAGCACATCAGTATCAATCAAGTTCACGCTGTTGTGCCTGTTCGCACTGTGAGCGCCATGGCCGCCATGCAGCACGAAGGAGAGAGACAAAAGAAATAGTTCACTACGCTGAAGTATATCGGCAATTGTACAGTAAGCAACGTAGCAGCGGCAGTCTGCAGGGCGTTGCGAGGCATGACAAAAACAGCCTTAAGGCAGGACAAACGTAAAGCAATTACAAATGACAAGAGATTTTTGAAAGACAAGCCCACGAACAAGTGAAAGTGATAGGTGTGAGGTGGGCGTGGTTAAAAGCCCACAATACTTACAACAGGTCAAAGCAATTGCATGCTCGACCTAAAAAGGAAGGAAATACTGTGATACTAGACCTGAAGAGATTGGCTGAAGTGATTCTGTTGGCAAAATAACCCTTTTTAGAGGACTTGGAGGCAGGGCCAGAACTGTCAGTGTTCCACAATCTGGGGTACCCTTCTCATCTTCTTTAGAGTGGAAAGATACTCCCTAAAGTTCAGACAATGTTTGAAAATGCACCTAATAAGTTCTGTGTATACAGTGTATCCTCAGACTAGGTGTAAATTCAGTGTTCTTGTACCAACCATATCCAATTACACATTTATGGTCACTCGTATTGCATGGCTGCTGAAGATGTTAACCTTTTTCCTGTCTCCTCCCTTGTAACTTCCCTTTCCCCCAAGTACTCTGAAACACCAACTTGGGTTTGAATCACTTATTAAAAACTCTAAGGTAAAAGTAGAAAACATATAGATGTAAAGTACATCTGAGGCCTTGTTTTAAAATACTGTATGCAGTAAATTTCCTCAATCAAGGCAAACATATGCACTACACTAAAGCTACATGTTTAAACAGTTTAAAAGCCTTCAGGTTTGTGCAAACCCACCTGGCATCTCATATGAGAACCTCGCTCTTCCAGATGCTTAACATTTGTTTGAGGTCCTATCCCATGCCAGAGGAGAATATCTGATGTTCAGATATGAGCTTCTTGACACCAGCATTTTGACATAATGTATGTATGTTTTTGTATAACATTAATGGCATATGAAGTAATGTAATAATCAGTGACAAACCACATCTTTCTGCGGGGTGATTCTATTTCTTACTAATTGTTCTAATTAGAAGTAAAAGTACATTATTACCTCTAGTATTGTCTGTCTAGTATTGTCTGAAACTTCACAACTGCAATTATGTTTAACCCTCTAAAATGCACCTGTTTTGGATGATGTGAATGGGGTTTATGTGTTGTTATATGACATAACTGTGATCCTATTGCATCCTCATTAACCCAAATGTGATAACTGAAATACAAATTACGTTTTGTTGGATTTCATGGTGAATTCGTTTTTGTCTAGATATGTGACATTGGGGTTTTTAGAAGTTGGTTTAGAGGGGACTTACCACAAATAGGAAAAATAACTATGTATGTCAAACTGGCACCTGATTTATTTAGAGTCAGGCAGACCATCATGTTTTTACCCACAGTAGCCACTGGCTCTGCCAGTGGAAACCTTGGATCGGTGACCAAATCAAATCAAATCAAATCATTAGCATTTATAAAGCGCGCTACTCACCCGTGCGGGTCTCAAGGCGCTAGGGACAAAGGGGGTGGTTATCGCTGCTCGAACAGCCAGGTCTTTAGGAGTCTCCGGAAAGCGGAGTGGTCCTGGGTGGTCCTGAGGCTGGTGGGGAGGGAGTTCCAGGTCTTGGCCGCCAGGAAGGAGAAAGATCTCCCACCCGCCGTGGAGCGTCGGATGCGAGGGACGGCGGCGAGTGCGAGGCCAGAGGAGCGGAGGGGGCGGGTGGGGACGTAGAAGTTGAGGCGTCTGTTGAGGTATTCCGGTCCCTTGTCGTGGAGGGCTTTGTGTGCGTGGGTGAGAAGTCGGAAGGTGATCCTTTTGCTGACTGGGAGCCAATGCAGGTGTCTCAGGTGAGCGGAGATGTGGCTTTTGCGGGGTACGTCGAGGATGAGGCGGGCTGAGGCGTTTTGAATGCGTTGCAGGCGATTTTGGAGTTTGGCGGTGGTCCCAGCGTAGAGGGTGTTGCCGTAGTCCAGGCGGCTCGTGACGAGGGCGTGGGTCATGGTTTTTCTGGTGTCGGCGGGGATCCAGCGGAAGATCTTGCGGAGCATGCGGAGGGTGAGGAAGCAGGCGGAGGACACGGCGTTGACTTGCTTGGTCATGGTGAGAAGGGGGTCCAAGATGAAGCCGAGGTTGCGGGCGTGGTCTGCGGGGGTCGGTGCGGTGCCGAGGGCCGTGGGCCACCAGGAGTCGTCCCAGGCGGACGGGGTGTTGCCGAGGATGAGGACTTCAGTTTTTTCAGAGTTCAGCTTTAGGCGGCTGAGCCTCATCCAATCTGCGACGTCCTTCATACCCTCTTGTAGGTTGGTCTTGGCGCTGGCGGGGTCCTTGGTGAGGGAGAGTATAAGTTGGGTGTCGTCAGCGTAGGAGGTGATGATGATGTCGTGCTTGCGTACGATGTTAGCGAGGGGGCTCATGTAGACATTGAAGAGTGTCAGGCTGAGTGATGAGCCTTGAGGTACGCCGCAGATGATCTCAGTGGGTTCTGAGCGAAACGGAGGGAGGTAGACTCTTTGGGAGCGGTTTACGAGGAAGGAGGCGATCCAGTCCAGGGCCTGGTCTTGGATCCCGGTGGAGCGGAGGCGGGTGATTAGGGTGCGGTGACAGACGGTGTCAAAGGCAGCCGAGAGGTCGAGAAGAATGAGGGCGACTGTTTCACCGTTGTCCATCAGGGTTCTGATGTCGTCTGTGACTGAGATGAGGGCGGTTTCAGTGCTGTGGTTGGTTCGGAATCCGGTCTGTGAGGGGTCGAGCAGGTTGTTGTCTTCCAGGAAGGTGGTCAGCTGTTTGTTGACGGTCTTCTCTATTACTTTGGCTGGGAAAGGCAGAAGGGAGATGGGGCGGAAGTTTTTCAGGTCGCTCGGGTCAGCCGTAGGTTTCTTTAGTAGGGCGTTGACTTCGGCGTGTTTCCAGCATTCGGGGAAGGTAGCAGAAGAAAAAGAAGAGTTGATGACGGTCTGGAGGTGCGGGGCGATGATGTTGTCGGCTTTGTTAAAGATGAAGTGCGGGCAGGGGTCCGAAGGGGCGCCGGAGTGGATAGAGTTCATGATGGATTTGGTTTCTTCCGTGCTGATGTGGGTCCAGTTGTTGAGGGTGATGGTCGGGGATGTGGGTTCGGTGGTGTTAGGTTGGGTCTGGTGTCCGAAGCTGTCGTGGAGGTCGCTGATCTTGCGATGGAAGAAAGTGGCGAGGGATTCGCATAGATCCTGTGAGGGCGTGACGGCGTTGGCGTTGGCGCTGGGGTTGGAGAACTCCTTGACGATGCTGAAGAGTTCTCTGCTGTTGTGGCTGTTTTTGTCCAGTCTGTCGGTGAAAAAATTTCTTTTGGCAGTGCGGATCAGGTGGTGGTGTTTGCGGGTAGCGTTCTTGAGGGCGGTCATGTTGTCAGCGGTGCGGTCCTTGCGCCAGGCTTTCTCAAGTGCGCGACAAGTTTTCTTTGATTCTTTGAGGGTGTCAGAGAACCAGAGGGGTTTCTTGGTGTTGTTCTGTTGCTGCGAGCGTTTGAGGGGAGCAAGGTTGTCTGCGCAGTTGGAGATCCAGTTTGTGAGGTTGAGGGCTGCGACGTTGGGGTCGGTGGTGAGGGTGGGTTGGTTGGCGGCGAGTGCGGTGAAGAGTTGCTCTTCAGGGATCTTGTTCCACTGTCGGCGAGGGATGGGTTGAGTGCGGAGGTGGCGGGTCTCGCGTCGGAATGTGAAGTGGACGCAGCTGTGGTCGGTCCAATGAAGGGCGGAGGCGTGGCTGAAGAAGACGTGTTTGCTGGCGGAGAAGATAGGGTCGAGTGTGTGTCCGGCGATGTGGGTGGCAGTGTTCACCAGTTGTTTGAGGCCGAGGTTGGCGAGGTTGGCGAGCAGGGTGGTGGTGTTGGGGTCGTTGTTTTGTTCCAGATGGAAGTTGAGGTCGCCTAGGAGGATGTAGTCCGGTGAGGCGAGGGCGTGCGGGGAGATGAAGTCGGCGATGGTGTCGCTGAAAGGGGCGCGAGGTCCGGGAGGACGGTAGACGAGGGATCCTCTGAGGTTGGTCCTCGGGTCGGTGCGAATCTGAAAATGCAGGTGTTCAGCGGCAAGAGGGGAGTCTTCAGTGGAGGTGGTGACGCTGATGGAGTCTTTGAAGACGATGGCGATGCCTCCTCCTACTTGGTTGGTGCGGTCTTTCCTGGAGATCTTGTAGCCTTCGGGGATGGCGGTGGCGATGTCTGGAGCAGAGGAGGCGTTCATCCAGGTCTCCGTGATGAAGGCGACGTCCGGTGCTGTGGAGTCTAGGAGGTCCCAGAGTTCAATGGCGTGTTTGTGAACGGAGCGAGCGTTGACTAGGATGCACTTGAGGTGGTTGATGGCGCGTGGGCTTGTGGTCGTAGTTGTTGCGTGGTGGAAGATGCGTTTGCAGGAGTTGCAGGCGAAGGGTCCATGGGTGCGTTTGGGGTGAGCTTGGAAGCAGGTGTTGGAGCGTCCTGGGTTGAGGGCATGGAGGGTGGTGGGGTCATAGCGGATCATCGGGGCTTGGGAGCGCTGGGGACCAGGGGTCATGGCGCTGGGCGCGGGCCAGGCGCGGACGGGCGCAGACGGGATTGCCTCTGGCGCGCCTCCGGCGCGCCAGCTGCGCAGTCGCGCAGCGGCCGCCATATGAGGTAGGAGGGGGGGGAGGGGTCAGCTGGGGGCGAATGGGAGCTGGGGGGCGGGGCGTGCAGGAGGTCGCGGCGGGAAAGCGCGAGGGAGGGGGGGGACAGGTAGAGTGAGAAGAGCTGGGGGAGGGGGGTTTAAGGGTGGAGGGGGAGAGTGTTAGGAGGTTTAGGAGATTAGGGAGAAAGATAGGTGTAGGGTTGTGAAGATAGGGGAGGGGGGGTTGTAGAGGTGGGTGAGGGTGAGAGGTAGAGTGAGGGGATAGGAAGATAGGTAATAGAGGGGGTGGCGGGAGGGGGGGGAGAGATAGAGAAATAGGTAGAGAGAAAAGGTAGATAGAGAAATCGATAGATAGGGAAAAAGATAGAGAGATAGGAAGATAGGAGGAGGTGGAGAGTGAGGGAGTTGGATAGTGGGATAGAGAGATGGAGAGATAGGTAGATAGGAGGAGTGAGGGAGGTAGAAAGTGAACGGGTTAGATAGGGGAGATAGAGGGGGGGATGCGAGTGGGGGAGGGGGATGAGGCAGGAGCAGGAGGGCAGGCGCGGGGAGAAGAGGACGGAGGAGGCAGAAGAGCCGAAGGCAGAAGACAAGAAGAAAAGAAGAACAGAAGAAAAGAAGAACAGAAGAGCAGAAGACCGGAAGGACTGAAGACCGGAAGAGCAGAAGACCGGAAGAGCAGAAGACACACAGAAGAACACAGAAGAACACAGAAGAACAGAGAGGAGTACAGAAGAACAGAGAAGAATACAGAAGAACACAGAGGAAGACAGAAGAAGACAGAGGAAGACAGAAGAACAGAGAAGAATACAGAAGAACACAGAGGGAGACAGAAGAACACCGAGGAAGACAGAAAAACACAGAGGAAGACAGAAGAAGACAGAGGAAGACAGAAGAAGACAGAGGAACACAGAAGAACACAGAAGAACACGGAGGGAGATACAAAAAACGAAGAAACAGAGTGCAGAATACCACAGCAGAAGATGAGGAAGAAGAGAAGAGGAGAGAAGACGGGGAGAAGAGGAGTACAGAAGAAGAATACAGACGAGGAGCGAGGAGGAAGAACAGAGAAGAAGGAAAGAGGAAAAGAAGCAGGAGCAGGAGAGAGGGTGAGTAGCGCGGGGCAGAACGAGGGGCTGGGAGGTGGGGGGTACTTACTGTGGGGTGGGTCTCAGGAACTCAGGAACCTGGAGGAGCTGCAGCGGCAGGGGGAGCGACCTACCCTTGGGTCAAGGGTCGCTACCACTGTCGCGCAGCGGCCGCCATATGAGGTAGGAGGGGGGGGAGGAGGGGTCAGCTGGGGGCGAATGGGAGCTGGGGGGCGGGGGCGTGCAGGAGGTCGCGGCGGGAAAGCGCGAGGGAGGGGGGGTACAGGTAGAGTGAGAAGAGCTGGGGGAGGGTGGTTTAAGGGTGGAGGGGGGAGAGTGTAAGGAGGTTTAGGAGATTAGGGAGAAAGATAGGTGTAGGGTTGTGAAGATAGGGGAGGGGGGGTTGTAGAGGTGGGTGAGGGTGAGAGGTAGAGTGAGGGGATAGGAAGATAGGTAATAGAGGGGGTGGCGGGAGGGGGGGAGAGATAGAGAAATAGGTAGAGAGAAAAGGTAGATAGAGAAATCGATAGATAGGGAAAAAGATAGAGAGATAGGAAGATAGGAGGAGGTGGAGAGTGAGGGAGTTGGATAGTGGGATAGAGAGATGGAGAGATAGGTAGATAGGAGGAGTGAGGGAGGTAGAAAGTGAACGGGTTTGATAGGGGAGATAGAGGGGGGGATGCGAGTGGGGGAGGGGGATGAGGCAGGAGCAGGAGGGCAGGCGCGGGGAGGAGAGGACGGAGGAGGCAGAAGAGGCGAAGGCAGAAGACAAGAAGACAAGAAGAAAAGAAGAACAGAAGAAAAGAAGAACAGAAGAGCAGAAGACCGGAAGGACTGAAGACCGGAAGAGCAGAAGACCGGAAGAGCAGAAGACACACAGAAGAACACAGAAGAACACAGAAGAACAGAGAGGAGTACAGAAGAACAGAGAAGAATACAGAAGAACACAGAGGAAGACAGAAGAAGACAGAGGAAGACAGAAGAACAGAGAAGAATACAGAAGAACACAGAGGGAGATAGAAGAACACCGAGGAAGACAGAAAAACACAGAGGAAGACAGAAGAAGACAGAGGAAGACAGAAGAAGACAGAGGAACACAGAAGAACACAGAAGAACACGGAGGGAGATACAAAAAACGAAGAAACAGAGTGCAGAATACCACAGCAGAAGATGAGGAAGAAGAGAAGAGGAGAGAAGACGGGGAGAAGAGGAGTACAGAAGAAGAATACAGACGAGGAGCGAGGAGGAAGAACAGAGAAGAAGGAAAGAGGAAAAGAAGCAGGAGCAGGAGAGAGGGTGAGTAGCGCGGGGCAGAACGAGGGGCTGGGAGGTGGGGGGTACTTACTGTGGGGTGGGTCTCAGGAACTCAGGAACCTGGAGGAGCTGCAGCGGCAGGGGGAGCGACCTACCCTTGGGTCAAAGGACTTTGTGACATTATTATAAGTATCTCAGACTGCCCACCTTATTTAGGATAAATGTATTTGTACTTGTTTCCTGTTCAGGACTTCTAGGAAAGCCAGATGGCCCCAAACAGAAAAAGTAAAAATGTTCCCCAGATGCTGCATGGAAATCCCAAGCATGTCAGGGCCAATATATTTCTTTGTTTTTCCGTTGACAAGCTCCTGCTTCAGATCTTGCTGTGGAACACCAAAAAAGGTTTGTTGAGCACTGCCTCTTGCATGAAAGCTGGTCAACAAACCTTGCATACCTTCAGAGAAGCTGCCATGGTGGTAGATTCTCTGAAGACATACAGATAACTCCAGGCAAGTAGAGATCTTTCAATGTAGCGGGCTGCAGTTTGCCAGGACAGATGAGTACATGCATGCAGCCCACCAACCTCAAGGGGCCTGTTTGCACAGTGATCGCAATTACAGGTGGTGCACTATTTACTGCACCTAATAATTAGTAGGTGTGATAAAGACTGCAACCTTTGTTACATTTTGAGAGATCCAACCTGGCGTAATTCAACAAGGAAAAAATCTCCAGTATTTCTGAGCATGAGGATTTTTGATGTGGTAAGCAGGCGATAATCATCACTGCCAATAAATTCCAAGCACCTGGGTGTCAGATTTGATCAAATGTAATAATTACTGCATTCAGCACAGACCACTTGTAATCAGGACCGTAGTCTTGAGGTTTGGCAGTAATGATTCTATATCATCGCATTTATTACAAGTTAGAACATGTTCAGTGACTTGAAGAGCTCAATTTGTTGAGGCATACTCCCTACCATAATCTCCCATAAACAAGATGCCTCAAGAGGGAGTGTTAGACTTGGCAATCTAGGTGTTTTATTCACCCAAACTTTTTACCTTCACTCCCTTAACTTGATGAACTAATTTTTGTTGCCATTAGGGCTCTGCACTCCTGCTAACCGGGTGCTAAAGTGCTTGTGTTGTCTCATTAAAACATGGTAAAATTGTCCTACGCCTTATTGCATCATTTAATTTACTTGTAAGTGCTTAGTCGATGGTACTACTTGTACCCAGGGCCTGTAAATTAAATGCTACTAGTGGGCAGCAGCATTTATTGTTCTTCCCACTAAAGCAGCTCTGTAAAATGTGTCTCATGCCTTCCACTGCAGCCTTTAGTGCAGTTTTAAACTGCCATCCCGATGTGCCAAAATAATCCTTTTGCCAGAGGTTACTTCCCTTTTTAATTCAAATGTCACCCCTAAGGTAGGCCTTATAGGCTCAAAGGGCAGGGTGCATTGTATTTAAAAAGTAGGGCATGTTTACATGTCCTAATAGTGAAAGATTTGTAAGGCCATTTTTCACTGTTGTAAGGCCTGTCTCTCCTATAGACTTGGGTTAAAGTCAAATCTTAAGTTACTATTCTGAAAATGCTACTTTTAGAAAGTTGCATTTTTCTGTATAAATCAACTGTGCCTTTTTGCTAGTGTCCTGAGTCACATGACTGTGAATAAATCTGCTCGTGTGGGTTGTGTATTGCTTCTTGACATTGGGACAAAAAGAGTGTGAGGGAAAATGATCTTCCTGACAGGATGGCTGGGATGAAGTTTTGCCCTGTCTTGATTAAGCTTCAAAGGTCTCCGCCTGTGGCATTCTCGAAGGAACCTGACATCAGACTGTCCTTGCCTTTGTCATCCTAGACAGTTTGGAGCCAGGACCAGGACAAGGGGAATAACCCAAGTCCTTTGGGGTAGGTCACAGAATTTCCCCACACAAAGGCTGGCATCATGTATAAAAGCAGGACCTTCAGAGCCTCTCACCAGAACACTCCTGGACCTATGAAGATTCAGAAGGCCCGTCCCGCTGTCTGAAGAAGGAAGATCCTAGCTGCTTGCTTTTAACCCAGGCTCTCCAGATTGACTCCAAGGACCCGTTGTTTGACCCCCTGTTTGAGCTACAGGAATACAACAAGCTTCCAGAGGCCTCCCTGCAACTGCCCAGGTAACAGGTAGTAACTAGATCTGCGGGGACCAACCTGAGCCTTTCTGCTGCTCTCTGCTGGCATGAGTCCTAATCCCCAAGAGGTGCCCCCCAGGACATGGACCCTTGCCTGACCTCAGTGGGTAATCTTACTGAAGAAAAGATGAAGATACTAAAGTTTTGTGCTCCTCACGACAGCAAAGCGACCTCTTCAATGCCAAGAATTGACTGCCCACAATGACCACCAATGCAAAGCTCCATTGGAACCTGCTCCACAGTCCACGATGACCGCCAGCACAAAGCTTCAGTAAGGCCTGCTCTTTGCACCAACAGTGACAGCCCACATCGACCACCAGCGTGAGTCTCCAGTAATCAGCTCTTCGCACTACAGCAGCAACGATCCGCAATACTCGACCTGCTCCTTGCACCCACAGCCATTCCATGTGTCCCCTATGATCAGAACCCTTTACACCAGACTGAAGAAGGTAACTGTTCAGCAGTTGCTGTATCCCCCTGTATCTGACTTGCACTCCATCACGGTCAGCCTGAACTTGTGAATTTGCCCCAGTCCAACGAGACCAAATAAACAAGAGTACCGCTTTGTGCTTTTTGGAGCTATTTTCACCTAAAACATTAAAAACACATCTCTGGTTTTACTGATTTGTCATTTTGGTGTCATTTCATTCATTAAAATGTACTATATTTTTCTAGATCGGTTTGGGATTTCTCAGTTTGTTGTGTTTTTAATGTGCCACTGTTTGAGTGCTGCATACATACTTTACACATTGCCTCGAAGTTAAGCCTGACTTCTTTATTCCAAGCTACCAAAGGGTTAAGCACAGGTTAATTTAATGACTTTTATGGTTCACCCTGACAAGGATTGTGTTTATTATTTGAGTGGGGCTCCCACCCCTTTCAACTAACAATTCATTTTCTTACTGCCAGTAATCCTAATGCCCACACATTGCTCCTCATCTGAACCTATAGTTCTTCCTTGCACCTAAAGGGGCAGATTCAGAAAGCTGTTTACAAATTTAGGTTTGCCTTCGAAATTCAAGCATACTTTTTAACTGGTGAAAATTCACATGAAGAATTATAAAAATTTGGAATAACACTCTTAATAGAAGATTTAGATTTTCATGTGGATCAGTTTACTCCTGGGTAGGAAGTGCATGAGCAATGTGTATTCCAGAACTGGACTGGCATGCGAGTTTGTACATATATGCAATCTTTCACGTTTGCAGGCATTACATTCTCTTGTTCAAACTCTTCTTACCTAGGAAATGGACATAAATGTATTCTTGATGAGGGCAGTAGTAAATTCCTTTCCAGCAAGGGAAGTGAATACAAAGACCTCCGAAATGCAGAAATTGGTAGTGCTGTAGAGAAAGGGGGTTTTCAATAGAAAAATCAGTTTGCATATGGAACAAAAACGGTTGTCAACTGCATTTACACTTGCTCATGGATTTTCTCATGACCATACCTAGACGTATATTTGCTCATCAGAAATGCAGATTACAAGCGTTTTCTGAGAGTGGAGTTCGAAATCTCTGACAGTCGCAAGTGGGATGTTGTGTGTATTCCTGAAAAATCTGAAATCTGCAAGCATGCAAGATCATAAACTTGTGAGTGCGTATTTTCAATTTTCTTTGACAACTGATAACAAAGCCATTTCAAAAGATAAATTGATCATGACTGAAGCTGACTCAGTGGAATGTACATATTTGCAAATGCCTACAATGCCCTGATCACGCAGGAGTTACATAGATTATGTGTATCCATGGAAACTAGAATATATTTTGATGACCATTTCATGTGTTGTAATTTTATTAAAACGTAAATCCTGATTGTATTATGTGCAGAAAATGCTTTCACAATTTTGAAAACAAAAGTATCTATTTTGTGTGATCGATTGTCGGAAAGAAATCACATTGGCAGTCTGAAAATCGAATTGGCAGTAATACAGAGCGACCAGGAGGGCCAACATTTTTCTTATTTTGACTATTATCACTGACACAACACATATTTTCATATATCTTGCTAAAGTCTTCACAGATAACCTTTGAGATTGTATATATATTTGATGGGAATTCTACTGATAAATGAACACTAACAAAAACACATGGGGCTTTATTATGAGTTTGGCAGTCTTTCGGTAAGACTGCAGCGGTGGCGACTGACAAAAGACAGCCATGTTCTTATAAATAAAGTCACACATCTCAGTCCACCAAAAAACAGCCAAATTCCCGAAACTGCAAGGACCCTGGAGGACGGAAAAGAGCCAGTTCTACCACCAGCCTGCCAAAAAGCCTCCGATCATATTACAATCCACAGATCACGAGAGTGGTTCTTCCATGGCAGAAAGCCATTGGCGGTGGGAACCACGGCATCTAAAGTGACATTAATCAGAACACTACACCACATTGGATAATTTGAATAACCCACACCTGACACACATCCACACACCTGACACACCTACACACTGCACTATATGACACCTCCACTCAACCCACAATCCTTTGCAAACAGAACATCACACACAGCCAGAAACACGACAGGAAACTAACAATAGGCATAGCTAAACATTTCACTCAGCACTCATCCCACTCCTGCACAACATACACAAAACACAATTTAGTATCCCACACAATACACAGCATCTGTCACCAACCCACTCACATCGCAGCACCCACACCTCATCACTAAAGTTGTATTTCCCCATTTTTCACTACCTCGCCGTCTCTTTCACCACAACCATGTCCCCTCAAAAACATCCACGTTTCACTGAGGATGAGTTGAGGGTCATGGTGGCCAAAATTGTTGTTTGGAGCACAAGTCCAGCAAACATCATTTGTCAGGAAAATTGAATTGTGGCAAAGGATAGTGGACAGGGTGAATTCTGTAGGCAGTTGCCCAAGCACAAGGGACGACATTAGGAAAAGATGGAACAACCCAGGGGGGAAGGCCCGTTCCATTGCTGCCAGGCACTAGCTGCCAGTTCTCAAGACTGGCAGTGGAGTCCCACCTCCTCCCGCTACTTTCACATCATGGGAAGAGAAGGTCTTGGACATCCTGCATCCTGAGGGCCTGACAGGAATACCTGGGGGAGTGCAGTCTGGTAAGTCACTACACCATACATGTCACCAAACAGTTATCTTGCATGCTTACTGTTCATCTTTTCCCACCTCAATGACCAAACCACCCACCACCCCTGTGTTCAAATGTCTAAATACCCCCTCCGGCTTGCCAAATGTCAACTAAACTCACCTGGGACCATATTGTTTATGTATGGCATGTGAAGTACAGGGACTGACAGCACTGCAACTCCCAGCAGGCACTGTTCTACCCGTAAGAAAACCGTGACAGTGTACTATGCATTAAAATGTCTTGCATGTGAAGCTATCAATGTAACCCCTCCTGAATGCACCACTGTTTAACAGTCAATGGCAATGACAGCAATGATATGGCCCACTACCAGTACAAACAAATCACAGCTACAGCTGTGTCCCCTACAAAACTGGCCTTTGAGAAAGCCTTCCTAACAATGTCATATACTGACATGAGGGGGAACTATATGGGAAACAGGATGTACATCCAGTACATCCATACCGAGGTCCAAGTCAAATGGTAACTCCCATACTGTTTGCCATCTCTGTCACCATTGTGCCATGTCCAGCTGTTAGTTGAATCAATGATGCCATACAGCTTGCTAAGAGATAAATGTACATTGTCATGTCTGTACTCAGACAAGATATGAGGGTATAAGCAGTCATCTAAACACTAACATACTCCACTAGGTTGGAGCATGGTGTATGCAACTTAAAATCTCTGTGTCTCTGATTGCTCTAACCCAGATTTGGAAGAAGCCGTCATTATCATATCAGGTGATTATGTAAAGGCAGTGTGTGCATGTTACATAGCATGTCTAGTTGACAAAGTTAAACATCACTTGTTGCATCAGTTACAACAACTGATTGTTCCACTTCTCCTACAGGTAACCTTGCCATTCTCAACATGGAGAGGACACCAGAGACTGCCACTAGCCCTCTGGATAAAGGCCCCAGTGAGGAAAACACCTGTCGATATTTGGACACCGAGGACAAAGCTGATACCTCGTCAGTCAACAAATGTGAGCCTCACACTGCCCACATCGACTCCTCCCTGCCCTGTTGCAGCCACATCACAGGCAACCATTCGCACCCAAACCTTTGTTCAAATGACAGTGCCTTCCATCGTGTGCCCCCCAGTACAACCACCTGAGTCTTCTGTTGGCACCTCTGACAGTGATGGTCCTGTAGCCAATGGGACTGGGCACATTTGGCCAGGGGCACATGTATGTGGGGGTAGGGTGCATGGAAGGGATGTTGTGGGCCAGTGGGTGGGGTTCCAAGGACCACAACTGACCAGGACACCATCTCCCAAGTCTACCAACATTCCCAGGGCGTGATTGACCAGGTACTGACCATGATGCGGGAGATTTGACAGCTGCAGATGGACAACCTCCACAGCAGTGGCAGGCCCAAAATACCACCCTGGCATCCATTGCCGGGGTGCTGAGGGACATGAATACCATCCTGAGTAAATTTTGTACCCAACATCAGGCCTCTTCCACTAGCAATGAAACATCAGGCCCTTCTACATCTGTGGCTGCTAGTGGAATGGAGGCCCTGCCAGAGAAAGCACCCTCTGTAGCAGAAGAACCTCCCCTGCAAACGTGGATGTCCACCCAGACATCCAGGAGGAGCAGATACCAAGACCAAACCCATTGCCAGGAAGTGAACCTCTACTGCTTGGTTCCCCTTGTGTGCCACAGATACACTCTGTTGACTGCACTTACACCTATCTCCATTTTCCTATGGCTCAAGGACATTGCACTTGTGTTTCCAAATGGTGTAGCAGCTGCCCTGATGATTTCATCCACCATGATTGAACCCTTCACTGTTTACTTTGTGTAATTTTTGTTTCTTATCACTGATTTTGCTGTGCACTCCCCAATAAATACCACTTAACCACAGATCATGTGTAAGTGTGATTTATCAACCATATACAACTGTCATGTACGACAAGTCTTGTACCAAAATGTTCCTCTCTAATGTAAATCATTTGTCATGGCCATTACACATGTACTGTATAACCAGGACACATATTGTATTGACAATGTATCATATACATGACACAAACCACTTGTATTGTACATTCCCACATATTTAGTTGGAGAATGACAAATTGCCACATAGTTAAGTACTGTTGCTAACTTCAGTATTTCTGCTTAGGTGTCATACACTACCAACCCACTGAATTCTAAAGGTCTAAAGGTCAGGACATGTCAGTCTTTCAGTATCCCAGGAACCAAATAGATTGGTTCAATGTATCATCTGCTAAAGCCTGATCATATACCCATACAATAACTCCCCAATGACCATACCCCATGAAACAGACAGAGGTCAGGAATAATGTCCCCATGTAATGGAACCTTCTACTTACCATGGTCAGGTATCTGTAGGCTTGCCACTCACCTATGTTAGTGTTTAGACACATGCACATGGGTCTGCAAAGTACAAACACACAGACAGCAATGTACAAGTTAGTTCACATAAAATACAAACCATTATGATGTTAGAGGGTCTGGAGACATATGAACACACACATGGCACCATTGGCCACACCTCCAATACCAAACATGTCTTTAGTGTGGAAAAGGGCACTACCATCCCACTGTCCTGACAGTCTGGGGATAGAACTCACACACCACAAATCTCATGCCAGACAATACCTGGTTTAATCCATGTTCACTTCACATGTCAGTCTGCCAATCCCATCTGCCTGTGACACTGTCTAATATTGCCAAATGAGCATGAGCCAAACTGTCAATCTGCAATTTGTAATTGACAAACATAAGGTATAGGCCACAATGATACATGTACATTACACTGCCAAATCACATGTACAAATGTGACTTTGATTGTGCATTGTGAAAACATTAGACTATGTACATAACAGTTCTGTACACAACTCCAAGTAACAATCTGCATGCATATCAGAGTCATGGGCTTTGGAGCCACTTATGACTGACATGAGGGTCATAATAAGAAACTAATCTGGCATTCCTCACCTCATCAATACCCCAGTGAATCACGTTTATTATATCACATCACATACCTAAAGTCAATTGAAGTACTGATTGATGAGATTAGCCTTGGTGTTTCCAGCTTCATCCTCATCATGCTCATCCTCACTTGTCAAATCTGCATTCCCACCCACAGGATCTGCTGGCTTCCCCTCATCTGTTATGAATGGCATCTGACGTCTGAGGGTGAAGTTGTGGAGCATGCAGCAGGCAACAGTAATTTGATAAGCCTTGTGCGGTGAGCAGAGGAGGGCTCTTCCAGACTTATCAATGCTACAATAGCCTGCCTTCAGGAGCCCAAAAGTCCACTCCGCAACACGCCTTGTCCTTTCCTGGACCTCATTGAAGCGGACTTCCCCTTATGTGGTTGGGTACCTCACTGGTGTCAATAACAAAGGATGGTTTGGGTAGCCAGAGTCCCCTGCAAGGTGTAGTAACATCAATTTAACCATTAATCTTGAAAATCCACATATATGGTAGCAGATAAAAGGTACAGACACACATGATATATGTGACTTACTAACCAGCCAGGCCCTCTCTGTGAATAACTGTGTCATTAGTAGGGGAATACTGCTGTTCCACATGATGAAGGAATCATGGACTGACCCAGGATACCTTGCACAAACTTGTGAAATGTAGAGGTCAGCCAAACAGACCACTTGGACGTTGATGGGGTGGACGTTTTTCCTGTTTCTATATACCTGTTCATTGGCAAGTGGGGGAACAAAGGCTACATGGGTGCCATCTATGGTTCCAGCCATATGTGGAATGTGTCCAAAAGCATAAAATCCACCCTTTACATGGGCAAAATCCTCACATTATGGAAAACTGATGTAGCTGTCCATGTGTTTTAACAATGCTGAGAGTACAGCCTTCAAAACCAGACTGATCATGGGCTGAGACATCCCTGCAGTTAGGGCTACTGTATTTTGAAAGGACCCAGTGGCTAGGAAGTATAGCACTGACATGACTTGGACAATGGGAGGTATGCTATTGGAATTACAAATGACAGGCATCAGATCCAGCTCTAACTCACGACAGAGATCCATGATTGTCTGCCTCTCCAGGTGGTATATTTGGATGACATGTTGCTCCTCCATTGTGTGCAGGTCTGCTAGTGGATGGTACACTGGGGGTTGTCTTGCTCTTCCCACGCCAGGGTAACTATGTGGGACAACACCAGAATGTATGTGTATGACTCAATCTATACATCATAAGCATGACCACGCCTATGCCATAGATAAAGCTACATTGTGTCAATTGAAACAGCCAAAACATTGCACTCAGCACATACCTAGGCAACATTTACCTAAATACTGCAATCAGATCTCCTAACCTATCACATGTTCTTTAAATTGAGAAACATGTCACTGACAATAAAAGTAACATGAAATTACTTAACATGTGAAACATATTTGGAACACCTATACTATGTTCATATCATCATTATTCTGCTGACAATACTGTTCCATGCATATAACTCAGGATACATAATTTTCACATCCTCTACATATTACTTGCACATTGCTACATGTCTGCATAAAACAAGCAGTTGACACATTATCATAAATGCGGTTTTTAGTCAATGACGCACTTTTCATAACTGTAACATATATTTATGAGCCTTTAAATGGCAACTGTATGTGGCCTTCATGCACATGACAGGTGTCCATTATATATAAGGAGTAGGTTTGCTACCTGTGGTTGTCTGTGGGTAAATGCAATGGGCTAAATAGACCCCAATGAGTGTGCAAGACTTTGTTTACAGGTGGATAATGACTAAGATGACTGGATCAACAAAATATGTTTCATCCTTTCCTACATCACTATTGGTACATGTGTTGGTGACATGTGTTTAGACTCTATCATGCTCCAAATATGGATATGCCAAATATAGTAGGTGCATGTTTCCAAATTTCAGTTGTGTAGGTTGTGAACTCTGTGACATGACGGGGTTTAGGCTTGTATTTAGCATATGATAAGATTTATTTCCTGGTACATGACATCAAGTAATATTGTAAGTATGTGTGGATTTTGTGTATGTGATATGTGGCAATCAGTGTTACCAATATTTCCCATGGCTAGGTTGTTGGTTGACTATATTGCTGTGGATAGCGACCCAGGATCATGGTGCCAAGTCAGCCTGTCATGGAATTGTTAGTGTGATAGCTCTACTGATATGTTGGTATTGTAGGTGTGAGATAGGTGGCTTAGCCGATGTATGATGTTGTTATATGGGGTGTAGATTGTATTTTGTTGTGACATGATGTTGGCACTAACATAGTACAACTAGATGCAATGTAAATGATGTGTACAGCGTGATATTTGTGTATCAATACAATGTGATGACCATACCTTTCTTTCTGTTTTACATCTTAAGCATCGGCAGCTGAAGGAGACAGGGCACAGTTGAGTGGGGAAGCTGCTGGCCACGGAACCTCAAGTCATGATACCACCGACACTGAGGGACCAAGTGTCCCAGAGGATGAGAGGAGGGCCATGTGGGTGACAGGATCCATCTCATCATCTTCGGAATCGTCCTCCAGTGGACACATCCCTGAAGGTGGCAGACCCATCTGGAACCACCCCAGCACCATCTCTGTCGACCACTCCCCTTTTTACCACCGCCCTTTTTGTAGCTCTCTCTACTCAGTTGGCTGTGCCTGTTCACCTAAGAGGGTGAGCGTCCGCTTTGCTTCATACACCTATGCCCCAGCCCCTGTTAACCCTGCTGCCATCAGTGAGGAGGCTATTGACATCCTGAGGTCCATCTCTGAGGGTCAGTTGACCATCGTGAATGCCATCCAGGGACAGGCAACTCAAATACAACAGAGTAATGCTTTCCTAGAGGGCATTTACGGTGCACTGGCTGGCCTACAGTGATCCTTTCAGGCTCTGGTCTCCACACTGACGGCAGCCAGTCATCCTCCCTCCTCCTTCCTCTTCCTAATCCCAAACCCCTCTTTCCCGACCCAGACAAAGCACACAAACAGACAGGCATGCATCCACCTCAACATCCAAGGGTAGCTCAGATATACCAAAGCACCACAGGACACACAACCGGCACACACACAAGCAACATTCAGATGCACACACAGCAACAGTGACAACCTGCCCTGACACACCCACCACTCCCAGCATCACAGACAGCACACCTGATGCACCTGAAGACACCACACCAACATTCACAGATCCAGCCACTTTACTTATTCTACCCACAGACAGCATCACAGCAGACCCTCAGACATCCACCCCAGTCACCACACCTGCAGACACCTCAACCACTGACACTCCAAATGCAGAATATCCACCATACCTGTATTCACCACCCCAACAGACAGCCACTCACCCACCATGGCATCTCCTAGCACCTCCACCCCCAGCCCACAACACATAAACGCCCTCACTCACCCAACCATCAGACACACACCACCAACAAGCATGCTTCCCATGAACACATTCCCAAGACCTCCAAACCAACAGCTCATACAACCACTCCCTCTCCCTCCACACCCAAACCCTTTTGCTATGACCGTCTCAGTGTGTGTAAAGAATGTTCCTTTCTGAGTGTGGTCTTTTCCCTACTCCTCTCCACCATGAAGCCCTTAAACATGCTGTTTTCTTCCCCAAGTTCATCCCTTTTACCTCCAAGTCCTCCCCTCCCCCACACGTACCCATGCCCCTCCCCCACGAAGAAGTCTACCCTTCCCCAGAAGACCCAACCCTGCCCAAGCCTAAACTCCCCCTCCCAAGCCAATCCCATAGCCCCCCTCCAAGCATAAGCCAAACCCCCGTCACTACCACCCCCAAGATAATCCGTTAGGTGCCTGCCTGCCCCCTTGATGCCCCTACCTGTGCAGGTTATATGGCAATTAGGAGTCAAGTTTGGGGAACCAATATGTGCCTTTGATTCACATTTTTTGTACAATGGCCTGGCCTATGGACTTTGACTTTATTGTTATTTATTCTAAAAATATTGTTCAGACCAACCGATTGTTGGTTTCCTGGTTACATCTTTGTCCTGCATTTCCTTTACTAGGTTAGAGTTGTTCCTGGCTGACATTGGTTGTGTGCCAGTATTTGTGTTTGTGTGGTACATATGCTTCCTATATTGTATGGCTAGTATGTGATGGTGTTTGCAGTGCTTTTGTTCCACAGGGATAGGGAGTGTGTTGTATGATGGGCATTTGTATGTAGCGGACATGTTAGTGTGATGGTATTTTGTGGTGTTTGTGTTGACATGTGTTTGTTGCTGTGTTGTGTGGTTCTGTGTGATTTGACCATGTGTGTGCATGTTTTGTGCTTGGTATGACAGGTACGATGCACTGTGTGTGCAATGTGTGTGTCGATTGGTGTAAGAAATTGAGTTTCTAGGTGGCAGAGGTATACACCCGTGTCCAAGTAGGAACCACCATCCTAGTCAGGATACGTCACACACAATCCAAATTATCCTGTGCCCACCCTCTGGTAGCTTGGCACTGAGCAGTCAGGCTTAACTTAGAAGTCAATGTAGAAAGTATTTGTGGAATAAATCATGCAATAACACAGTGAGAACACCACAAAAGACACCACACAGGTTTAGAAAAATATAGGATATTTATCTGATTAAATTAAGGTTAAAAAACATTCAAGATTTGATAATCCCTAGTTGAAATATCACTTTTGCAATTATAAGTAGAGTTTTTAGTCCTTAAAACCAACAATTGTCTCTTGCAAGCACAAAGGACCTGGTGCTGTGTTGATTCCTCTCGCAGGAAGTCGGGCTGTGTTGTTAAGGCTCGGTGATGTGTCGATCCGGTGGGCTGTGCGCCAAAGTTCCGGTCGCAACATTGACGCTGCGTCAATCTCCACTCGGGAAGCCGGGCTGTGCCGTTCCGGTGTGGCCATGCAGTGATTCTTTCACTGCTGGACAGGCTTTGTGGTGATTCCAGCAGGCTGTGCATCGATTTACAACACACAAGTAGTTTCCTTGCAGAGATTGAGGCCCTCATTCTGACCCTGGCGGTTCCCTACCGCCAGGGCCAACGGGGGTGGGAGCACCGCCGACAGGCCGGCGGTGCTCCCTTGGTCATTCTGACCGCGGCGCTTTGGCCGCGGTCAGAACGGGAAAACCGGCGGTCTCCCGCCGGTTTTCCACTGACCCTTAGAATCCTCCAAGGCGGCACAGCTCGCTGCGCCGCCGAGGGGATTCTGACCCCCCCTACCGCCATCCTGTTCATGGCGGGAAAGCCGCCATGAACAGGATGGCGGTAGGGGGGGTCGCGGGGCCCCTGGGGGCCCCTGCCGTGCCCATGCCCATGGCATGGGCACGGCAGGGGCCCCCTAACAGGGCCCAACTAGGCTTTTCAGTGTCTGCGATGCAGACACTGAAAAGCGCGACGGGTGCCACTGCACCCGTCGCACGCCTTCCACTCCGCCGGCTCGATTCCGAGCCGGCTTCCTTGTGGAAGGCGCTTTCCCGCTGGGCCGGCGGGCGATCAGAAGTCAGAATACCCCTCGCGGTCAATTGACCGCGGGGCAGTATTCAGGCGGATTCCGACGGGCGGGCGGCAACCGCCGCCCGCCTAGGTCGGAATGACCACCTAAGTCTTTTCATCCCTGAGACTTCAGGAACAGGAGGCAAACTCAATCCAAGCTCTTAAAGAGCACTTCTCAGTAGAGCCAGAGGCCAGCAAGGCAGCCGGAAAACAGCAAGGCAGCAGTCCTTTACAGCAAAGCAGTCCAGCTGAGTCCTTTGGGCAGCCAGGCAGCTTCTCTTGGCAGGTTGCAGGTTCTGGTACAGAGTGTCTGTCCCAAGAAGTGTCTAGTTTAGTAGGGTCAAGGACACAGTTTATATACCCAAAAGTGCCTGTGAAGTGGGGGAGACTTAAAAGAGTGGTTTTGAAGTGCACAAGGTCCCCTTGCAGTACAACCCTGTATGCCAGGGTCCCAGTAGGGGGGTTGGCAGTCCTTTGTGTGAGGGCAGGCCACTGTCTTTTGAAATGTAAGTGTCAGGACCTCCACCCCAGGAAGACACATTCAGTATGCAAATGTGTGCTGGTGTGACTGAGCACCCTGTGTTTGTGGTTGTCTGAGTGAAATTCACAAGGGAGCTGTCAACCAGCCCAGACCAGATGTGGATTGGAAACAGACTGGAAGCACAGAAGGATTTAAGTGCAGAGAAATGCTCACTTTCTAAAAGTAGCATTTCATAAATAGTAATATTAAATCCAACCTCAACAGTCCACAGGGTTGTTTACTACCATTCTGGTCATACTAAATTTGACCTGTTTACCCCTTTCTAATCAGAATCTACCACTCAAACAGTTTATAATGTTATGCCTATGAAAGGAGCAGGCCTCTTAGCAGTGGAAAACGAATTTAGGCGTTTTCCACTACCAGGACATGTAAAACACATAGATATATGTCCTGCCTTTTACCTACACAGCACCCCGCCCTCTGGGTTACCTGGGGCCTACCTTAGGGGTGACTTATAGATAGACAATAGAGAGTTTAAGGCTTGGAAAGTACTTTTAAATGCCAAGTCAAAGTGGCAGTGAAACTGCACACACAGGTCTTGCAATGGTAGGCCTGAGACATGGTTAAGGGGCTACTTAAGTGGGTGGCACAACCAGTGCTGCAGGCCCACTAGGAGCATTCAATCTACATGCCCACAGCACGTGTAGTGCACTTTACTATGGACTTACTAGTAAATCAGATATGCCAATTTGGTATGAACCAATGCTTCTATGTTTTAAGGGAGAGATCATATGCACTTTAGCACTGGTTGGCAGTGGTAAAGTGTGCAGTACTAAAATTAGCAAAAACAGTGTCAAAAAGTGGAGGGACATGGGGAAAAAGTTAGGGGTGACCACCCTAAGGCTATCAGGTCTAACATGATTGATAAGTTGTGTGATTGTGTAATTGTGTGCGTTTGTTCCCCGTTGTTTGTTAGTTGTGTTGTATGTGTCCCTCGGTTGTGTCTATTGTGAGTGCTTGCCAATGTGTTGACGAAGGTGCGGTTGTAGTGTTGTTGTGACATGTTGTGGTGTTGTGTGGTATTGTGTGGGACAGGGCTGTGCTGTCTTTCCATGCGTAAGTGTATGTTTTTGACGTGTGTATGTATGTGTGCTTGCTGTGGTGTGTGTACTGTGTATGTGAGGTTGTCTGTGTGGCTGTATGTGAGTGTGTGTGTCAGTGTATAGTTACATGTGAGTGTTGCCCTCGCACCCCCTTCCCAGTGGTATGTTGTGTAAGTGTACAAAAATGAACAATATACAACAGTAACAGGTAAGTGTGTGTACTTAAGGTTGCTGTTGGCAAAATTTCTGAAGTCTTTCGGTAAGCAGGAGCAGTGGGATGACATTTAGTTCTGGTTCCAAGGCTGAGTATGGCTTCCTGAAGGTGAGTGTCTCCTTTCACGTTTCCGCCTGGGTTTCCTTGGTGGTGTGGCCACAGCAGAAATCTTGGCGGTGAGCAGTATCGTAATATATCTGGCAGAAACATGGTGCCTTCAGTCGTCTGTGGTTATAATTTGGCTGTCTTCTCCGCCAGGCTGTTGCCGGTATGACCGCCAACATGGCAGTCCTGGGACCGCAGAACTCGTTATGAGGCCCCTAGTGTCTTGAAGAATTTATCCAAGGGAATACATCACCTCCTGTGCAATTAAATAACCCAACATTGTGTGGCTGGCAAAGGCATATGTACTTTATTGGCTCTGGGGTGCATGTCAAAATATTGTGGACAGAAACCAACTTTGTGGCCTACATTTTATTCACAAACTTCATCCTATTGGGTACCTAGTAAGATAGAAATTTCCAAACGCTCCTGCAAAAAAGAGCTTTGACCATCTTAATATTCACCCTAGTGGGGAATGGCACCCCTATCTTCTGAAGCGAAATGGAAGCTGGTATGTAGGATCTTGTGCAAGGATCTCCACAGTAGGTTATTCCTTCCCAGGTGGAAAGTATTGACTCTGTTTGAATGAGGCCTTTGCAGTGGATCCCTAATGGTGGGAGGAGCGGACATTCTGATAATTGTGAACAGAGAATCGACCAGTGGTCTAGCAGATTCATATTTTTGTATTTTATAGTCTGGGTGACTGTGATGTTCCATTTCCTGGGAAGGGGTAGGTGGTGGGTTATTAGAATAATTATAAGGTTTGGGTTCATAAGTTATTATTATTATTTTTACTCTATCTTATGCTTATTAGATGATAACAGTAGCTGAGCGATATACTGCTTGTTACTGGTAAGGCATATTGCTCTTGATTTCATAGTAAAATTATTCTTGTGTTTTTTTAGTTATTGACAAGAAGTTGTAGTTATGGAGAGATCTTTTGAAAAAATTTAGCCAAAAAAGGCACTGACAGGAACAACGACACAGGAAAAAGGCAGGGAAGATACTCCACTAAATGACAATAACTTTAAAATTTTGCCTTATGCAGATGACATAATTTTTACTGGATGATCAACAGAATGGTGTGAATATCCAGGTCCTGGAAGAATTCAGTCACTTTTCGGACTACTTGAAAGCCAGGAAAAAATGTGCACCATTCCAATCAAACCAGAATCTGTTGGACCTCAATACTTTGTCACTGCAAAATGATTTACATGGTAAATGTGCACATTTAGATATCTCGGGTGCAGCTTTTTCATGTAGTGTTTGACACAGGACAATAATCCTGGGAAATACTTAAAAAGTGCAATACCGGTAATACTGTCAACAGAGAGCCATTAGGTGTTGTCTAAGATGGTCACACTCCCTCACCTATTATAATAGTTCAGCACAATACTGTTCTAGATCCCTAAGTCCTAATGTAGAGCACTCAGTATGCTACTTATGGATCTAACGTGGAGCCCCAGTTGCCTTTGGAGGAGGGTGTCCTTGGAGGTCCCGAACTTGAGTTATGTTATCTGGCAGCACAACTGCAATAGATTGCTTTATTGGAGGACAACAGAAAAATAGCCAAAATGGGACTTACAATAGCATAATATGAAGAGGGACACCTCATAAATAAGCTCCATCACTGGAACGACTGGACCTAGATTAACAGGAGCTGCTTTGAGGTGCTGGAGGAAATCCCCTGCCACGATATGGAACTCAGAGGTCTATCTACCAGCATTCCGATTGGTTTTATTGCTTAAAGCTATCAGAATAACCTTATTACACAATTGCGCACAAAACCAAGGTGGGTTTAAAAACTATGGCCCGCGTTTATGGAGGGGATTGCCAGGGGAATGAGAATGAAGGCCTAGTGAATGGACAGTTCATACAATACAGCTCAATGAAAGAGCCTTTTGAATAGAATGGAATGGAATCAGTATAGAACCACCACAACACTACAGTCAATAGGTCTGAGAGGACACTGGCAACTTGTTTTTAAAAAACTATCTTAAAATTGGCTGAAACCCTATTTCTACCTTTAAAAGCTAAGAGGGAAGAACACTGGCAGAACTCCGTTCAGAAGGCCACGGGGAAAGCAGTGGTTACTAAGCCCAACTGTGGGGTTTCAGGCCTTTAAATCTAGATTTCCCGGGGTCTGATCTTCAATAGATCCTGAGCAACTGCCCCAAGTACTCCTTCAGTCCTTGACTCTCAGTGGTAGCACAGGTGAAGCAGCCCAAGGCTTCTCGAGGGGAAGGTAGACACAGTGGGATGTACACAAGCTCACAAATGAAAATACGCACAGCTGCAGCAATAAATGGTTGTCCAGTCAAATACTTGCTTGCAAAAATGAGTATATATATATATACGTCCACAAAGTAAAATATGGCATTCACAAACAAAACATACAGTACACTGAGATTGGAGCACTAGTGTATTATAGGTGGGTTCCTGAGTCCTAATCCCTTCATGCTAGCGGTAGTGGTTAGTTGCCATTCACCACAGGTGACATTCAGGTGAAGCCCCACTGGTAGTCCAAGTGTCAGGAGTCCCCTTCTAGCTTTCTATTCAAAATCAAGTGTGTTACAGCTGTGCAGCAGTTATCTTGCAAGCAAGTTCCCTGGAGCTGTCTAGAACAAAATCAATCTTACCCACATCAGCAGGATCCGAGTGACCAAAGTCTCTGAGCACACCCCGTCTGCAAGTGATAATTCTGTAGTGGCTGTATCTGGTAAGACTTCCACATTTGGTCCAGGCGGGCTGCCTTCAACTATCCTGGAGTTTCTCATATGCAGTCCTGCAGCAACTAGGTGGTTCCCAAAGCTACTCCAATGTAAGATATGTCCTCGGTGTCTCCTTGCAGTAAAACGGGGGATTGTGATGTTCTAGCTACTGGTCCTCAGTCACGGCTCAAGCTGGCTAGAGTCACCAAGGGAGCCTCGCTCCTTCATCGACAGTCTTAACCAGAGCATAAATCTTTCATGGTCCTTGTGGCCTCCTCTGACATATGGGTCACTGTCACTACACTGCACACGGGCTCCAACAGGATCAGCACAGAGGCTTTCTTCACAGCAGACCCATCTACAAATGGGGCTGCCAACTTAACACTAAACATGGACTACAGACTGCTTGGCACAGCAATAGTCTTCACGGCAGCCCCACCTGGCATATGTGGCCACCGACTTAACATTGCACAAGGGCTACATTCTGCCCCACATGGCAATACTCTTCACCACAGTTCCACCTGGCATACAGGGTCGTGACTTTCTGTGCACACGGGTGATGACCCATTCTCTGCAGCAACAATCATGGCTCAATTCATAGCAACCACCTCCCCAGCCCCCAACCCCGGCATACTGGGGTTGCCAACTTTCTCTCCAAAGTGGCAACAACCTAGTTAGAGCAGCAGTCATCTCCTCACATCTTGCTATCGGAACCTCTCACAAGGATTCCACATTGGACTATACTTCCTCCAACGCTGTCCTCTTCCACCTCACAGGGCACCCTGGTCTTGGTAAGCAGGTCGGTGTTGGTGCTCCAAGCTCCAGGGCAGGTGACCTTGAAGTCTCTTTTTGATGTTCCTTCACCTACTTGAGAGACTTGCAGCCCTTGGCCTCCAGTCCTGGCCACAGGCAGAAGTCTTGCAGAGCTTCTCCTCCTCCCACAGCCTGACTGGTTGCTTGACAGTTGACAACTTGTGGAGTTTCAAGCTCTCTTATAGTTTATTTTCACAAACCATATTTCATGTAGCATGTGAGTCTCTGTAGTTTATGTTGGGGGTGCTTACTTTGAATTGCCCCGTCCTCCCTTCTCCCTTCCTCTTGAAAGCAGTCTGTCACAGCAGGAGCCACTCCAAATCTGATAGCCACAATGATATTTGTATTAAAAGGTTAGCCCAGGACCTCAGCCCTACTCATTGTGATCCCCTTATCAGTCCCACCTATGTCCTTAGATGTGCCCAGGCCCCTTCCTTGTGATCTCTCTCTGAATAAATGAGCACCCTTTGAAGTGTACTAAACGGAACCCAGAGTTGCCCATGTATGGTACCATTCAGAAGTTCACATGCACCCAACACATGCACCTAACACATACGTGCTGCACACCAATACATTCTATATGTATTGTAGCATTCTCAAGCACACCTGTGCCCAGCACATGCATATAACATACAAGCACTGCCCAGCACTACATCCTACATCCTTTATATATTGGACCATTCACAGGCACACATACAGCCTGCACTTGCATATACTATATTCCACTACATAGTACTACATCCTTCCCACAGACATCCAGTAAGCGTATATAACACACAACAGTGGAAATTTAAAAAGTGAGTGTTCGCACTTCAATGGCACTGGTTAAAAAGGACCTCTTCATTCCTTCTGATCATTACATCAATACATGCTATATGCCACCACCGCACATGTACTACTTATCCTTCCACCCCTATGAGTGTAACACTTTGAGCACCCCTTCCAGTCAACACAACAATTCATGAAGCAGGTCTATGTCATGCCTTACATGCATGACCCGTATTTACCTATGACAACATTAGGGATCCAGGCAACAGTACAGATGAGCACTCAGGACAGAGGTATACATCCATTACCTCACAGAGGGCTTTTCCATCCAAACATATATTCTACCTGGAGATATTGGAAGAAAAACCTCTCTCACAGTGACCCCCCGGCCTCCTTACTAGTAGCCTCTTTACACACAGCAGTATGGGCTCCTCAGTTTGAGTTTTCTGATAGAGAAGCCCAAACAGTCAAAGAAACATTGAAAAACATAGAAAAGATTTTATACTTTTCTGGCTGATTTGGCTTCTCTCTCTGCAAAATCACAGAGAGGAGTATAGACAGCCTTGTGTAAACCAGTTGCTTTTGAAGAAGCTCAAGGAACACTGTGGGAGAATGGAGTCATTTTTTCCAGCTCTCCGGGTAAAATACAGCTGCTGCTTTCAAGATGCACCCAGTTTTTTAAAGGCGGTGCCAATATTCTAGTTCTTCCTACTTGTAGGGCAATAATAGTAGGTGTTAATTACCTCCTCTTCATATGCGCCCTCACCTGCGACTTGGAGCCATAACCATGAGGAGAGTAACTATCAAACATTATTGTCGGATGTGTAGGCAGTAACCCTTAACTAGAACACTGGAATGTTGTGAGCTACATTGAAGGAAATTTAGAGGCTAAGCCCTAATAGCATCTGGTATAGACTTTCTTCCTCACCATTCCATTATTTGTCTTTGTGTTTCTAACTTTTCCTTTAGAATCTACCCTAAATGGAAGAAATGTTTTAATAGCATTAAGGCCCTTTTGCCTCAAGCTGTACCCAATTGTTAGCAACCATTATGGCCTCTGCACCAGTTTATAATGGCAAACTACCACTCTCTTTTGATTGCTGAGATTAATCTTGAAAGTTAAAAAGCTTACAACAAAAGTTTGTGAAATGTGGTTGTTGGTTGATTGGGATGTGAGCTCAGTTCAAGCAATAGCCACAATCCCTGGCAGGATGAACCACAAAGATTCACTAAATTAACCAGTGCTTAACCCTGAGCAGCTTGGCACAAAAATCAGTCAGGCTTAATTTAGAAGCAATGTGTAAATCATTTATGTAGCACATAAACATTACCAAAGTGAAAAAAACAACACAGTATAAATCCCACCCACTTAAGAAACCGAGAGCACATTTTAATACATTATTTGACACAAAACTTACAAAAATACAATCAGTATAACCGGATTTATTAATTTTGAAGAATGTAAGTGAAAATAGTGCCAAAAAGCAAACAGTGACACTGTTGGATATCTGGTCATGCGGGAACAGGTGAAAGTCACAAGTTTAGGTTGACTGTGCAGGAGCACAGGCAGATACAGGGAGCAGGTTAGTCCCGTTGAAAGAAAGTTCATCACAAGAATTTCAGTTTGTGGTAGAAGGAGCCACGAAGAGCAGAGAAAGCATTGCCAATGCCTGTTGAAGTAGCACCAAGAGCAAGCTGGGCATCATGGCTGATTGTCTCTGCATCCTTTCAGGCAACACCGACAGCCTTTGCTGGAGTTTAACTATGTGTGGTCGATGCTGTAGCACAGAGAAGTGGTTAGCCTTGAACTTTGTGTTGCCTGGTGGCGCAAGTGGCAAGGTCTTCCCACAAATGGGCCCTTTCACATTTGAAAATAGGCCACAAATTTCAGAAGTGCTCAACGTAGGCCACATCCAGGGTAAAGGACCTGAGGGGCATCACCTGATGGTTAGGATCTCACTCCACCTGAGTCTAGGTGATGATTTAAGATGGTGGGAGCCTGTTATGACCATATGGCTCTGAACTGGTGGCCAGCAGATTAGCCCTTAGTGTCACTCTGGTAGCTATTGGTTTAGGTGAAAACCAAAGCTCAAGCAGCAGGACAGGGCTCTGACGGTTCCAGGCAGGTTCCAGGCACCAAAGCAGTCCTTCTAGGTGCAGCACAGCAGCCTTGTGAAGTACACAGCAGGCCACAGCAGCAGGCAGTCCGTTGAGAGTTCGTCCGCAGGTCCAGAAAGTGAACTGAAGAGTGGGTCTGAGGGTCCATATATTTATACCTGGTGCCTTCTTCTTAAATGTTGGGAATAGTCTCTAGAGGTTTCCCTTTGAAGTACTTGGAATTTCCTGACTCCCCTGCCCTGGCTTCAAGTTGGCTGCAGAGAAAATGTGGAGGTGAGAGGCCCTTTGTGTGCCAGCAGAGCACAGCTTATTCATTTGCAAGTGAGGCTGTGCCCGTCTCTGCCCCCATTCTGCCAGCAGATGGCCCACCCAGGCACCTTCAATCCCTCCAATGTGTGACTGTATGAGAGGACTTCACAAAGTCTTACTGTCAACTAGACCCAGTAATGTGATCTAAGACAGGTTGCAGTCACCAAAAGGCTAAGGGCAGGAAAATGCCAACTTTCAATAAGTGGCATTTTCAAAACTGAAATTTAAAATATACTTTTCTCATTAAAGAGGATTTTCCATGGCAATTTCATAGATACCAAACATGAAAAGCTGATCTGTCCTTAATCAAAAGTACTTACTAAGTGTAATAAGACAAACCAACGTTACCCTATGGGGCAGGACGACCTCTGCCCAGCCTTATATTTCTTGTTATAATTTATGTATAAGGTGACACTTATAGGGTAATCATCAATTACCCTGAGAGGCCAACACTAATCTTTGGACTCAGATAGGATTGTGATAATGTTCTAACAAACAGCATTAACAATTTCAAATCAATTAACATAAATTTCAATTTGGAGTCAGTAAATTTATACGCACCATGACCTATGTGGCCACGAATCACCACACCAGTGTAGTAAAGTTCAAACATTTATTGCCCAATGCTAGGATCACGTAAACCAAATGCAAGACCAAATGATAACAGTACAGAAACAATACAGGGTGACCAAACCTTTGAAAGAATCTTAACCTAGACAGAATATTTATCATTAAACATTCAAGTACCACCATGCAGAATAACAACAATAACAGATGAATGATAGAAACAGAATGCATTTAGTTGTCACAGATGAATTATTTACAATCAAATTATATGAAACAGTAGAATTTAGATTTCGACATCCTTAACTATTACTCAGATTTAATAAGCATGTTTGGGCTTCATGCAAAAAGAAAAGAAGACAACAATGAATTTGGAAAACATCTGACTTTAGCGTTACCCAAAAATAGTAGTTGAGTTTTCTAAAAGAGGAAGCTTAAGAATCTGCAAGAAAGATAAATGCACATTTGGTTATAACTCTCCTAAATGGATCAGCAAGCAGCGGCGTCTTCATTAGTGGGGCATCTGGTCTTCATAGTACAGCATCACTATTATGAATGGGGAAACAGTTCAGTAAAGGTTGGCGTTATTGC
This sequence comes from Pleurodeles waltl, assembly GCF_031143425.1. Taxonomy (NCBI): domain Eukaryota; kingdom Metazoa; phylum Chordata; class Amphibia; order Caudata; family Salamandridae; genus Pleurodeles; species Pleurodeles waltl. The sequence continues at coordinate 194,897,459 of NC_090447.1, forward strand.
ATCTTAACTGACAGAATCATAGACAAAGAGCTAAGAAAAACAGTAACACATAATTTCGAGAGCTTAGTAAAAGGACAACTGAGTACTGCAAGGAACTAAGAGGAACTCTACTTACATTACCTAAACCTTTCTATCTTAAAGTCCTAGAAAGCAACTAACTAAGCTTCTATTGATCAAACTATGGGGTGGTTTAGTGGTCAGACAATAATTATTGATAAAGGTTTCAGAAGTATCTTTTCTTCATTTTCTCCATCATAATTGGCTCATCTTTTCTCACTGCAGTCACCAGCTTCCGCAGTAGAATACAATTGTTGCAGGTTATACATGAGCCCTGAAGACTGGGTACACATTATCTCATCCCAGGAAGACAGACAAATGTTAAAACATAAGAACATAACTTTTCCACATTGAGCAAGTAACACTTTTAAAGCATTGCCTCTGGAAAATTACTAAAACGTGAGGCCTTTTTGAAGTAAACGCTAAAATATGAAGAATAAACATTTCATAATGTTTAAACTATTAATCCTTTTAGTACATATTAATATTCGTTTTTCAGTACATTTAATTATGAAATAAGAAAATGCATTTTTATTAGACAGTTATTTTCTCATATTTATACATGTTGTTTATGGTGTCCACCATATCAGCTACACATTTTTATTTATTAAAACACATTTTCAAATAACCTTTTATTATATGTTATTTCACACTATATTTTAATGGCACAATTTTTATTAATAATATTTGCACTCCAACAATCCCTCCTCTGACGACTATATGTATTGTCACAAAATATAATTATTAATACTAGTCAAGGTTTAGTTTGTCTACAGTATCTATTGTTTCTCAGTTTTCTCTAGTTCTCAGTTTTTCTCAAATCATGAAAGTATCTGCTTCTCATATTTTCGAGTTCAATTGCTTCCCTCCTTTGTTCATTTTCCATCATTTGTATTTTTATCAATATTTACGGTTTGTACAATCTGATTCTACAGATGACATATACAACCACAATTAATAATGGTTTCAATACTTTTCCAGCAATACCCTGACCAAGATTACCCAGCCAATTTTTCACTTCAGTAAAATCTTTGCCAATATTTTCCCATAACCGTGGCTCTGTCAGGTTCTTAAGAAACTTTCTAATTTCTTTACTATTGTCAGGTATGTAAGTGTAACAATGTTTCACTTTCAGCATCCGGCAGACTCCGCCTTCCTTTACTAAAGAATATCTAATGCAAGTCCATTCTGGAGAACCTTAAAATGAACCACAGCCGTTTCAGTATCCATTAAAATGAAGGCTCCAGAAAAATCAGTTAGCGTGTTATCCACAATAGTAGACAACTTTCTAATTTTCATGGCATTCAGAACAACTCCTACAGAAGGAATAATTGCTCCAACTATAGCCCCAATTATTTCAGAATAAGTTGCTCTTTTTGATCTTGGTCTGTGCAATTCATTTGTGTCATGTGTGTCATCTATATTGTCAACCTGGTAATTTTTGGGGAAGACCACTCCCAAATAACAAGTCCCATACCATCCCTTTGGAAGATGATAATAAGCATTCTTTCTACAAATGTGATATACCCTAGGAATCAGAGGATCGTGTCCATGTAACATAAAATCCCATGTATTCTTAAAAAGAAATACATATCTGCACTCACTTGTTCCTACAAATTTGGTATCAGTTCTGGATTGAGGTCTGTAAATACAAAGCTTTCCTACATGTTGAAAATCTAAAGCAAACTTCCCTTGTGTTTTAGTTTCACTAAATGCATAGTCATTTTTAAATGTCCTCTTCACTTACCATTTCTCTATTTTCTCCTTCAATGCTTTCCCTCTGTCACCAGTTTGATCTAGAAAAGATTTTTCTACTGATGAAAGCAAACATGTCAGATTGTTAAGGTGTGCATAAGCAGTTCCATATGTTAGCTTGGGTTCAAAGAAACCTCCCAAAACATAAATATTGCTCTCTTTAGCTATATTACTCAAGTTTCAGTTAATCAGAACAAAAGAAAACACTAGATCATAATTAGAATACAAATATTGTATGTACTCTTGATTATAAAGTCTTGTTAGTAAAAGACTGCAACTAATTCCATATGTTAGTGGCAACTATGGTAAGTAATTCCTTCCTGCATTGATGAAGGAATTTGCGTGCAAACATAATATTCTCTCACATTCATCGTCTCAACATATTCATACAACAAGCAATAGAAAACATTAGAAGAAAGATCTCCTTGTGAGTTGTCTAAGTGCAAATATTTCTCATCTTTATTAAATGTATCTAACTTGGAAAGTATAGTAGTCTCTGAAGAAGGTTTGTAATTTGTTTCAGCTTTACTAGAAACACTCATACTCACCATCAATAACAAACTTACTAGCACACATACAATTCCCTAACCAAAACGCATATATTTGCAACACCTATTGTTTTCACACAATTTTGATTGTTATCCATGACCTGTAAAGAATCAGAAAGTAGAAGAAAAAGAAAACAATGTAAAAACAAAAATAATCTTCAGTCCTCTTTGCAGTTCTTTACAGCACCTTTCAGACTTTTCCAGAGATTTGTCAAAAATCAGTTTAGCAGATTGTCAAAAATCAGTTTCTAAAGTCTCTTTCAGTAGATCGTATTCTATTGAACAGTGAATATCACTTGTAGCATTTAATGTCTCACTTGTTCAGTTAGCAATATCGTTTCAAATTTCAGTTCAAAAGCAATTTCAAGTTCCAAAATATTCAGCTGGAAACTCACGATCAAAACGAAAGGACATAAATTCACATTGCCACTCATCTATTAAAAATATGCCCATTCAGGACCTTTTGACTTACAACTCTTTTCCTTTTTGATTACCAATTTGTACTTATTGCTCCTTCACTCAGATCTTCATCTGTATCTGCTTTTGTTGTTGTGCATGGCTCTTCATTTATAGTTGAAAGTACATCTGGAACCTTTTCATTTGTTTGCAGATTTGGCCACTTGTCTCTTTTCACAGATTTCCTTGACAGTGTTGTTTGCAAAACTGGACTTACAACCCTTCTTGGTTCAGCAGGATTTTGACTTTGACTTAATGTACCTGCAACATTAGTTAATTCAGGAGGAGTCAAATCTGCATGATTTTGTTTCAACTCAGCTCCATCTTCAGCTGATTCAGGAAATGTGATTTGTTTCAACTGATCTTCCCAGTCGTCTGCTTCTGGGAGAGTCATTCTCTAATTTGACTCTCCTGCTATGTTTGCTGATGCCTGAGCAGCTTCAGGAAATAGAGGTTCCTCTATTTCTTCTCAGAGGTGTTTTGCTTTGTCTCTTAGAGGAGTACTTGGATCTTCACCAGTTTGCACTGTCTCTGTTTTCACAGTCTCTCTTCTTGCTCCATAAGACTGTACAATAGTTGTTGGTGCTCTCAACAACTCTTCTTCAATATCTAAAGGATAGGCACTTTTCGAGTGTGGCTTGCATGAATCCAGTTCGGGCTCCCAGCACACTTCAGAGTAGACGTCGTAACAAGTACGACCTAGTAAGGGCCCTTCCAACTAGGTTCCAGACATATCTTCCTCATATGCTTCTTGACAACCACCCAATCACCAGCTCGCAGACTATGACATTGGTCTTGGGATGGTGGCACGGCTGTAGGATCTACCTGATGAGAGAAAGAGCAAACTACACCAGTCAGACTTTTACGGTAATCCAGCACCATATCATCTGTTATATTCACAAGAGCATTTGCAGGAACAGCTGCCAATTTCATTGATCTGCCCATGTGGATTTCATGGGGAGAAAGTCCAGTCTTTTGTCAGGTGTGCTTCTCATGCTCATCAAAACCAAAGGTAACGCATCTAGCCACTTCAGATTTGTAGATGCACACCTTTTTGCAAGTCGTGCCTTCAAAGTACCATTCATTTACTCTACTAATCCAGAAGCTTCAGGGTGATAGCAACAGTGCAACTTCTGCTCAGTGTTTAACTCTGGACATAGTAATTTTATCATCTTGGTATTGAAGTGACTTCCTTTGCTTGATTCTAAAAAGGATATCAACTCCCTAAGCAAAAGCTTTGCTACTGTGAGGCTATCATTCTTATGTGTGGGGTAAGCTTCAATCCAGTGGCTAAAAATACAATCACCAACACGTATCTCAAACCACAACACACAGGCATCTCAATAAAATCCATTTGCATTCTGTTTAATGGACCTCCTGCTCTTCCAATGTGACTCAAATTGACAATTGTTCTCTTCCTCATGTTCATTTGTTGACATTTAACACATCTGTGACGTATTGCTCCAGCAACCTGTCTGAACTTTGGATTGAACCAGGATTGCTTAAATGTTTGAATTATTGACTTTCTGTCAATGTGTGCTTGTCCATAATAATATCTTGCCATTTGTGTCAGTAAACCACTTGCCCTTCATTTGAAACTCATATTTCATCAATGTCTCTTTGAAAACATTTCAATTTTATCCAACCTTTCTTTTCGTCTTCAGAAACATTTTCTTGCTAATTTTTTATTTCCTCCCACATATCAATCACTGTTAATGTGTAACTTGGGTTTACTTCATCATCATTTAATTGTTTCCATTCCTCGTGAAAAGAAATGCAATTCAACACGCAAAACCTTGCAACTTGATCCGCATAAGCATTTCCTATTGAAAGAAAATCATTTGATTTCTGGTGTGCACTGCATTTAACCACAGCAATCCTCTTGGGTAATTGTAGGCCTTGCAAAAAATCATTAATTCTATTACTATTTCTAATTGTAAGCCAGAGAAGGTCATGAAACCACTCTACGATCACAACTGCCCAAAAGTCATGCACTACACCAAATCCATATTGACTGTCTGTGAAAATTGTAACTTTAAGCTGTGCAGAAATACAGCATGCTCTAGTAAGAGCCACCCATTCAGCCACTTGTGCAGAAAATACTCTTTGAAGCCATGAAGCTTCGAGTAAAGAAGAAATTGTGCACACTGCATATCCAGATTTCAATGTTTCCATATTATCTCTTAGACAGGAACCATCAACAAAAACAATTTGATCATTTTCCCCTAATGGGGTATCCTAAATATCAGGTCTGGGTGTGTGCACAATTCAGTAACCCCCAAACAGGCATGTTCCACTTCTTTCAGTTTCTCAATTTCAACATTGTCTACTGGGAGCAAGGTTGCTGGGTTCAGTACTGTATACCTCTTTAAGGACACGTTAGGAGAACCTATAATTAACAACTCATACTTCGTGAACCTTGCATTGGTCTAACTTTGGGTCCTTGTTCGGGTAAGCAAAACCTCTACAGAATGTGGGACAAGGACAGTTAAAGGATGTCCCATCACAATATTTCTCATTGAGTGAGTGACAAACCAACTGAAGCCACAAACAGCCAGGTAAAGCTACTGCGACTGGGTACAAAGTAGCAGAAAAAAATGCTACTGGGTGCTTTACACCACCATGTACCTGTACAAGAACCTAAGGGGCACAACAATCATGTTCATGACAAAACAACAAAAATGGTTTTGTGTAGTCAGGCATTCCCACATCTGGTGCTCTGCACAAACTCTCTCTCAACTCAGTAAAAGCTTTCATACAAATTTCATCAAAAGGCACTGGGTCAGAAATATCCTTGTGGGTTAGTCTCTACAATGGCTTTTAAATAGCAGAAAATTGGGAATCCATTGGCGGCAGTAGCTCACCATTCCCAGAAACATTCTGACATCTCTTTGTGTAACTGGAGGATTAATTTGCAAAATGTCAGTAACTCTTTCTCGTGACACCATCCTTGCACCTTTTTCTGTCTGATGTTCCAAGTATTTCACTTCTTTATGACAATTCTGTAATTTAGCTGGGGACAGTTTTTGCCCATTCTCACCCAAATGATTCAATAGGACAATAGTATCTTGCCTGCATGCTTCCTTTGTCTTTGAAGCAACCAAAAGATCATCAATGCACTGAACTAATGCTGATTGGAAAGGCATTTCTAATGATTCTAAATTATTTTTCAACACCTGATTAAATATGGACGGAGACTCTGAAAAGCCTTGTGGGATCCTATACCCTGAGTTTACACGATTGCAGAATTTAAAACAGAAAAGAAATTGGCTATATTCATGAAGAGGCACTGAGAAAGGTCCATCACCGTGAATCACTCTGCATCACATGGGATCTGAAAGAAGAGCATTGCTGGATTTGGTACCAATGGACAACATTTGACCACTATGTCATTAATTTTCCTCAGATCTTGAAAAATTCTAAATTTCCCACTTGGTTTTCGCAAACCCATAATAGGAGAATTACATGGGCTGCTCACCACTTTTTTAGAACTCCCTGCTTCACAAAACCTGCAATTGCAGGAGTAACTCCTTCAATTACATCTGGCGCAATATGATACTGTCGAGTTTGCAGGAAAACTGCATTAGATTTGACTGTGACTTTAACTGGTTAAACTCCTCTGACCAGACCAATATCTTTCCCAGAAAGATCCCAAACTTTTAATATAACTGTACCCTGCACCTCAGTTGGCAGATAGTGTACTGTAAATGTATGATAGAAACTAATCAGTGGAAATTCTTCATTAACTGAATCACATTCAAATGTCATAGATGAATCATCATCATCATCACTATTCATCTGATAAGCAATTCCATAATTTGTACATTTAATCAAACATTTTGTTTTGCACAACAGATCTCTTTCCCCATAAATAAACCGGACTTGAGTCACAGACTACTAATTTGTGAAAACCTTTAAAATTGCCAATTTTAACAGAAATCGGTTTAGAAATCGGGTTCATCAGGAATTGATTTGCAACTCCTACAGTCTGCACTGTTGACCCAGAAAGTGGCATGTAAGGAACTTCTGCAGTTCTTACTGTAGAGCGTGTAGCTCCTGACCCCTTACTTTTCCATTTACATAAGGACACTTTTGATACACTTCTAAAGAAGCTGATAACACACATTCTTCTTTATCCAAACTTTCACTCATCAATTCATCATTCGAGTCGTCCTCACTGTGAAGTGTAAACTGCTGTATTGTCTGATTACTTAGATTTAACTTTTGACCTCTGTTCTTCTGCGGAAGCATCACTTGCTGCTGCACAATTGAAGCTTGAGGTATTTGCATTTGTTACTTTGGTATCATTTGCATTTGGGGCTGCATTTGTTGTGACTGTGGCACCTGAAAATGCGGCACCTGCATGTGTTGCATCGATTGGGGACTTTGCATTTGCTGAGGAATCTGCATTTGATTATTCATATTCTAGACATTTAAATTAGGACCCCTTATTCTCGGTCTGCTCAAATTTGATACAAAAGATGGTTTTCATTCATCTGCGTAACAACACCTCCCTGTCCTATCATTGGACACTCCAGTTTAAAATGCCCAAGGCCCCCGCAAGCGTGACAATGTAACATCATTTTCATTGTCTGCATCTCACCTGGATTAACAATAGTATTCACATCGACGCCACAGTTTCGATTTCCATTTCCACCACGACCTCAACCTCTTGCCTGTCCCTGATTTTGAAATATTTGCATGTTTCCCTGTTGTGCAATAATTCCCTGCATTTCTGATTGTGCAGCTTTAATCTGCATCACCATCGCCTTTACCTTCAATTTCTTCTGCTTCATTTCAATCTCATCGCTACAGTATTTAGCAAACTGTAATACTTCATCAACCGATTTTGCTTGCCAGCAAATCAAATGACTCTTAAGCATCTTGCTACTTTCAGGACTCAACCCTTCAACAAATCTGAACATAAAAGGAATCATGTCTTTGGACTCAATTGTTCCTGTACCACTGTAATGTTGAAATGCTTGTAACAAGCTTTCATAATATGCCTTTATTGACTCTTTTGCTTCCTGTGCTGTCTTATCGATCCTCTGCCAATCATTACTTTTAGGAAACTTTCTCGTTTAAAAAAATTAAATCACTTTATAATAGGATTTCATTATAGCAGAAGATCGTGCACCTGTATCTGGATCTCGTGAAGGCTCTCTTGTTGGCCATTCAACACTCCTTTTGTATTCCACCCACAAATCAGCTGGAACCACTATTTCTAACAAGGTATTCAAATCCTCCCACAGGCATTTTGCGAGCTTCACAAACCTATTTGTCTGTTCGTACCATTCCACCGGCTTCTCTCTCAATCTTGGATAATCATTTGTAAATGACAAAATATAACTCCTGTTCCAAAGGACATGTACATAATTCCCTCCAGGAATTTCTCTCATATGTAATATCTTTACTGGATTATCAATCTGCTGCGCATCAGCAGTTGAATTTGCAGACTCCTTTTTCTTCTGATCTCTTTTCTTTAACCATCTGCCTTCCCATTTATCCAATGCTCCCCATGTTTGGATATTCTGAATTATATGAATTTTCAATCCAGGTATTCTCATGTTCTCAATGTCTTTTGAATCAGATTGTAACCTATAACTTATTTTCAGTAGCTTTGATTTCTCAATTTCTATTTCATATTTCTCTACAAGTTCTGACAAATTATAGTGTACCAATCCTGCTCTGTTTGTAACATATTTTCACATGAAGCGTGAATCATCTTCATTATATGAGTCAGTTCTTTTCAACTCAAGTGTTCTTTCAATCATGTCATTTAATTTAAGCCTTGCCAGGTTCAATGAATTTCCCCCTTCAGCATTTGATTTTGCTCCACTCATTTTTACAACCAGTCTGTTATCTGCTGAGCTGTCAAACCTTGTAATGAGACATTCTTATTTACATTGGGCACACTCTGTGAAGTAATACACAGAGTCTTGGGAGTCATCAGAAATTAATTTGAATTCAAATCTGACTTTCCTAAATTCTGTGAGGTCCTAGAATATTTTAATTCACTCAGTAGACCTGTCTTGTCAAACGCCTGATTCATTGGAGACATGACTCCTGCAGTAACATTGAGTCTCTCCATTTCTGCACTTGAATTAAAAATAATCTGTACATTGCTCTCATTATTTCTTTGGCAAATAATGGTACATCGGGACCAATAGTAACAGGTACTGTTAATGCTTTTGGATTTGATTGAACATTCCGACTTCCCGAGTAAATTACTCCAGAACTCTGACCTGAAGAATTTGACTGTGATTTTGTTACAGGTGTATACCTTGGCATTGTCTGAACTTGCACTGGAGCCATTGATTTAAGCATAGACTCCATCTGAACCATTATTGGTTTCTGGTAAATCTGTGATATCTGTGATGACTGCACCATGGGTATTCTCATACCTGGTGAAGAACTTACAACAGGAATTATAGGATAGCCTACATGTAGCTCAACCTGAGTCATAGGTGTCTGAGTTACAATAATAGTAGGGATGTTAGTTGCAACCTGTACTTGACTCTGTGTTACAACTGGTAGTGGGACACTTGGACCGGTACTAGTACCTGGACTTGCTTCTTGTACTGCATATGGAGGAGGACAACTTCTCACTAACTGCATTACAAATTCATCATCATCTGAGTCATCATCATAAGTCAATGATTTCCTAGCCTCATCTGACTTTGACTCACCTTCTTTAGAAGAATCCATATCTTTTTCTTTGTCTTTTGTCTGACACTGCTCTCTTTCTCTTGTGGAATTGCAGGAAACATTTTAATTCCCTGTAAGGTTTCAGTTATCTAAACTTTTCCCTCTTGTCCCACCTTGCCTATAATAATGTCTTCTCAACTTTTCTCATTCACCTCACAAATTTTAATTTCTCTTGTTGTCTGGCGACTAACTCCCAAATGGCTAAAGCTTCACATTGTGCTGGTCTAGAAGGAGGTTTTAATTCGTACAGCTCTCTCCTCAAATGTCCTAAAATTCCCATGTTAAAAGTTCCATAGGCAGGAAACGCTAAGTTACCTTCCTTCTCTGTAATTTTGTACCACTGTTTAAACCAAATACATGCTGCAGTACCTTTCTCTTCAATTACAGTATATGCAGGAGTGCCTTCTGGCAGGGAAATTTATCCTACTCTAACTGGAATGAAAGCATCTCCCATAAGCACACCTTTTAACGCTTTGAACATTTTCATTTTTACCTTGATCGGGTTTAAAACTACAATTTAAATTCAAAACAGGAAGTAATTCAATCCCAAAATCCTTTTTGCTTGCTTCTCTCAACCAGTAACATTTCACGGTTGTCCACCAATCCATTCGTAGCTCTTCTTCACAAACCAAACAATCCCAGCTCGAACCTAGTGGCATCACACTAACACGCTCAGCGGGTAGCAAAGTCTTGCAGACTCGTCTTTCAAAACTGATTCATTCAAAAATAAATGCAAAATATTGTGAGCACTCAAGAAAAAAATCAACACACCAACTTGTCTGCTTACTAAAGGTAGGGAACACAATCACTTCAGAAGCTTCATTAATATTTCAATTGTGGCTTTTAGCTCTGACAGCTAATGATCTTCGCTTTCTCTGATTCGCAAGTAAAATTCGACAAGCAAATTTTACCCTTGACTAATACTAGATCTTGCTTGTGCACTCAGGAATCACCAATATCTGTTAAACTAATACTCCTTTTAACATACACTTTAGGAATACTATTTGTCAATGAGGCACGATTGACCAACTAAACAAACAAGTTACAACAACAACAACCAAGTGTCTCCTACTCTTGTACAATACTCCAGAGTCTTAGACCACACAGGGTTCGTATACCAACAACCATATGGGCAATTTTTTAGCACAAAGCTCCACACCCAATTGAAGAACGACGACTTCCCTACATGCACTCTTTGGAGTATGCACACTCCCTAACAAACTACGTTGGAGTACGCAAACTCCCTAATTCTCTCAAACATCAAAATTCACCTGCAATTTGCTAAAGCAGTGCACGTGCAATCCCTATCCCAAACGTAAATGACACTAGGAATGCTGAAAACATCTCCAAACAAGCATTGGCAAAACCACATTTTTATCCAAACACGCATTGGCAAAACCAAATTTAAAAATTTCATCAACCACTGGTAAAAACCAAACCTCCCAATTCTTTCCAAATGACCTATAACTGTTAAAAACAGGACATTTCCCTCCTAATGAGATGCAACCACCCCTGCTACCAAACTTTGTGGGGGGTGTCCAGCCTTATATTTCTTTTGATAATTTATTTATAAGGTTACACGTCTAGGGTAACCATCAATTACCTTTAGAGGCTGAGACAAATCTTTGGACTCAGATAGGAGTGTGGTAACGTCCTAACAAACAGCATTAACAATTTCACATCAATAAACATCAATTCCAATTTGGAAACAGTAAATTTATACGCACCATGACCTATGTGGCCATGAATCACCACACCAGTTTAGTAAAGTTTAAACAGTTATTGCCCTTAAGATTAACCATGCTTGGATCATGTAAATCAAACGCAAGGCCAAACGATAAAATTACAGAAACAATACGGGCTGACCAAATCTTCTAAAGAATCTTCACTTAGACAGAATACACCTCAGCAACACCCCTTGCATTTTGACACTGCCTCGGATTTACGAGTTTTCATAAAACTGAGGCAGCGCCCAAATCTAACACCACCGCATGGATGGCGTTAGCAAGGTGCAAGTAGGAGGGATACTTTTATTCCTCCTCGTTTTTCGCTTTTTCTATGCGTGCTGCATTTTGCATTATGCATAGAAAGAGTAAAATGCCAGACATGATTGTTTATGTGTGGGAAGGTGTCCCTTCCTGCACATAAACAATCATTTCAAAATAAAACTTTGGCACTTCTGTGGGTGCTTCATTCTACAGCACACATAGAAGCGCCAAATCACCATTAGTGATTGTTTATGTGCAGGAAGGGACACCTTCACACACATAAACAATCAAACCCTCAACGCAGTCATTCATGCACGATGGTGCAAGGATGTCTGCATTGACTCTGGCAGCTAAATTTAGCACAAGTGAAGGGGACAACACAGGAGTGCACCGTATTAAATTATATATGGCGCATCCCTGTGTTGTGAAAATGACAGAGCGTGACGCTGCCAATATTGGTGCAGCGTTGCGCTCCATCATTTTCCTTTAAATATGGGCCTAAGTATGTCAATCAAGCGTGAGCCAATTTTACCATGTTTAGGGGAGTGATCACAAGCATCTTGGCACCAGACAGCAGTGGTAAAGTGCACAGAAATCTACAGCCAACAAGAACGAATTCAGCGAAAATAGGAAGGGTGAAGGCAAAATGTATGGGCATGACCCATACATAGCATGAGAGGACTAGGTCCAACAAGTGGCCTTCACTAATTTAGGTGCCCTACCTTCTACATTTTCTAACAATGTGAAACAGGGACATGGATCTGTATGAAACAATGGCCATGTCCAACTGTGTGTGGAGTCAAAATTAAGTTAGATGCTAACAGCCTAAATGCGTATTCAGGGTTGTTGATTGCGATTTCATGATTATGGACCCTCAGCTTCAATGTCAACTGCGGCTTCCAACTGCAGGTTAGGCAAGTGATAGCAGATAATGCACTCAGTACAGCTCAATAAAACCTATGTATTGACAGCCATGGCATTTTACAATTATCCCATGTGCGAGATTATTTATGTGGTCCCCACATACCTCTAAGAACGGGGGCTATATAGTTGTAATCAATAAAATCAATTCAGCAGTTGCGTGTACTTCCTTTTAATTGATTTAGTTGCATTATGTAATCAAATAAATGAACTCAGTTTAAACCATCTTATTGAAAGATGGCATTGCAGTGCCAGTCACATATGTGAAGATGCGATTGGGAGCGCCATGTTTGTTTTGGGTTATTCGTTTCCATGTTGTACATTTTTTTCCCGCTAATAGCAGGAAACTTTACATCAGTATTTCCTGGATACTGAACTCAAGCCCACTGTTATAACCACATAATATGACTCCGCTGTGAATCCCTGCTTAGCAAAGCTTTGAAGAGATATAAACCAGGAATAGCTCAGAACTCATCACAGTTTGAAGGAGAGACATAATGATGCTAGAAGACTTTGATGGATGTCTTCAAAGGACAATGCATTTTGCAGGTGTTCGCTAGTTATTCCCAGAGGTTGTGCCTCGGTACACAATCCGAAAGGTCATCTTTTTGAGAAAGGTGTGGGCATCCCTGATGTTCACAGCTGAAGTGATGCCACGATGGGGGCACAGCTCGCATTGTTCTTATCTACGGAGGCAGCACGATCTCACAGGATTCTGAGACTGCAGCTTTCAGACTTTTTTTATGCCAATTTGGAGAACCAGACACCAAAAGAGAAAATATTCCGTCTTCTCCACAGGTTACTTTGATCCGTTCCACAGCAGTACAAGAAGCAACGAAAGAAGCAGGCACGATGTTCGCATTTTCATCCCAGTATTGTGAGAATCAGAAAAAAACTGTGTAAATGGCAATGGGAGGGGACACATATTTCTGCTTTTAATCCTAGATTTGTTTTGCTCTTTTGAACTTAATTGCTTGTTCTGAGTTTGCATCATGTGAAACCACAGACAAACCGTGAGCACAAGTACTGGGATAAAAGACACATGTAGAGGGTCTTCCCCTTCACACTTTCAATGTGGAAAATATTCCCCTCCCACCTCAGATTGCACCCCTCCCTCCCCACTCAAGTTCAGAAAAAGTAGCCTATAAAGAGAATCAATAATGAGGCATGTACAAAACAAGAAAAGAAGAAACATTCAAGTGAAAACATCTGAAAAAACGTGTAAAAAGTCTTTACTTCAAGGAGCAAGATGATGAATGCAGGCATGACCTTCAGAGGTATAAAGGTTGTTAAAGATTAGAGCCAGCAAATGTCTGCTCTCTGATGACAGTACATGGGTGGTATCAGTTGAATATTCCTAATGGTTTCCTAATGCCTTGCTAAAGAGGGACTTTTGAGGGCTTCATATGACTTACATGTTTAAAATGTCCAAGTCTACACAGTGGGTGGTATAAAGGAGACATTGAGTGGCTAACACCGGGTCAGCATCTTCGCCGTTTTTGTGCTCACTTCACTGACTTCCTGCTCTCAAAATAATTATTTTTAACATTTGCTGTTTAGTGCATAAATCGATGTAGGGCAAAGGCTCAAGCCATCTTTCCTCAAAGCTAGGCACTACCAACCAGGTAGACTTCTACGATCTACTGATAAAGGTCTCCTTAGAGTTCTTTGGATCAGAAAATCTCGTTCAGGAGGTAGATCCTTCCTTTACTGCCCCTCTGTATTGGAATTGTCTTCTCTTGCACATACGGAAATGTATGGATCTCTTTAGTTTTAGAAAACTTCTAAAGACTGAGCTATTTCTGATCGAAGTGCTTTCTTATTGCTTGAGATCTGCGATGCGCTGCGCTGAGATACCCCTCCCACAGCGAATCATGAACGTTATAAGTTCAAATAATAATGATAGCACGTTTTGTTACACTTTTGTTAATTTCTCGGGCAGCTTAATTTGATTTCCAATAAAGTAATTACCACTTCTGCAAGTTGAAGGAATACAAGAAATGTAAAACAAGAACAATCACTTAGCTCATCACAAAAATAAGCAACTTCTTAAGAACGATGTGGAACATTTCTGCAGTCCCACATGTCCAGGCCGAAAGTGTTTTCACTTTGGAGTGAGGAAGAACTGTCCAAGATAATCAGTGTACAGGATAGATAGTTCGCTGCCTCGACATGAATTGTTTATGAAAAAAAGACAGGCCAGCTTTATTAAGCTTCTGGCCCCCATAGGAATCCAGTTTATCCCTCAGGATTAGGGTGATGTTTTGCGATCTTATGATAGTAGATACTAGCTGAGCAGAGGCGTGTAACACTCATTTTAAAGGGTAAAGTTGGATTCTAGGGGTGCCAAATACTAGGTATTAGCTGCTATCAAGTCTTGAAAAGACTAGTGCTTGAACGTCTGCTGGGATAAGAAATTTTATTCCCAGGGGTGTATGAGTTGGTGTTGGGCTCCTCTTGTTAAAGCATTGCTGCTGGCATGCAGAGTCCAGTTCATATCAAGAAAGAAGTGCAATGACTTAGGGGGTTATTACAACTTTGGAGGAGGTGTTAATCTGTCCCAAAAGTGACAGTAAAGTGACGGATATACCACCAGCCGTATTACGAGTCCATTATATCCTATGGAGCTCGTAATACGGCTGGTGGTATATCTGTCACTTTACCGTCACTTTTGGGACAGATTAACACCTCCTCCAAAGTTGTAATAACCCCCTTAGTGTTCAAAATGATGGCCTGCAGTGAAAACAGATTTATTGCACATGACATGTATGAAGCAATAAAGTGGAAAACACATTTTCTATGGGTCATTGAGATGATGGAGTGACACACAAAAATGAAGTTTCACCACGTGTGTGACCAAGGGTGGATATGTCTTTCAGGGAGGAATGAGAAAAGGCAAATGCAATGATTTGTATCAAGGAGGTGATTGAATTCACACAGTGGAAGCTATAAACCGAATGTACATTTGTTTTTTACAATTTTTATAATTTTTGGTGATTCTATCCTCTAGACCTCTGTGAAGGTATTGAAGTTGGTAAGTGTCAGAAACTGGGTCTCTAGTTGGCAGAAGTACTCACTCACTAGGGCAGTCTGGCTACGTAACCCATGCAGGGCACACTGGAACAGTACCTTTCATGGACCAAAGAGCTTATGTCAAGGGCACAATGCATTCATTTTTGCAGAATTCAGCTGCAGGACCCATGTCTGAGACCCAGGACTGGAGGTGGGCACCTCAGGCAAGGGTAGGACGCTCAGATGATAGAATCCAGCAGCACCAGGAGAGGCACAGGCATCTTTGCTGTCCTTGAGACTGCAGGAGAACAGGGGGCAAGGCAACAAGCCCTTGAAGAATCTTGGGTTCAGGGATGAAGAGAACAGGTCCAGTCCTCCTCACTAAAGAAAGGCCAACACGGCAAAGCAGATAGCAAAGTGGCAGTCCCTCCTACAGCACAGCTTACAGAAAGCAGTAGAACAACACAGCAATGCAGTTGCAGAGTGCAGTCCCTTCTGGCAGCACAGCAGTCCTTCTTCCTGGCAGAACGACCTTGGTTCTAGTACAGTTTTGATTTGGTGGGGTTTGGGGTCCAGTATGTATGCTTAAATGTGCACTTAAAGTGGGGGAGATTTCAAAGAGGCCTTTGAAGATTATGAGGTCCTTGTCCTTCCTTCCTCAGCTCCAGACACTCTACAGGAGGTTATGCATCACTTTGAGTGGGGAGAGGCACATTCCTATTCAGGTGTAAGTGAGGCAGTGATAATCTCTGCCTCCCATCAAGCCAGTTAGTGATCCATCAGTCTAGTGATTGGCTATCAGGTTGCAAATGTCACACCTCAGCTCCATATCTGTGTGACTGTCTAGATGGAATGCACAAACCCCAGCAGTCATATATCCCAGGTGTATATTCAGAAACAGGCAAAGACACAGAATGGTTAAAGTAAGAAAATGTAAACTTTCTAAATTGGATGCCTTGCTTTAGCCAAACGAAATGATGGCACAACCCCTCTAAATGCTTATAAATATGGAGTTTGCTTTAAAATAAGGCAGAATAGTACACGTTCATTAATTTCTTGAAGTAATGACTGGTATAATGTAATTGTGTTTGTAGTACTGTGTTTTGTTATTGGTTTGATGTTTCATATATGATTTATGTCCTTTCTTTTTTGAGTTTGTGGGCTCGAAAATTTGTCAAAAGTGCCGTGTTTGTCTGAAGAATATGTAAAGTGTATGAATGTGTTGTTTAAAATAACCAAATATTTAACTAAATATCTATGAGGTCAAGAAAACTGAGGTCAAGAAAATTAAAAACTTGATCACTTTAAAAAACTGTGTGGACAAAACAATTATCAGCATAGGTATCTATTGCTGTTTGATTTTCAAGTGGCCCAATCTTGTTGAGTAATGAGACCCAAACCCCCAACTCAGTAACCTTTTAAAAGTGACATTTTCAGACTTACAATTTAACATCTGACTTCAACATTAATTGTAATTTTGAATTGTGAGTCTAGAGCTATCAAACTCCAAATTTCTATATTTATCCAGTTGAAATGTACACTTAAATGATGCTTTAACGGATTCCCAATGTTAACCTATGAAAGAGATAGCCCTTGCAGTAGTGAAAAACAAATTTAGCAGTTTTTCACTGCCAGGACAAGTTGAACTTAAATGTGCATACTCAACTTTTTAAATACACTGCATCCTGCCCTCTGGGCTAACTGGGAACTACCTTAGAGGTGATTTATATGTAATAAAAAGGAAGGTTTGGGCCTGGCATGTGGGTACACATGCCAGGTCCAAATAACATTTTAAAACTGCACGCACAGTCTCTCAATACCAGGCAAGACATGTCTGAAAGGCTACTTTAGTGGGTGGCACAATCGTTGCTGTAGGCCCACTAGCATTGTTTAATTTACAGGCCCTGGGCACATATAGTGAACTTTACTAGTTACTTACAAGTAACTTCAATATACCAATTGTGGACACACCAATGTTACCATGGTTTAAGCACAGAGCACATGCACTTTAGCATTGGTTAGCAGTGGTAAAGTGCCCAGAGTCATACAGACAACAAAACAAGGTCAGAAAGTGAGGAGGATGAAAGCAAAAAGTCTGGGGATGACCATGCAGAAAGGGCCATTTCCAACATTCAACCACCTCCCGCCTAAAGCCAGGGTAGACTAATAAATACCTTGACGGGCTTCCCTGCTTAGGGAAATAGAACATGGACAATAGCTCACTACTGCAGGGTCACTTATCAGTTCTACACCTACCCGAACCCAGTTGGATCCCTCTGTTGATACTCTTTGGGGCCACTGGGCTGACCCATGGGGAACCCTTCTCCTTTCCTGTGGACCTCATCTGTGAAACACTTAATCCTAACTGCTCACAGAGGCATCACAGAAGGCAGACAGCACCACCATGGCCAACAAAGTGATATGGCCTATTCCACCCCTTGGGTCTGACTTCTGTCTGCAAACCAGAAAAAACACTGTCCACAAAGACAACAACCAACAGAGGCCATTGACAGCTGTTAGTGTCAAGAGCCAGGCCACAGGCCATCCAGAGCTCTCTGACTTATGATGTTTCTCAGAGTGGGGGGCAATAGCCCCAGGTGCCTTGAACCCTTCTTTCACTCTCCCTCCCACAAGTTCAGGGGTGTTATCCTGACACTGGCCCTTCAGCCCAGGGCCTGTACCCTTAGGCTGAACATGTGCCTGGCACGCCTGGACTTCCAGGGGTGGGGGGGTACAACCACACACTACAAGGGAACCACACTATGCATGTGTTGTGGTGGAAGAGTCTGACTGGTGCAGGTCCCCAGCCCTCTGTCCCTGTGACAGTGCATGGTGCCCCCTTCATACCAGAAGTGGCCTCACTAGGGTCAGTCTTGGGGGTGCTCTGACCGCAGCGCTGGGAACCCCTGACCCACTGGTCCTCCCACTGCAGACTGTTTCCACCTCCTGCCCCTTTGTCTGGGCCTCAGTACCCTCTACTGTAGAGTGGTACCCCCAGAAAACAGAACTGGTAGGGCACATGTGGTAGCTGCCACAATCCAGCTTTACTGACACTGTGGAACTCCCATCAGTAGATGATCTTCCAGTACCGGCGCCCCTGCTTCTGCCCCCAGGTTCATCCCAAGCTCTGGGGCTGGAAATACGGCACCCTGAGCTTCTGCCCATTCCCCCCCCCCCATTTCCTACTCCTGAAAAAGACTTGGGACCCTTTCCCCCCCTAGTACACTGAGTCCTGTCTGGTTCACTGTGACCCTTCCCCTCACTCTGATGAGGAAAACCTGATGAGAAGGCCCCCACCTTAGGATCACTCCCCAATGCCATCCCAGCCACTCTGGTACTCACCCAGAGGTATGCCTGCTTTGTAAGCTCTCTAGGGTCAGAGAACTTACAATCCACCAGGTGTTGGCGCAGCTCTGCCATCTTTGAGTCTTACCCTTGCCTGAGGTCCCCCCCCACTGAGCCTCAGAAGTGGGTTCTGTAGCTGAATTCTGCAAAACTGGTGCATGATGCCATCAATGTCATCTCTTTGCTCCGTCAAGGATACTGTTTCAGCAGGCCCTGAGTGGGTTCTGTAGCCGGCCTAGCCTTCATTTCAGTTCTTCTTGATTTTGGATTTGCACCTGTCCCTTAGGACCTCAAGAAATCTTTCTCAAACTATTCTGGTGCTGCTGGACTCTGCCATTTGTGAGGCCTGCCCTTGCCTGAAGTGCCCCCTCCCCACATTCCTGGTGGGGAAGTGGGTTCTGCAGATGATTTCTGTAAAAACTGATGCTTCGTGTCTCAACGTCAATGCTTTGCTCCATTAAAGATACTGTTTCAGTGGGCCTTCTGTGGGTCTTGTAGCTGGCCTACCCTCCATCGCCACCGGCCTGCGTTTTGGATTTTCACTGGTCTCTCACGACCTGCGATCTTTAAAAATTCACATCTCAACTTCTGCTTATTGTTTTTTTTGTCCTTTTTGTCTTCTTTTAGTCAGATAAATATTCTCCGTTTTTCTAAACTAGAGTGGAGTCTTTTTTTGGTGTTTTCATTGTGTTACCCTGTGCGTGTGAGTGTGCGTTGGAGAAATACTTTACATATTGCCTCCTAAGTAAAGCCTGACTGCTCGGTGCCAACCTACCAGAGGGTGAGCACAGGTTAATTTAAAGTGTGTATTTGACTTACCCTGACTAGGATTGTGGTCCCTACTTGGACAGGGTGAATACTGCCAACTCGAGACCTAGGCTCATTGTGCCCCTTTAACACCACCATGTGTGCGCCGTATTTAACATATGAAGCACCATGGCCCAAGTTAGGGACAATAGCGTCATCATTTCTGACGCTATTCTTGTACTTTGCAGGATTAGGGCCAAAAATCTTGGCGCTAATAATGCAAAGTGCATGTAGGTCCATAAGAAATAATTATGTGGATGCATTGCGCCACTTTGTAAATATGGCACTTTAATTTTTACAGAAAAATATTGATGCTAATGTGGCGATAGTTGGCGCTATGTCCTCTTAAATGTGGGCCCTAGTTTCTAACAGTAACTTTAAAACTGCTCAAATTCTTCGAACTGTTGTAGAGTACTTTTCAAATTAGTCAGTTTGTTATCAGACACTTTCTTTAAAATGTGTGTAATTTTGTCAGTTTCTCCTCCATTATTTGTATTTGTCATTTATCATCCTAACCTCTTTTCAAGCCTCACATGTTAAAATTGCTAATCTTGCTTATCTCACAAATGCATCCTGAAATTGAATAGAATCTAATTTAAAGTCAGTGCTAAGTTGGAGCCTTGGATATTAAAAGTGTTTTCAGCTTCAAGATCTCAAAATGCGAGACAAAGCAGTGTAGATCTCAAATACATAATTGCACTCAGTGATTAAAAAAGGGAAACAGCTGCAAAAAGGTATTTGAGAAAATAGATGGGATAGTCGGCTGTAAGATGAGGGTTTAGGATACATGCACGACATATCTTCATAGGAAAATTAAGTGGAAGCAATGGTAACAAGGAAATAGCCGGTAAATTCAAACAGTTTTTGGACTGCTAGAACAATATAACTGTTGTAGCACAGCAAGATTTAAAAGGAAAAGCACAATGAGGCTAAATGGCAAAGAAAGCAAGTATACAAAGCCAACAGATCTCACAGTGCCAATGATAATGGATTTGCCAATGGTATTTGATTTGCCAATATTTGTAGAATTGCTGTGCGAGCATTGGAAAACCCAATCGAGACATACTGCTATGTCGAGCTGTTATTTTGTAGGAGTCATGGAGGCCATAGAGCAGAAACACTGTGTCTAGTGCTCTGTGATTATAATTTTACACTCTTTAATAACGTATTTTCATTATACTGGCTCGGATGTTGACTGTGGCATTAGGAGACCTAAGTTATAATATCAGCTTCAAAGCTTGAATAAATTGTCTAAGCCTCAGCAAATTGCTCTGTCTTCTTGGTACTGAGTTCCCTTATGTGCTAAACTTAGGATGGCTCTGTCACTGTCAACCTCAAAGTAGCGCAAGTAAAACTGTATATGTATTTATTTTTATGTATTAGTAGTTTTAAATCGTCCTTACAGACCCAAAGTCTGACAGAGAGCTTCACAAGGGGCAGTTTCTTACAAGCAGTGAAACATCTAGAATGATTGATAATATATGATAATAAATTAACAAAGGCACGTGGTACATCATACATAATATAAGCTGAGTTGATTAAACATGATAAGAGACATACCATGTGAGCAGAACATTTTCAGCAGCAGTTTAAATGCTCAAGGATTACAGCAAAAAGAAAAATATTTTACAGTTTGAAATTGTGTTGAAAGACAAGCTTTTCAGTTTATATTTTGAAAACATCAAACAACAGATTTGGCCTAATGTCCAGTAGAATTGCATTTCACACCACAGCGGTAATTCACATGAACAAAATATTTAGGGTTTATACTCCTTAGATCTAGGTATTTCAGGGAAGTTCTTGGCCTTAAAAAAATGTATGACCCAACTGCCAAAAATTGTCATTTGGAATGTACTTTCCCTCTTAGGTCATTCCACCTCTTCCTGATGTTATCCCTTGTTCTTGGATGCTGTCCCACAGTGTTCACCTGGTCCACAATTTTCTGCCATAGATCCATCTTCCTTGAAATGGATATTTGCTGTACCTGTGCTCCAAACAGCTGTGGCTCTACCATGATTATTTCCTCCACCATGACCCACAACTCCTCATCAGTGAAACGGAGGTGCCTTTGGGGGGACATGGGTGTTGTGTGGTGTGTGTTGTGCAGTGGGTGTTGAATGATGTGGAGGGGTGTGGGTGAGTGACGGATGGCTGCATGTTAGAGGTGTGTGTAGTTGTGTCTGTGATTAGCATGTCTGTATCTCAGCAATGTTTTGTGTTCGTAAAGGGTTGTGGGTTATATGGGTGCGTGTTTGATAGTGCTGTGGGTGGGTGGGTGTGGTGTGTGTATAAGTGTCAGGTGTGTG
Source organism: Pleurodeles waltl (assembly GCF_031143425.1). Lineage (NCBI taxonomy): Eukaryota > Metazoa > Chordata > Amphibia > Caudata > Salamandridae > Pleurodeles > Pleurodeles waltl. The sequence goes on from NC_090447.1 coordinate 194,919,362, forward strand.
TTTTTGGTAGTGGCCAATGTTGTGTTCTATTGTTTTTGGGTGGCCATTCTGACCACACTGATGTGTACCACCAATGGTTTACCGCCATTGAATGTCCGCCGTGGTGATTTGTGGGTCATAATGTGGAGGGCGCTGTTTTGTTGGCATGACGGTGTGAGTGTTCGTACCAACACTTTACCTTAATGAGGTGTGCTGTGGCATGCAGGATGTCCTTAATGAGTATGAGTGAGGAGTCTTGGAGGCCATTAAGCTGATAATTGCCACCAGTTAGATGTGACAGTGTAAGGGCTTGAATTACATATCTGAGATTGCTTTTTGTGAGGAGTAGGTTTACATTCTTCAGTAGAGCTAGCTGAAAGAAGAAGTCTTGTGGCTTTCATGGCAATATGTTCCTTGAGAGTGAGACTGATGTAAAGGATGAATCAATGGACAAAATTAAAGATTCATATTCTTTCACGTTATTGTTATTAAGCATAGCTTGGACTCATTTTTCCTTCTTGTTCTTGGCAAAAAATAAAAATTCAATTTTGGTGGGATTATGGTTTAGGTTGTTGCTGGACATCTAAGACTGGATGAGGTGCAAGCGGTGTATGAGACATTGGATGCCTGGAGCAGAGAAGACTTTCAAATAACATTGTGTGCTGCCCATGCATTTGTGAAGTTGGTTCTTATTGTCAATAAGTAGTGTTCAAAGACACTCTTTCTAGAGGTTGAAGGTGACTGGGGACAAAATGGATCTGTGGGACTCATATAAGGGAGTCAGAATCATCTTTGTCATGGAAATGTCCATGTGAACAAGCTTATGTCCTCTGGCTAGGTAGCTAGAGAACCACTAAAGGATGTTTCCTGTGAATCATGTTTGAGTCTTCACTGTTTGGATGAAGGTGGAGTGGTTGAAAGTTTCTAAGGCAGCTGAGAGGTCCATTAATATTAGGAGGCAGTGGGTCATCTTTACTTGTGGTCTGGAGGGCTGAATCTATGATTTGTAAGTAGCTGCCTGTCTCCATGCTGTAGCTTGATATGAAGAAAGATTGAAAGTTGTGCAGGAGATAGTTGATGTGACCATGAAGACGTGCAGAGACTGTTTTTTCAATGATCTTACCGTTCAAGGGTGCCTGAGTGATATGCCTGTCTTCAGGGTCTAGTGTTTGTTTGTTTAAAAATGGGGGTGGGTGGTCTGAACTATTGTTAGAGCTTCAGGAAAGATGCCTTGAGTAAAGGAGGCATTAACAATGATGAGTGTGGGTGAGAGAGATTCTCTAGAGAGAGATATGATGAGGGTTGAAGGTAAGATATCTCCATAGATGGTGGATTTGAGGGAGTTGAAGATGTATGCATGTTTTTATACTAGAAGGTGTTGATTGCATTGACCTTGCCTGTTGAGTGTTGGATAGGATTGTAAATCAGAGAGTTGTTGCAAGGATTGATTGTTTTGATGTGAGCTCTGCATCCCATAAACTCCTGTAGAATCACGTTTAGAGATTATGAATTGGCTTCAAATTGATTCAGCTTGTGCCATTTAAGGGCACCTTAAACTTAATGGGGATTCCTAACTTCAGGGCCGGTTTTAGCAATGATGGCACCCGGTGAAGTACTCTATTTTGGTACCTCACCGCAATTATTTTTTCCAAGAATTCCCTCACTATCAACCTCCAACAGTGCACCTCATCTCTCCTTAGCCCTCTCACATGCATTTCATTTGTTTTATAGTGCTACTCATCGCAGTGTAGGGTGTCAGAGCACTTTACATCACCCACACATTATACTGAGACCATGAATCATATTTGTGCAAATTGGTCTATAGAAAATGTTACATAAAACAATGAGGATTATAAGGTTTTGGAATCACATCATTCATATTAGTAGGCAGGATATTTTAAGAGTGTTTGGCTGGATGAAGCACACACTCGGAATTTAAAATGTACCACAATTGTTGTGATTGACTTTACTGATGAGAACATATTTCTATGCAAACAAACCATTTTTAGCAACATTAAAATAATGAAATACAGCAAGAAAAAAATAACATGCTAACCTACACCTTGCAGTTTGCATCCAACTGTTTGAGGACAGTTTATATGTTGCTGTGTTATAATTCGATTCAAACTTATGAACTGCAAGTAACAAAAGGATTTTGACAAAGCAGTAACCCTCTGAGCTATCCGCATTAAATACAGTTCTTTAATTTGCATGAGTCAGAACTGCCAGTAGACAAAACTCTGACTTCTCTGAAGCAGAAACATTAACTACAAGAGTTTTGCGACATTTGTATCGTTGCCAGAAACAACAGAACATACAAAGAACTCTGCAAGTGCTTTAAAACCTATTTCTAAACAAAGCATCCTCCCTCTCCCCATCCTCATGAGCTCAGCATCAAGTGTGACTACACAGATTGTGCCACCCTACATCTGGCCCTGTCTAGTCTTTAAATGAGCATAGTGAAGCCACCACATTAAACAGAGCTATCTATTGACAGGATTGATAACAGCATTTCTTATCATGTTGCCTTGTGTAGTTAATGATTGTTTGCAAACTCTCATGCTCACAACTTTCTTCTAACTCTGCTCTTCTAGTGCACAATAAAAGGTAATTCCTCTCTAAGTGAAGCAAAGGTCTCACAGTTGTTATGCAGAAGATCATTAATTTTGTTGGTACTAGCCCCATTGGCTACAGAAAGGAATGTTTTGCCACTTGTGTTCAGATGAACCTCAGATGATAATCTTTTGAGCATAACACTTTTTTCAGAAGAGACAAACGGTTGTAGACTGGGCTGGCTTTAGTGCTAATAATGCCCAGTGCTACAATTTTGTTGACGCCCCTGACCCCAAAAAACCTACTTCTCCATACACTCCCTCACTACCACGCTCCAACACTGCCCCTGAACTCTCCATTGCACCTCTCTCACATGCATTTCATTTGTTTTGTAGTGCTACTCATATCACTGTAAAGTGTCAGAGCACTTTACATCACTTTAGATAACACACATTATACAGAGCCAATTAATCATACGATATTGGGGATTACAAGGTGTAAGAGTCACATGGCGCCAGTGGCGTAGCGTGGGTTGTCAGCACCCGGGGCAAGGCAAGTAATTTGCGCCCCCTAACCCGTGGATTTTAGCACTCGCGAGTGCGAGCGCGCCCCCCCCAGAAGTTGCGCCCGGTGCGGCCGCCCCCCCCCCCCCCTGCACCCCCCACGCTACGCCACTGCATGGCGCAGATACTAGTAGGCAGTGTTCGGTCTGGAGAAGCACAGGATTAAAAAAAGTACCACAGTGGTTGGTTTTACTAATACAAATAGATTTCTACCCAAATGAACCCTTTTAGCAACATTAGAATATTGAAAGACTTGGGGAAAAACATAACATTCTAACCTATACCATGCAGTTTGCATGTAGTTCTTTGATAACAGTTTAACGGTTGTAACTTATGAAATGCAAGTAGCAAAAGGATCTCTGTGACAAAAGCAGTAACCCACTAACGATCCCCATAAAATACTGCTTGGTGAATTACATGGTACACATTCTTTGCAGCAGGCATATTACCCCTATGTGCTACTTTATAATGAGCGTAACCTGCCACCAGACAAAAATCGATCTCTTTCTACAAGGTACAATAATCACTAGTTAGCTTAACATTTTCATTATTGCCGGAAAACTGTTGGACACATAAGGAACTGTGGAGTGGATTCTTCCAAAACTTGTGTTATTTCTAAGCACAGCAACCCCAGAGGTCGGTGCCAAGTGCAGCTGCACCAGTCACACTGCCCTGGAACCAGCCCTGCTGGAAAATCTGGGCTTAGCTGCTATCTGCAAACTCCTTAATTCACAAAGACGTTGCCCCAGGTTTACATTGCTTGGCTGGCTATAGGTAAACAGGATGGCACTTCAGCTGGGTACTATTCCAAGATTCTGTTGTATAGCTATTTTTGTAATATTTTAGACATGTTATTTTAGCATACAAGGCATGCCATTGTGCACTATAGCCCAGTTACATTTTATTCAGCATTGCTTTATTTTTCTAGCAATAGCCACATTTGTGGTGTTGTTTTTTTTCTCTCTATCTAATTGCTCTTTCGCCTAGGAGAGCATTACGTTCTTAGAAGGACATTCATTTCACTTTGTGCTTTCTTCAAGGCTGCAGTCAGATATGGTTGCAGTCAAAAGTGGTACGCTGTTTCTCCAACATTCACAGAAACATAGACACCCATGCTTTGGGCCCATTTCTTAGAATGTCAACTGTCTTATTATAAAAATACTCCTTTATCCCATACATGTTAGAAGAAGGTTCCAGCCCCAGATGACCACGACTGCATGCTGATTGCTGATTGCCTCACTGCAGCTGCTAGCTTAGACTGGCAAACCCCTGGCCTACATGGGGACGGTGGCATTCCAGAAAACAGGCTTCCTTACTCAGGTATAAGGGATGATGTTTTCCCAGGGGGAAACCTGAAGGGCAGATTGAGGGATGGTGTTTTCCCAGGGGAAACCTGAAAGGCGGATTAGTTTTATTATGCTGTGGTCTAGCATAACTCAGGTAGGAGAACTATATATCACTCCTATTGACAGTATGGTGGGACTTTTTTTGTTTCACTCTCCTTGTCACAATTTTGCTTTTATTGGGTTTTATCACCCTAGTTTTTGCAATACATGCCATTTTATCTGAGACAGATTTACTTCAATGAACCCTTAATGAACTATATTCTGCCTCTGTTTGTCTTTGCCTGTGTGAGACTAATGTGACTGAGAGAAAGGGATGAGATCCGATCAACCACGATTCCCCTAAGGAGTCTTTCTTATCATGCGCCCGGTTGCCACAACCATCCTTCCTCTTGGGTGGAGATGAGGCACTGCTAGCTAAACAGGTGTCACAGAGTGTGGAACTGTGTTTACTACCCCACAATCTTTGAAATTCTGCCACCCAAAATCCAGTAGCCTCAGTAGGATAATGAGTACCTATGTGACAATTCAGTTTAACTCAGATTCATAGTTTGTCAATTGTATCTCATATTCTATACATAACTTCAAATTGCCACTTACTCCACAGAATTCGATTTTTAAACAGTTTATATTAAAGGTTTTCACAATACATATAAGGTGGCATAAAAAACTTTATTTTTCTATAGCACGAAATAATGTTACATGAAACACAAGTTTATTTGAACACTTACAGCTTTTGTTTTTTCTGCAACCTTTTTTTTAATAACCAATGAGGATTGGTATACTGAGTTGTTTGCTTCTATGGATGGCCAACATCTTCCTTCATGGGTGAGCCACTCTGGTAAAATGAATATGACCTGAAATACTTTCACCCTAATGGTCTGTGCAAGGATATTGCTATTTTATTCAGACAACCACCTTTTTACTGTGCTAATGGCATGTAGTGCCAATTTAAAACAAGGCAGAAATCCCATTTTACTATAGAAAACTGATTGTAAACCCTATGACAAATATGTGCTACATCTATACTGAAAAGTGAGATTAACATTTCAGCACAGAAAGAACCTAGCAATCAATAAAAAAAATCAGTTTGTGCACTATTTATGTTTCAAACTAGTTTTGCCCCGATGAATTACAAACCACAAACCAATAGCAGAAAGGAAATCACACTTCTCCTAACATTCCATAGCATGAATACTGGCGCAAACATACACTAGCTGTTGTATGGTGCTGCTGCAAATAAATAATAACTCAATGATAAAAAGTCCAAAGGTGTACACTTTTTGTTAAAGAACCTTTGTAATTTTTCTTATGTTACTGCATTGTCATAAAAGGAAAACGACAGCCATTGCGTTTTTCATATCACGAACTTCTTCAGGGATGTAAACACATACGAAAAACACTAAATAATAATCGTACCATACAAGCATACAAGCACATATTAAAAACAATGCCTGCAGTAATAAGTCTATTAACATCCGGTGAAAAACATCTACAAAAATGTCATGTGAATTGCGATACAATCTATTATCACCCCATGTACCCTGACAGTTATAAACATTTTCATTCATGATTGTAACACTTGATATATTACACCAAAAGAGTGTATCAGAAAAGAGGAATTAAGAAATGACTTAAAGTAAATAATGATATCACAATAGTTACATAAAACATTCTATCATGGGATCATAAATTCATAGAAAGTACTCTTAATAGCTAGTATTTAACATTGTTTCTTCTAATGAACTTTCCCACCCATTGCGAACAGGTCCACCCAATGTATAAAGTTATAGCAGTTTGTGTAATCAAATTCAAAGGGGGTTTCTCCCCCAGGTCCAACCAAAAGAGAATGTTTGTGGCACATACCTTTCAAGTATCCATATATGGTCATAGTAATGAGTAATGGAGTTGGATAGTCCCTGAATTGTTGTAATCCCAGTCTTCCCATATCATAATATGTCATGGACCTGCAAAATCTTATTTGGGGGTATGGCATACCCGGTAGAGAGACCTAATACATAAAAAATAATTTCAAGTACCAATCCTCACCATTGCTTTCCATTTTACATATCACAAAATAATCCGTATACTCAACAAAAGTGATGGTGAAAAAAAAAATTGAATCCTCAAATTGTTGTAGTCACACCATTCCCTTACCAATATACATTGGGGAGTTGCATCAAAAACCAAATATAAAGTGCGAAACATACCCAACAGAGAGTTTTGCCCCATCTTGAATCATCATTCAGGTTTTTAAAGTTATGAACATTTTATTTGTTTTTCCATTATTATGCAAACAAGGCAAAACTGATTTTGTTCCACTTTTTTCCAAATGCACTCTGGCTTGATTATCTGGGTAAGGGGCCCTAAGTTTCATCTGGTATGCCTTTGTTGATTTTTCTTGTAGTCCTGACTTCATTTAGATGTCTCATTTTTTACTTCAGGAACCTAAAGATATATATAGTGACCAGTTTACCAAGAAAGTAGCAAATTCACACCCATTTATGTGATCTTTAAATTGATGCACATTTACTACTTTTAAGAATTCACAAACATAGGCAATAGTTTGTTTGGAAAGCTTGAAACTCAATAATAAAAAGTTCAAAGATGTCCACTTTTAGTTAAAGACCCTTCTTAATTTTTCTTTTGTTAATCCATCATCGTTAGAGGAAAACCATAGCCAACATGTTTCTTTTGTTCATATAATAAACTTCTTCAGGTCTGTAAACAACTACAAAAATACACCAAATAACACTCATACAATACAAACATAGAAGTACACGTTCAAAAAAATACATACAGTAGGAAGCCTACAATCCGAAGAAAATAATGCCTAAAAACCCAAGGTAATATCCAGTGACTTGCAACGCCAGCCCATGAGGACCTAGCCCCATAATGAAGCATTACACCCATTTGCGTGTGTGAGGGCACCAATTCTCAATTATAGGGATTCCCTCTTAATGTTTTTGTTTCCAACCTCTTACCTGTTGCCTTTTCTATAGGAACAGCACCTCTTTTTGTCTAATAACATCCGATGAAATACATCTACAAAAATGTCATCCCAATTGCAATGCAATCCATAATCACCCCATGACTTTTATAAACATTTTCATTCGTGATTGTAACACTTGATATATTACACCAAAAGAGCCTATCAGAAAAGAGGAATTAAGAAAGGACTTAAAATAAATAGTGATACCACAATAGTTATACAAAGCAATCTATCATGAGATCATAAATTCAAAGAAAGTACTCTTAATAGCTAGTATTAACATTTCCCTCTGATGAACTTTCTCACCCATTGAGAACAGGTCCACTTCAGGTAAAAGGTTATGGCACATACCTTTTCTTTTATGTCTTTGTGTAATCAAAATAAGATTTTAAAAGGATGTAATCCTAATGTCTCTTTTATTTCAAATGGGTTTGCTCCCCCAAATCCAACCAAATCAGAGAGGTTGTGACATATACCTTTCAAATATTCATATTTGGTCAAAGTAATGAGTAATGGAGTTGGACAGTCCCTGGATTGTTATAATCCCAGTCTTCTCATATCATAATATGTCATAGAACTGCAAAATCTTATTTGGGGGTATGGCATACACAGCAGACACACCTAATAGATACAAATTAATTTCAAGTACCAGTCCTCACCATTGCTTTCCATTTTACATATCACCAAATAATCTTGTTTCAGGATAATTCTAACCAAATACAGGCAAATCTATCGGAATCATCATATGTTGGCATGTACCTTTAACAAGACTCTATATACTCAATGGAAGTTATGGTGAAAAATAAACAACAGACCTCAAATTGTTGTAGTCACATTATTCCAATGCCAGGGTGATTGATCGAAATCAAAATATAAAGGGTGAAACATACCCAATAGAGAGTGTTGCCCCCATCTTGAATCATCATTTACGTTTTTAAAGTTATGAGCATTTTATTTGTTTTCCCATTACTATAAAAACAAAGTAAAACTGACATTGTTCCACTTTTTCCCCAAATGCATTCTGGCTTGGTTGTCTGGTTCTGGGGCCCTAAGTTGCGTCTGCTATGCCTCTATTGATTTTTCTTGTAGTCGTGACTTCATTTAGATGTTTCATTTTTTACCTCAGGAACTTAAAGACATATGTAGTGACCAGTTTACCAGGAAAGTAGCAAATTCGCACCCATTGAAGTGCTCCTTAAATCAATGCACATTTACTACTTAAAAAAATTCACAAACATTGGCAATAGTAGCTATGGAAAACTGTGCCAGTATCAGGTTTCTAGGCATACTACTGGCAATGAAACAGTTTAAAGGTGGTGGGACAAGTGCTTTCATATAGTCTAACTGCTGGCAATCTCTCGAGTAGCATTCCAATCCATAAGTTTTCACCCACTGTGCACCTCATGACAGAGTATTACATGAAGTTCCAAAAATGTGCTCAGTTACTTTACAATTTGTAGATGAGTGGAATACTCTCCACAGTAGCACCAAAGTGAATCACACAGTGAAAGCACTATTGAAATGAAGAAATGTGATGAATTTCATTTAGCTTGTGGTTATCAGGCATTTAAGAACTGAAATGTGCACCTTGGGACTAATCCAAGCATCAGGAGTAGCTATCACTTTTGACAGAGTGCCTGATTTAGGGTTTGGCAGATGGAGTAAAAGCAGCCAGAGTGGCAAAGGGCTTTACATCTGCCTGCCAAATTTAGAAGTGTCTGCCGCTCAACGGACATCTCTAACATTGGCAAGAACCGTCATCATGGCAATTCATGTTAATGTAGGAAACGTTTGACAAATTGCTCTATCAAACATGATGACTCGTCATCAAATCTTTCTAAAGTTTTCTCTTGTAAAAATAAACTTCTAAAGTGGAAGTTTGTTTTGAGAAATTAATGAAAAACGAATGACTTCCACACCATGCAAGATTTTTTTCATGGTGTGTGGGTCATTTGTCTTTTTTTTTTACTGTCCCTTGCTGCCAGGATATAACCATCCGACTGTCCATTCTAAATAGGATGGATGGTCAGATGGCTTAACTCTGAAGGGGCCTAACCCTTTTTACTCTGGTGCATTAAATTGTACTCCATCGGTGCAAAATATTAGCATGGGGAGCATTTTTCTTTCAGAGAAAACATTTGAAACATTTGTAGGTGCAAATACACTTTGTGCAACATTTCCATATGCAGAAATATATACTTGTTATCCTCCATAATGTGGAAATAGATATGCATTTGAAACTATATCTGTGATTTTCACAAATATCCAAGAGTACTTTTGGATTCCTAAAAGTCAGGAATGCTTTCCATTTTCACTTGCAATTGAATACATTGAAACCAAATTTGAGATTTAAGAAATGTCTGTCATCTGCACTTAAAATGGAGGCTGTGTTTAACTACCTATTGCATTTATAAGGATGGCAAATTCTGATACACTGCAAACTGGTGAAGTTTTTTTATGCATTTTCCTTGTGGCTAATGTACTTTTTCAATGGATTGATCACAATAGGTTCCCCATATAGAGACAAAATCACCATTGCTATTCTCCAGCTGCAAGAAGAAGGAAAACTGCACATGATGAAAGAAAAATGGTGGCGGGGAAATGGCTGTCCAGAGGAAGATAGCAAAGAGGCCAGTGCTTTGGGGGTAGAGAACATTGGAGGTATCTTCATCGTGCTCGCTGCTGGGCTGGTTCTTTCGGTGTTTGTTGCTATTGGAGAATTTATATACAAATCAAGGAAAAATAGCGATATAGAACAGGTGAGTGCCCAATGAGAAAGTTTGCCTACATTCTAATATTGAGAAATATTGTAATATTGTGAACATCACCAATGTATTTACTTTGTCCACACAATTTCACTGATTTCTCTTTGGAGTGGAATAATTTTCTCATATTCCTGTAATAGTGTTTCAGAGTTGGCAGTGTAAACCGTCATGTTCCACCTGGCTCCTATTCATCTACTCTCTCCTCATCTTTACTTGTCTATCACTCACCTTTGCTTTCTGTCCACGGACCCAGCCACAGAGTTAGCCTGAAGAAGGAGAAGCACCACTGAATCTCTCACAGTCTTTAATTCTCTTGGATAACTCTACAAGTGATTAACAAAATTGTACTATTGAATATGGAGAATATGATAGTGATGCAAGAATTTAATGAATAAAATATAGAAACCCAAAATATTGAAAGGTGAGTGCGCATACAAAAACCTTAGATTTACTGTTCCCAACTTCACATCTACGTACCTTGAGGATAAATATACATATCATGAAGGTACATATATGTTGAGTTAGGTATAGAAAATCTATGCTTACCTATGTTTCAATAATTTGGTTTCGATATTTTGCCTTTGATATTTCTATACCACGAAATTCTGTCTTCGATGGGTGGGGGCACATTGTTAAGAGGGAGTGAGTCTAACTGGTGATTACAGAGCAAATCTATATCTAAACAGGAGGAGAGCCAGGAGAGAGAAGAGAAGGCTAGACTTCAGAATGAGAGGGTACTTTTAACCGTTTCCGTGGTTGAATGTATAAATATGTGACAAAAATATGATCCATGACACAGTTTTTCGAGGTTTCTGTTTTTTTAAATGGTTTAATTGAGTCAAGGTTTGCCCTTATTTATATATTTACTGGTGAAATATCCAGTTCTATTTATTTTGTTATCTGGTTATGGTATCCCTTGCAGTACTTCTGAACTCATGATGGGATATCTGTGTCATCAACAGAAGATCATCTCCATTTCGGACCAACTTGTGCATGTTCTATGACTTACTGGTCCTGGGCTCATTTGGGATAAGTACAGTAAACCTTGCACGGTATTTGGTTTCGAGCACAACTGATCCCTTAATCCATTTTAGGCCAGCAAAATCTGTTTGCTTCAGAAACAGAATTACTAGTTTGGAATTTATAGGACTCGATTTGTGACAGGTGAAACTTGAACACATACTTACAAATATTTTGCACTGGGTTCGTGTTGCAAACATTCACAATTTCTTTTTATTTACTTTCCTCCAAGCGCTGCTTTGCATTACACTGCTCAAGGGTGCATTCCGTGGGTGGTACATGGGTGTTTCTATGCGATCACCTATGGTTTTTCCTGCAAAACTCTACCTAGTAAGAATAGTTGGTTGGGATTTGCGGCAAAAAAATAACAGCACTTTGAAGAAGATTTAAAAAGGAGAGATGCTTTTATTTCTTCTAACGTTTCGCACCTTACATGTGTGCTGCACTGTACAGCACACATCTGAAGTGGCAAACATTTTTAAAGTTAGTCTAAGTATAGTAGTTTGTACTGGAAGGGTACCTTTCCAGAACCAAAGCGATACTAGGCGTGATACAGACACGTTTGCACTATGGTGGAAATGTGTGTGTGTGTCGCTAGGCAGCCTGATTGTGCACCTGCACTAGCGAGAGAGGAGGAGAGCACCATACCTTAGTAGTTACTGCACTTCCCCGACCTCTCCCTCTCATGCTGCACAGCAACTTTAGCTTGGCGCCTTCTGAGACACCTTTGTAAATATGGGCCTTGGTTTGCATTGGATGGACAAATCGGGTCAAAAGTAGTGTTATTCACCACGGAATGGGAGAAAACGTGGAATTTGCACATTATACCTAATTTCGTTCTTTGCAATCCTGAATCAGGTATAAAATTGGGCACCTATTTGTGATCGCTTGTTGTATTAATGTAGGTTGTGGGAGAACGATTTAAACCAATATTATGATGAATAATATTTCTAGGAGCCTAACTTGCCTACTTTTTACTACATAGATTAGTAAATTAGATAAACATATGTCTGGAATCTAAATTAAATGAATCCTTGAAGAGGGCAGGTTTTTCAGCCTGGATGGGTGTGAAGAGCTCCTGACAAATTCGTTTTCACTTCTTTTGATACCTCAGAGTTTCTTGCTTTCCTGGAGTCTCAAGTGGTGGTCACATGAGCCCAGCAGCAGGCTCACAGTGTTGCTTTTTTAGCTGTGAAACATCTGACTCCGCCAAGCGCAGACAGTGGTAGGAACATTCTGTTCAGGCTCATACGTCTTGAGACCTTTTCCTCAAAGGTGTCAGCGCAAACTAAAAATAATAATTGCCTTATGAATCGAGAGGCATTTCAGGCAAACTTTAAATTTCATTATAATACAGGTGTGTTTAGAATAATAACTCCATGTTAAATAAAGAATTATTTTTGTTATGCAGTTTCGCTTTTTGATCTCCTTCATACAACAGAACAAGTGAGATTTGAGAAGATTACTTGTGAGGGCATAATAGGTGCATGGTGGATGCAGAGTAAGTCAGGTGTCTGACGTCTTTCATCTGACTCCACTGGCATATCAAAACATGAGGGAAAAAGTTAAGATAACCGATGAATATTTAGGGCCTCATTTGCTAGGAAATGGTGCAGCGCAGTGCCGCAAGCAATTTTGCGGCCCTGAGCTGCATTATATCCAGAACGCAGGGATGCACCGTATTTACATGAATACAGTGCATCCCTGTAATCTCCCCTGTGCCGGCGCTAAATCAGCTGTCTAGCGCCAACACAGGCACTGTTGCACCTGTGTTGTGGGGTGATGGAGGTGGAACACCTTCCTGCACAAAAAAAAATAATTAATGGAGATTTGCTACTTCTATGTGTGCTGCAGTATGCAGCACATATAGAAAGAGCAAAAAACAAGGATAAATAAAAGTATTTCCCCTCATTGCACTACTCTAACGCCACCCCTGCCTCAGGTTTATGTTTTCTCGTAAATCTGGGGCAGTGTAAAAAAGCAATGGGTTTTGCGTGGGTACACCCACAACAACACCCTTTGCATGCTAAAAAAGTGTCTTACCACAGCCTTGATAATATGGTGCAGGGCACAGCTCCACTGGAGCATCGCAAGAAGTGACACTCAGGTGGTGCTTGTAAATGAGCCCCTTAGTTTCTCATGTGCCACTTGCAATCTGAAATAATCAACACATTTCCAATTGAAAAGAGTAGCTGACATATCATGCATGCTGAATGGCACAAGGGACGTGGACTCCATAACAGAGTTATTCCCACTTCTCATAGGAACAGCTCATTGTTCTACTACACCTACTCCCACATCAGTGACAATTTATTTGAAGTCACAGATCCTTAACTATGAAGTATTAGAATTATTCCATAATGTAACAAGTGGTGCTGCGAATAACTTTTTAAATTATTTCAGCTTTTTATATTATCTGACATAAATGATCTCCATTGTTACCACTTCCTTGTGGCAGTCATTGAAGCATAAGGGTAACACAATTTATGAAACTGGTACCTCCGACTTGTCTTTTAATGCCTTTCAGCCCAAGGCGTGTATTTACCAATACACTTTTCAATGCCCATCCGGTGGTATCCAGTATCCCTGAGGAATAGTTGTCTGGACAGTGTCCTCAAACCTTACTATTAGGGTAAGTAGGTTATAGTCATGGAGCAGAGAGTTTATTTCTTTTCATTCCGTATATTGAATCACTGTTGTTGGACTTGACACTGTGCAGTCTTTACAGGGTCATCCCCAAACTGTTTGCCCTCCTGTTTTCTGAACCCGTTCTTGTTAGCTATTATTACTCTGTGGACTTTTCCACTGCTAACCAGTGCTAAAGCGCTTGTGCTCTCTCCTTTAAGCATGGTGAAATTGGCTTGCACCCAATTGACACACTTAATTTACTTTTACATCCCCAGTAAAGTGGTAGTACATTTACCCAGGGCCTGTATATTAAACTGCTACTACTGGACCTGCAGCACTCATTGTGCCACCCATTTAAATTGGCCCTTTAAACATGTCTCAGACCTGCAGTTGCAGCCTGTGTGTGCAGTTTTCAACTGCCATTTTGATCTGGCAAAGTAAGCCTTTTGCAAGGCCTAAACTTCCCTTTTTAAAACACATATGTCGCCCCTAGGGTAGGCCCTAAATGTACATTTTTGCATGTCCTGGTAGTGAAAAACTCCTCAGTTCGTTTTCACTACTGTGAGTCCTTCGTCTCCCATAGGATAACCTTTGGTTACAATTTTACATTTAATATGTGAAAACTTTCAGTTGGGCGCAGGTCTGAAAGTAGAGTTTGGTGTACAAAGGATTATACTTTATACCCTGTTTAATGGTAGAGTAAAATTTTAAGTTACAATTTTGAAAATGTTACTGTTAGAAAGTTGGCGGTTTCCTGCTCTAGCTAGTTGGTGCCTGCAGCATGTCTCTGGGTCACATGACTAGGTGTAGTAGGCAGTCGGACTTTGTATATTCTTTCTAGACAGCCACACAATAAAGGGATTAGGGGTGCCTGGATGACCCATCACTGGTAGGGCAGAGCTGGGGAGAGACCTATTTGCAAAAAGATAGTCTGTGCCTTGCCTTCACACAAAGAGCTTCACTCTAGGGCATTGTGCCTGCAGTCAGGCTAGAGACAGGGTAGGGGAGGCAGGAAATTCCAAGAACTTCAAAGAGAAACTCTAGAAATGTTTTCTTACTGTAAAAAAGGCACCACGTATGAAAATAGGACCCTCAGACCCTGCTGCTGTGGCCTGCTGTGAAATTCAAAAGACTGCATTGCTGCACCTGTAAGGGATGCTCTGCTGCCTAAGCCTACCTTAAAACCTCAGAGATCTGCCCTTCTGCTTGAGCCCTGTTCCACTGCTTGAACCCAGGACTACCAAAGTTACTCCAAGGGCTAGTTGATTGGCCTCCTGATCAGGGCATCAGGGACAGAAAAGGCTCCAACTATCTTGAACTCGCACCTGAATCAGGACAGGGTGAGTCCTGATCTTCCAAGTGGTGCATCTCCAGTCCTGAACCCTTGGAATTGGTGCTAAAGGTTCCCAGTCAGCCAAAATCCAAAATATGGTACTTCAAAAGGTTTTGGCTAAAACGTGCTCTGGGAACCATCAGGAGACTGGGGCCTACCTGTTCCTCAATCCGTCCAAGGAGCATCGCCCGTTCCCGACAGCTCCACAGCAGTCCTTTGTAGAAGGGGTATCTGGCCTTGTGGAGCCATTGTTCACTAACGCGTGCAGTTTAATCCTGATGGAGGATTTCTACTTCCCAAAAAGAGACTATGGGCCTGATTTAGAGCTGACAATGGGCTACTCCATCACAAATATGACCGATATCCTGTCCGCTGTATTATGATTTCCATAGGAAATAATGGAATCATAATACAGCAGACAAGATATCCATCACTTTTGCAATGGAGTATCGGCGTTCGCAAAAACTCTAAAGCAGGCCCTAAGTCTGAACATGGAAATCTTCACCGTGCCTTTGTCCAGTAGTTCCCCGAAGGTGACGCCTCCTCTCCAGACACCACCTGCAAGCTTGTCCCACTGAACTTTACTTCCTCAAACATTTTTGGGTGAAATTTCTTCCAAGTCCAAAGGTAAGCACTGACCCGGTCCAATCGTCTTTTTATATCTGATTCTCTCTCCATTACTGTCAGTCCTATTTTTCAAATTTGGACCAGTCTTGGGTGACTAGATGCCTCGTCAGCCCCTTAAAGAGTAGGAAATATGCATCTCTGTTCATGGATTTACATGGAATTCCACATCCATCCAAGCTCCCAGGGTCCAGTATGGAATACATCTGTGGCTCTGGACCATGCATGTCCTTTCCTCAGCATGATGAAGATGTTTGAGACCAGAACTAATGGGGCACAGGGGTCCAGTAACATAGGGCACACCATTATGGTGGAGGATGTAAAGGACTGCTGGAAGAGGGAGGAAACTACAGGAAGATGATGTGTATTGACAGAAAGTGTGAACATCCCCTTATGACTTTATTGTATGTGATATATGCCAAGGATCAGGATCCCTTGAAAGACAAGATACCCATTATGCTCCCACCCGGAACCACAAGGAGCCTCAGGTGTAAACATGGCTTGAAGTTTGCTAATTCAAATGTTTGAGCAAAGCTTACATGTATGTGCATTGAAGCGTAGGGTTGGCTTTCCCAAGAGACACACCTAATCAGTTACTGAGAGCATATGCCCAACCAAAAGCTAATCTAAAACTTATTTAGCCTCTGATGCTCCACTTCGATCTGGAATCAAGTTGTTCCTACTCTGTCTATACTTGACCCTCTACAATTATCTTACTTAGAATCTTTGCTGTCCCCATTTAGTCACATTCTGGTCTACAGTGGCACTAAGGCAAAGTGATGGAGAAAAACTTCAATAAAAATTTAAAATTAAAAAAATAAAAAGAGGTGAACCATGTGTAATTAATTACCTTAACTCTTAACCTGTGTTTCATAGGTTGTAATATGCCACTTGACATACCATACTGCTAACGTAAGCTATATAAATGTTTCTTTTTTATCCTATGAGTAAATATGAATTATTATATATTACAATGTTTTCCTTACATTTTTAACAGAAAATAATTGTATCATCCTTTTATCAAGTTTTAGAGTAACAAATTACAAAATAAAGATTCTATCAAAAACATTTTATTTTGCTTAAAATAATATGAACTGGAAACATAAATAGGAGCAATAATTGCCCTCATAACATGTTCTGACTCTTTTATAAAGTAGGTATCCCGCCCTAAAACCTCATTTAGACCAAAACTAAACTGCATTGTCAAATTCTTTGATAGGTCATCATCCACAACTCAAAAAATAACTGCTTCTTCCTCTGTACCTGCCGGGCCCTCAGAAATCCCTTACAAAACATAGCATGCGCATTTTGGTTTAGCATATCTAGGGCCTGATTTACAAAGCCATTTAGCAGTCACACAGCCTGCTATTCGCACTATCACAAGGTTTGCAAACGCAAAGTGGCATTTTTATAGCACAGAGTGCCAAAAACTCCATTAGCTCGCCCCGCTCCCCTACAACAGGGTACCAAAGCACTATGCACTTTATGCTGTTGTGGGGGTTATACTCCTGCCACAGGAAAAGGTTTTGGGTTCCAATTCTGCTTTTGACCAAATAAGTAGACATATGCTGGCTTTGAGCTTTTTGCAGCAATTAAGTAATGTCATTGTTTATACTGCTGTTATAAACTATATCCGCTGCACCATGGCTATCAGGAAGAGGTATGGGATAGTATTATTTTATTGTTTGGCTTTTAAGGACATTGTACAGAGACTTTTGTTTCGGGATTTGAATCTATTAGCTGTATGATTGTATTCTTGTTTTGGAACTCATATTAATATGTTTATGTAAATTTCATGTGCTTTTATGGCTAATAATTAGCCACAAAAAGAATATTTGACTGATTATTTAATGGTTTTGTATACACTGTCTCTTTGTGCTTAGAGCATCATTCTTTTAGTAGGTTGGTGAACATTCAGAGACCCTATAAAATGTATTTCAGGCAGACCCCAGGTGTTGATTAAATTTAAAACTTTGAAACTTTGATTTTCTTTAAATAAGAGGGCTAGTTTATTGACCATATGTTTATCTATTTAAGATGTAAAAAATATTAGATGCCATTTTTCTACATTTGTGATATTTGGCTTCTTTTCAACATCGATGAGCGAGGTTCCAAACATTTACATCTACAGCTTACAAATATTAAATAATATTTCATACCTCATTCTGGAGATTTTAATTGTGGTTTAACACTTGCATTTCCACACCTAGTATTGACACCAAGATGACAAAGCCTTTTGAGACCAGTCAAAGAAACTCACAAAAAACATAATTACTGTCAGTGGTCACTGAGCCATATCAACTATTAGCATTTGGAGTAGAATATTGTGAGCCACTCAGACAATCAGACTACATCCTTTGCTGGCTGTACCTTACGTTACAGGCCAGCAAAGGGGATATTCTGTGGCTGGCCTTCACACAGCATCTGTCTAGGAGGGCAAACTGAAGTGCTGAGGAAGCTTGAGGAGCCTCTCACCTAAATTGTTGGGTGATATATAATGGTTCCATTCTGCCTCGGCGCATCGTCTGCTTCTTTTCTCAGCTTCCAGTACACAGAAGTCACCCAGGGAGCCTTCCCTGGTTTTCTGTGAGCAGAAGCACAGCTAGCTAAAGAAATGCAGAACATTGACAAACATTTTTGGGAAGGTTAGCTTTACAATTAATTCCTTCAAATAAAAAGTTATAACAGGACAGACACATGTTACTAAGGACTTAGAGAATCCTTTACTGTAGTAAGTATTTTCCAAAAATGTAATTGGCTCAATAACTCAATAGCAAGTTCAATTTGATGTTATAAACTGCTCATATTTAAACTAATAAAATGTTGAATATTGTAGTAGCTGTTATGTCTAAGAATGATGTTCCCAATAGAACTGATGATGTTCTTAAACAATTTTATTAATATTTTTTTTTATGAAAAAGAGATTTAAATTTGTGAGGACCTACTTTAACTTCTTCATAGTGATGTGTCAGCCCTAATGTTTGTTGCCATATATTCCAAAGCACTTTAGAATGATAAAGGAGGCATAGAACGTGCTATTTAGCTCTTTTCTTTAGAAGCACCTCACATGAGAACAGGTATATGAGCAAAGCCCATTCACACAAGGGTAATCATCTTTTACAAAATTAATCCCCCACGTTCACAACTTCCCACAAATACCTGCAACCAACATTATCTGAGCCTTTTCTGGTTCCAAACTCATTAGCAGGTGATGGGTCATTTTATCTCTTTATAGTTGAATTAAGCCTAAAATGTGCCTAGTATTATTCACACCATTGCTGTGATTGATGAAACCCGGCCAATGTTTATGCACAAATTTGTTATTTGCCATACTGATTATAGGGCCGGATGTTCAAAGCATTTTTGTGGTCGCAAACGGTCCAATTTGCAGAATCGGGCCTTTTGTGACTGAAAAATTGTACAAAACCCAAAATGTGATTCAGTCACTTGTTAACAAATTGCATTTTACATTTGTGATTCGGTATTCAGTATTTGGAAGGGGTGTGTATAGGGCGTCCCTCCCAAATACCAAATTAGCATGGTATGTATTACTTTTTTGTGACCCATCTCATTAATATGCATAAGGTAGATCTATTTGTGACCCACTAGGAATCACTAATGAAACTCAGAAGAGTTTCATTCATTAGGAATAGTGATTTCCTAATGTTTGTACATCTGGCCCATAGTTTCCAATAATTTAGATAATAATTTACTGTCAATGTTAAAATAATCCTATATCTACTGCATGATAAGAGACATTGGCTTGGGCAGAAATAAACCTAAAATTCCTTTTCTCTTTAAAATTTGGAAAACATTTATTGAATATTAATATGATCTTTAGCCAATATTGATGTGATTTTCTGAATGCATTACTTATAGAAATTATTTTAGAAATGTGCAGATAACATTCCACCTCTGGTGATTTACCTGTCTTAAGATGATTGATGGTTTGATTCCTCTCATTTTCCATTAGTCCTCATTTTGTTTTGGACCCTGGGGTGCAATTCATAATGGGATGAGTTCTACCCACCCCCAGAATCACCAGTATCAGTAGTATTGGTAATTCCTGGGGTGGTGAAAACTCGTCCTGTTTTTCAGGTCACTTATAATAAAGACCTCAGAGATACTTACAGTAGATAATTGTACAGTAAAGTTACATTTTAGGATTTACTGTTAGAGTTTGAGTGAGATTCAGTCCTATGGTCAAAGTTACATTTAGGATTAGGTTTATGATTTGTACATTTTGGGAAGATTCACATACTGCACTTAACAATACTGTGAATCGTGCTATAAACTACAATTCACAAACTAAGTGCAAAGTTTTATGCACAGTTCTTTGCCTCAAATGCAAAGTCTCCACACACTTAAGTACAGGTTTTGGTAGTAAATGTGGGAGGATCACAACAGAGTGGCTTTCAAAGGAGCAGACTTACTCCAAAAGGGGATGTTATTGGGGAGGATTAAGAGGAGATTAAGAAGAGGTTTTACAAGGGACGTCACCTGCCTACACAAGAGTAAGTTAATTGCTATACTCTGGAGAAGGAGCAATGCAAAGTAAACTTTTATAGCAAATGTACACTTGGAGTTTGTGAATACTTAAAATTATCAAACTTACTCCGAAGTGTAAATTTAAAAAAAGTGTAAGTTATCTTTTTGAATCTTATTCAGTGTGGCAGTTTTTAAGATAGTTATATTCTCAATAGTGGCAATTTCTGAAGAGTGTTTTCAAATTAGTGGAATCTTAGTGTAGGTGTATTGTATATAGGTTTATGATCAAATCTTTATATGCTACTTTGTGGTTCTGCTAATTGTAGATTACAATTTCCAAATCCCAAAGTATGATTCTGAGTGCTAACACCTGATGTGAGCTAAATAAGCAGGTCAGGCTCCATTCCCCCTTTCTATAGATATCCTGCTAGGCCAAGGTTCCTGTTGGAGGTGGCACGCTCTGGTTGGCTGAGGCAGGATCCTAGCCAGGCAGAACCCGCCACTCCCCTCAAGGGTGGGTAAACACACTTACTGTATAACCTGTGCTCACCCTTGGGTAGATTGGCACAGAAAAGCCAGGCTTATTACTGAGGCAATGTGTAAAGCAAAGATATATGCACTTCCCTGCCAGAAACATGCTGCACAGCACAAAGGAGACTTCACACACAGTGTATGTATAAAAAGATTGTATTCAACACACACCTTGTCAGCACAGTACAGGTATAATGTAACTCTGGGCATATGCCCTGATATGCAAAGGGAGCCACGGTATGAGGCCCAGCTGTCTTAAACACTGCTATTGTAGGTACATATGAGGAAAATTATACATTCCCTCCCCACACCCACATAAGTTGCCAAACATGGTCAGCACGAGACCCACCCTAGAATTCCCAGCAATAAGTATAACACATAAATTCAGGGTTCACCCCAGTTCCCAATGTTAGCAGCAAAATGTACATACAAGGTTTACAATAATTTCACATAGCACTGTGCCCCCCGCCCCACTAGTAAGATGTAATGCCGACTTTACGAACTTCCTGAAAGGATAAATGTGACCGGCAGCACCACAGTACTGCCTTTGCATTCACCCGCACTCACTCCCACACATCCACTCTGCACTGGCCAGCAGTGTCATGGGTATCAGCCAGGGCATGCACACACTCACTTTTACACACTCACTCCTGGCACCCTAATGTGGTGCCCTGATACCCGGATTGTGGATGTGTTAGACCTGGTGTCCTTGGTGTGGTCTCCCCTGTTTTTTTGCCTCTGCTTCCTGTGTTTTGACTGTGTGTGGGACTTTGTTATTGCTTGTTTTGTTACTCTGGGCACTTTACCATACCACTGTTGACCAGTGCTAAAGTACAAGTGCTCTCTGAGTAAACTATATGTGTGATTGGCTTTTCCCTGATTGGCATATTTGATTTACTAGTAAGTCCCTAGCAGAGTGCACTAGAGGTGCCCAGGGCCTGTAAATCAAATGCTACTAGTGGGCCTGTAGCACTGACTGTGCCACCCACATGAGTAGCTCTGTAAACATGGCTCAGACCTGCCACTGAAGTGTCTGTGTGTGCAGTTTAAAACTGCCACTTCGACCTGGCAAGTGAGCCCACTTGCCAGGCCTGAACCTTCACTTTTTATACATTTAAGGAGCCCCTAAAGTAGGCCCTAGCTAGACCCATGGGCAGGGTGCAGTGTATGTTAAAGGTAGGATATGTCTCAAGCCCTTCCACAACTGTTTTATGTAGTAAGAACAAAGAGAAACCAATGGACCACCCCACTTATATAAAGTTCAAAGTTCCTATAAACGGTCGAAAATGTTCTAATTAATTCTATATATTTTTGGACTAATACCTTTTCACTCCATGAAGAGGATCTATGTGCAAAGTGCATCATGCGAAAGAAGAAATGTCTGCTAACGTGGCAATCACGACTTATATCTGCCTGTAGTCTGATACTTTATGAGTAATAAGCCAAGTTTGAAGGCTGATATGAGCTTTAGTCCTGGCATGAGGAACGTATTTCCCTCAAAGGAGTGGTGTGCTGAATGTATGGATTAATTGTGACCTCGAGGATTGTTCAAGGGCTGATTGTGTACTAAACTCTAACACGTAAGGGTACAACTGATTCAGGAACATTAAGCTGAAAAAGGAGCAATGTAAAAACCATCACTTTCTCTTACAATGCCGATGTGAGAGCCACCCCCTAGTGCCACTCTATACGCAGCCCTGGGACACCACCACTTAAAGCTGTCATTTTGGGGGTTATTCCAACTTTGGAGGAGTGTTAATCCGTCCCAAAAGTGACGGTAAAGTGACAGATATACCACCAGCCGTATTACGAGTTCCATAGGATATAATGGAGTCGTAATACGGCTGGTGGTAAATCCGTCACTTTTCCGTCACTTTTGGGACGGATTAACACCTCCTCCAAAGTTGGAATAACCCCCTTTGACTCTTAATGTACCCCTCTGTTATGTTCTTGCCACTGCGTGTACCTGCCTTTTGGACATAGAAAGGGCAAATGACTGTGCATACATTTATTCATCATACAATGTAATGTATCCAAAGCACTAGTGGTAGCATCAGGCTGGTCTGTGTAGTGTGCAAAAGAGTATAATGTGGGAGTTGGCATATAGGTGTGACACAAGCTGGCAATTTAAAGCTATAATTGTAGTTTACAGAAAACCCATATTTTCTGATGGCATCACTTTATATACCATATGACTGCTTGTGCTGTGTTCAACTGCAGGAGAGCTGAAGCTCTGGATATAGAATTGAAAGTTTAAATTAGCTTCTTTCTGATTAGTCTGTATTCTATACAGTGATTACACAGTGCATGGAAGTATTACACCACAACCAGAACTTCTATTAAAATGTATTATTCTCTTTTTGGTCATTTTTAAGAGTGCACTACCAACATTTTTAAAACAATCCTCTTGCCTGAGGATGCAATCTAATTTCTGCAATGATTTAATGAAGGTCGCTTGGCAAGGCACATATTACATTTTAAGATTTGGAGATTTAACATTAATTGCTGAAACAAGCTGTTAAGAAGTATAAGTCTGTATGGAGTTATCGGCACCCACAACTCCAAACGATGGTTCTCCAGTTTTAAAGGAGATGGGAGAAGTTAGGAATAAGGGCAGGTGTTGGATTCCATTCTAGGAGCCCCAGTTTGACTTACGGACACCCCATTTTCAATTGTTTCCCTTTTAGCAGATAGCTGCTCTGGCTGCATTGTAGGGGAAATGGTCCATGATTAGCCATTAATATGTATTGCACTCAATCTAACAAATACACCACCAAACCCTGCTTTAGTTATAGGCATCAAAGAAAGACTAACTGAGTTTACAGATGCTAAGGAAAGAGTATACTATTCGGAATCACAAAAAGATAAACTAGTAAAATACTGTGATGACATGAACACAGACTGGTGGCATCTTAGAGAACCTTGATGACTATCCTGATAAACGGTCCTGTAGTCAGCTCATCTCCACTAAAAAAGCAGGCACAGACGTTGGTGGCTGTGGAAGGAGCGGATATACTCCAGACAAGTTTTGTGGAGTAACATCTGGGCATCCCGCATGACATCGTCAGGTATTCACCTGGATACCTTGGCTACTTTCAGCAGGAGAGGTGTATGTGTGAAAAGCACCAGACCTCAAGGGTGCTAGCAGCCCCATCAGGATTATCAGCCACATATAATGAGGGTCATTATTACACCCTGCAGGTCAAGAGCTTGGAACGCGGGACGGGCAAACCCAATCCGCCCTTCTTTCAAGGTTGGTAAATTCAGTCCCAATGAATTGGGTAATAGCAAAATCCGTTGGTTATAGCATTTGGGAACATCAAAACTGCCCATCAAGAGCTTTATGACAAGAAACAGACCATTCTATAAGCTAATACTACCATTCCTTCCATACATTAACTGGTTAAGGGTAACCCGCGACGCAGAAACCAGAGCACTTCTGTTGTGGGTCAGGAGAGCAGGGTGTTCAAAAATACCCATTAGCAGTAAAAACAGTAATTCAGAGCTGCACTTCCGGTTAAATATGTCTACGATCCTTTGTCAATCTTCAGTGAAAAAAGGTCAAGGTTTTTTCTGCATCCCCTTTTAGTCCACAGCCTAGACTGAAAGTAGTCAAAGAAACTGCATTCCACTTAAGCTCTAAAACATCACAAATTCAATGTGGCATAGAGTGCTTCTGAACATTCAAAATCCACGTTTTGTTAAACTGTGTCTTTCATATTCTAAACTGTGCATAATCAAGTGGTATAGAAATCAGACAAGTCATTCGGTAACAATTGTATGATAATTCTTTACATCCTCTTTCCCAGAACTCTATAGTCTACTTGAAGTATGTCGATCCTTGTCATTTTCAATGGAAAGTAAGCAGCAACCCATATTCAGTCAGAGGTTGTGTCTAGGGCACATATTATTCAGAATGAATTGACAATGTGTGCATGTACCAGAAGAAAGATTGTGTATACATGCACCAATAAGCCTTTCAGATGTGTGTATGACTGGGTTCAGTTCCTACAAATGAGTGCAGCATGTCATTCTAATAAATTCAAACTCCACTAAACTTCACTGGAAGGGCTTCTAAATAACTTACAAAAAAACTACAAATACTGATTTACATGAATAGGATGTGGCCATAAAAGTCACCGGGTATGTAAAATATCTTATTGTTATTCAAGCTTTCATTCATATGCATTTTCAATAAATCTGAATTTATTTGACATATGTTCGTAATCTCTGTCTGTTTTCAACCAGTTTTAACCATACGAGTTTTGCTTGCTGTTTTTCTTCGTTTTTTAACATTTCTCCTATTCATTTCTGCATGTTTCTTTGTTTTATTTCTTCTGCATGGAAGGCTTTTTGTTTCTTTTATGGGATGCAGTGTAAACCACCTCACCCAACCAACTCCGTCTCTGGAACAACTTTATCCACGGAGTTAGACTGTGGCAAATTAATCCGAGAGGAACGAGGGATTCGAACACAGCCCTCAATTCACACCGTGTAGGCAAACAAGGTGTGTTCCAAAGGAATCTACTTGTGGGTTCATAAGAGGAATTCTGGGAAGTAATCTGTGTTGTTCCCAATGTTTTTAGAAATAGGAGTAGCCGTGTTAATGTTCCTTTTTATGTCGTCTTGCTGCCAAGTCTTTTGTACTTACTCGTTGGCTGTACGTTTTGTTTCCCATAAACCAAAAAATATAAAATATTGCTGTTGACGTTTGTGAAGTAGTTTTACTGTAGTATACGTCTTTGGCAGTATGTCATCTCTAGAAGTGTTCCTGGTAAGAGATACAGTATTTCAGTTGGGATAATTGATTACAAATAATTTCAAAATTGTTCCATTATACATTCAAAGACTGATGTTTCAAGTAAATAGGTCGCTGTGTGTGAAAATGTTTCTAAGTAGGCAGGGCCGGCTTTATCACTGGTGGCGCCTGGTGACAATGATCAGTGAAGTCCCCTCATCCCCCCCACCCCCTGCCTCCCCCTGCCTCTGAGTATCGTGTGCTTAGGAGATGATTTTGAGTCCATGGCATCTATCGATGTCCGCCAGGGGGTTCATGTGGATATTGAACAAAGTGGGGCTGAGAGATGAACCTTGGAGTATGGCACAAATGATGCTCTTGGGTGAGGAGGTGAAAGGGGGTAGTTGGACACTCTGAGTGCATCCTGTAAGGATGGCGGCGATCCATTTGAGGGTGTTGTTTTGTATTCCGATGCTTTGGAGTCTGTGGATGAGGGTGTGGTGGAAGACGGTGTCCGACGCAGCTGATAGGTCAAGGAGGATCAGGACGGCGATTTCCCGCTTGAATTCAGAATTCTAGAGAAGAAAGAAAGGAAGAAGTAATTCCAGTGATGATGTTTGGAATTTTGAATTGTCATATATATCCATGTATGCTCATAAGCTTAAATATCTAAAAATACAGAAATGTACAGGTGGACATTTTTGCATGCAGATTGTGATGTGAAACTACAATTCATACTTTTAAACCTAATTTTATTCTTCACGGGAAAAACTATTTTTCTCCTTCGATAAAACCCTTTGACAGCTCCAACATAGATTTACGCTTGCCTATGATCGGAATAAAATGTTGGTTAATTTCAACAAACCTGTGACTTTCTGGCTCTGCACCAATTTTTCTGCAGGAACCACTCTGAAAAAGGTAAAAAAAAAAACATTATTTGTCATAGCGTTTAGTCTTCTCACAAGTCCTTTGCCCAACGTTGAAAGAAACTAGAGATGTCATCAGTTAACTTAAACTGCTGTCTGTCATGCTGTTCAATCAAGAGGTACCAAAGTCATCACAAAACTAGCACTTTTTTGACTTCCACCATAACCATTGCCCCGGACAGGAATCAAAATACCCTTTTCAGTATGACACACAACTTAACCATATTATTTGCATATTTGTGTCCCATATTTGGAATCTGAAATGAACAGTTTTCCCTAAGAAACTTAAGGGTGTTTCTTAACCCCTATAACATGCCATGAATATCCTTAATGCCCCACTATACCCATACAAAATGTTTTCCTCAACTTTAAATCTGCAAATTTGTCCAAAATTTGCTTATTCAAGGTGCTGGAAAAAAATGAAGCTGTTCACCATTAATCACATCTCGCAGATTTTAGAATCACACTGTCTTGATATCAATATGCTTTAACCTTTTTGGACCCCTACTTTTTTGGCTCATTTGGAAAAATCACTGAATAGATTTTCACAAACACCACAAAAAGATTTTGGGTTGGACCATGCCACTGCAACTTGTTCATGTTTTGTGAAAATCTGTACCACAGTTTTTGCTCTAGGTGAAAAGGTATTTCACCCTAGTAATTAGCATGGTATGTTCCTAAAGGTCTACATTTTCACTGAATAATGAAGTAGTTGTCTCTTCTTTTTAGTACAGACAAACAAGTGGCATGGTGCGGTAGCATCAATACTGATACCGACACTACTATTACTACTAATACTAATAATAATAATGCATCTTTTTAGAATAGTTTTTTTCATATTCACTGCTGAAAAGTAGCCATATAGACAAATCATGTAGAACATGCATATTACGTATTGTCTGTAATAAGTTTGTTTATTCCTAGTTCATGTTTCTGGTGGCATTAAAAACTTATTGTTACTAATATATGGCTATGTAGCAACATACATACTTTCACTTAGAGACTGATGGTGAAAATAATTTTCACTGTGCTCAGTATAAATGCGAGCTGGGGAATTGGGTTCTGACTGTGTGGATTGATAATTCCCTATTTAGATGAAAGGCCAAGCCCACAAATAACCAAACGGATACACTGCTTCAAAGCAATGTCCTGAAATAGGTAACTAAACATTAGCATAATAAGGGAAAAGTCCATAACACCTGGGAAAATTTCGAACAATTGTATTACTTCTGCAATAACTAGATCTGCAGCTACACCGGAAAGGGATGTGAAAAGTTAATTTTAACACCAAAATATTACTTTAGATAAAAAGATGCAATACAGGATGCGGTGGGGAAATGACGGAAAAGGAAGAAAGAACACAGAAATTGGTTTGCGATACAAAAAGAAACAAATAGGGGAGGGAAGTGAAGAAAGAGAGGAAAGCTTGCCAGACTGAAACGCAAGTGTAGGTGTCATATTGGTGCTATGACACCAAAAAGTAATGCAACATCAGAAGTTTAGGTATATCATGGAGAGATGCAATGTGAGGTGCAAAGGCAGATACAAAGAGGAGGGGCATAATGTGTAATCCCTAAAGTAAAACAATCAAGAACCAATTTAATTCAAAAGGACACTTGTCAGGTTGTATGACAATGACATGTGAAGGATACGTTTTTCTTAAATGGATTATTCAGTTTAAAATTCGACAGAAAGGAATTTTGTTGATTTTGTTTTTCATCTATACAACCCAAATCCGAATAGAATTTTTAGTGGATTATTAATCTTAAATAATCTAAATACAGCTGTAAATAATAGTTTTTCCAGTGAGAGAATGGTGCTGTAAGTGAATTCAGAAGAGTGACAAATGCCTAGGTAGGAAGAGAGTTGTGAATAAAGATAGCTTCCTGTTTTATTAGTAATAAAGGTCTCCAATGAAATGTCTTCACTTCCACAAGAGTATCTTTGTGGCCCAATGGAAAAGGGTTAGGAATACCAGCAGAAATAATTAAATATGCTTTCTGTCAACCACAGATACAACCACTAGGTACACCAGTACTAATGTGCTCAGATACTGAAAAAACCCTTTGGACTTTGGCTTGCTGGTGGCCAAGGATGCTGGAAGGGTTAGTAATTTCTGTGACGAAATAGCCCTCCAAAATGAGGATGAACAATGAAAGTTAGTTCTTGAAAGGCTTATCGCCTGCTGGTAGTCACATTGGTTTAGAATATGGATATTCCTGTGTCCAGAGAAGGTGCAAACCATACCTGATGATGACCGCAGCTTTGCTATGAAATGGCTCCCTATCAGCTCTTACACTGGACTTGGATTCATGAATATATTTTTCAAGTTACAACTTTGTGTTGATGGTTATTCAATCATAGAAACTCTTATGAGAAAAAGCATGTGTATATTTTCAGTGCCGTTGAGGTTTTCATAAATCCCTCTTGCTTGTATTTCTGAAAGGCATTTACAAAACATCTCTAACTATACTTAACTCCAGAATCTCAAGAATATAAAAACTGTGGTTCTGGAACAGCAGTGAAGTGAGTGTAGGAGGTCAAGCACTACTCTGCAAAAATAAAGTCAGAAATCATAATTATCTCTAAGAAAAGGTAGTAAGTAGATGTGACGGCTGTAGGAAACTTAATTTATAAGCTATCAGGATCCAAGAGAGAGGTTGCAGTGTTGATGTGAGATATTGTTGAACAACCACAAACACAGTTAATTACTGTTATATGAACAGTTTTAATTTGAGAAAGTACTTGCTCCCTCTTGATAACTCGGCACATGCAGGAACACCTCCTTCAGAGAAAATTGTATGTGGCATATGTGTGCCAACATTAAAACAACATTACAGTTAGGAAATAGAGAAGTTAAAATTAAATTAAATTAGCTTTAAATTAAATTAACATTTCCAAAGCACTTTAGTGAGAAAGATGACAAAGTATTGTCTAAATCATGAGTTAAGAAGATGTCAATTTAATGATTAAAACAACATCAAAACAAGACAAATTAAGTGTGCATAAGAAATTAATTTAAAATTTTAAAATGTCCCCTAGGAAACAACAGGAACTCAAAATCATTATAATCAATTGGGACATAGAACACAATAATATACGTGTTGTTGGTTCACCCTGATAAAATGTCATGAGGGAACAGGATTCGAAACGCTGTGTAACTGAGTCACAACGAATAAGATTGGAAAGGCGACTGGTTCATTAATTTTAAAAGATTTTTCTTCTGCTTTGAAATCTTTTTGGAAGTCCAAGATCTTCCACAGGGCAAGGTTTGAACATGAGATTGAACAGGGCACCACAAGCTAGGATAAAAGCTTTTAGCTATCCAACAGCAGCCTCAAACATTGTGGTCAGAAAATTTAAGAGGGACAAACCTAGAAAATATAGCCCGCAAGCGTATGTCTTTCTCAGGCAGCTTTCCTTGCCTACACCTTTTTTTACACCATTCCTAGTTCACTTATAATGAAAATGTTCCATGTCCCAAGTTTTACAAAAGGTCTTGCAACTTTTTCCCTGGTTCTCCAAAAGTCTCCAAGTTTGAGACAAGTCATTTTAGCGAACAAGCTATGGGCTCAGTTTGAGGGGAAGACTCCTCACAAACCCCAGTCATGTCCACAGCAAAATGTCCTGTTTAACTGATAGATGGGTTTCTTTCACAGTAGCTCCAACTCCCTAAACCTGCAGTGTCTTACCCTAGATAGAGAGGTGTAGCCTCAAATGCATTGGCTGAATGAATTGTCTGTTTGTCAGCTATTCACTGATCTGTCCCAGGTAAATGCAACTGCTTCAGTTTCCATAGCTTCTTTATCCTACCACTTGATAAGAGATGTTCTAAACAGACTCCCCTAAAAAACGTTTTTGACCTCCTTGATCTTGTGGGTCAGCTAGATACTTAGCCCTTGAAGTAGCCTCTCAGTGACAAACATTCATGGCAATTCTCTCCACGGTCATGTATCATGCAAATGCAAATGAATACAGTAGTTAACAGAACACTCTGCTTCTCCTCTTCTGTTCCAATATGATATTTATTTGAGAGATTCCCTGCAGACATTTTTAAAAAGAGTACGTTTAGTTAATAATTGGGGTCAATCCTAAGCAAATGACATCAACTTACTTATAGTTTCTCTGCCTTGATATGAAACAGTGTTATACTGTTCTTGTTGCAAAAACTTGCTTCAATGTATTCTGCAGAGTTCTTTGTACCACTGTGAACATAAATGGCAAACCCATGCTTCCCTTAGACTTGCTTTTATTCTTCTCGCCACACTGATCCTAAAGCCAGTCCGCTCCTGTCTCCAAAGCATCAATGAAAATTTCCACAAATCTACATCCCCTGCTCTCCACTTAAAGCCTGGAAAGCTTCTACTTTGGCCGGAAGAGCCTTCCACAAGAAGGAAGGACGCAAGCTTCACAGCACATCATGTGCATTTATTCAGCCCATTGCATTGCAAGCCTTTGAAACTTGACACCTAACAACAGTGCTTCAGAGATGATGAAGTGTGAAGTGGACAATTAGGTGCACACCGTAGGAGACTCTTCCATGGGAACAGGATTAGGACTTCTGCTACGTTCAGGCAGGCATTATGGCAACTTTGAAAACATAAGTAAGTTGTGCATATAATACAAGTACAATGTTTGCATTGATGGTACCATACCTATTTATCTACATTCTTCAAGTCTTGAGTTTGTAGTGTTTTCCTGACAAAGGTTAGGCCAAGAGGTACACTGTTTTGTGTTCAAGATATTTTATTCATTTTGCAATTAATAACAGGCAATACAAAAAATAATACCAAAAAGGCACAGGTTGCAGAAGGAGTAGCATAAACTTAGCATAAACCTGATACTAAATAAAGTACCTTAAAATAAAAAATAATCATGAACATGAAACTAAAAGTAAAAAGAGATAAATAACAGCTACTACATATTTAAGTAACTACCTAAGTTAAGAGAAGAAGAGAAACAGTATTAAAATATTATATTTACATTACAATATAATCTGCACCTGCTTTACAAAACAATTGAAAACATTATTACCGGACAAACCAGTAATGGATAAGGTGGAACCCTGTTTTGAGAAGGTAATACAACACTACCAGGAATCAACTCATGATAAAAATATATCCTTCCAATGGATGGAATTGATTTAGTAGCAGGGGATAACAGAAAGTCAAACAACTTGCTGTAGAAGCCAGATAACTCAGAATTTGAAGCAAGAGCTTTACAAACAATCATTAAAAGAGTTGTATCAGAAATAGGAATAGAAATTCCATACATCAACCCAGACATTTGAAATAACAAGACATTCAAATAATGCAAGTTTTAAAGGACCATTAGCAAGATTACTATGCTAACATAACAGATTATCCAAATGTTGGCTTTGGCTTGAAGTAGCCCATAAACAGTTAGATAAAATAAATGCATTTGTTTTATATAAGGCAACAGGAAGCTGACCAGAGATGTTAGATAATAAGATTTTTCATCAGGTTTCTAAAGAAAGATTCAAAGAAAGGAAATTATTTATTCTAAAAATTGGAAATACAAACTAATTTAGCATCTCCGGTTCTATTTAATTATTTGTGGATTTTAGAAACTGCATGATTAGACATATTGAAAGTGTTTAAACACAACTTTGAATAAGACAATGTTGCCCTACGGATATTCTTCAGAAAACAGGTAAGTGTAGGACTACATAAAAGCTCATATTTATGATAATCCAAGGAGGGTAATAAAAACTTATGCTGTTGTTCGGAAAAAATATAAAAATGCATCACTTTCACAAATGTCATTTAATTAAACAATTCTTGTTTTCTGGTGGTACTTGAGAAATTCCATGTTTGGATAGATGAAGGGAAAATGTTCACTCCATATCAAGCAGGGTTTAGGAAAAAAACTAGCATGTTAGACCAGGTTTTCCATTTTTTGGAAAACAGGGCTAATCGGCAAGGTGTCACTTAAATGTGGCCTTTGTCGATTTGAAGTCTGTGTTTAATATGGTATCCCGACAGAAGCTGTGGTAGGTGCTGCAAGACATTAGATTGCCCCCTAACATCCTGTCAATTGTAATTGGTCTCCATGAGGGCAATTATGCCAGGCGTTTGATGGGGAAATCTGGGCCAACTTACAAATCCTAGTCAAGAGGGGCATCTGACAGGGATGTGTTCTTGCCCCTACTTTGTTTTTATTATATTTGAATTAATTTTGCATTTCCTTTCAATTCTACCTGCTGATGCCCTATCACTGGCTAACATAAAGATACTCACTTTACTCTTTGCATATGGCACCTTGCTGGTGTTGCAAACATCAAGTGGGCTGCAAACCCTTTTGAACCACTTTGAAACATTTTATTCGGATTGAGGTGTGGAGGTAAATGCAGCCAAGACTAAGTACTTGACTATTAATCAGCATAAAACCTTTAGAGGAAAAATGACCTAGAGTGGAGAGGAGACGGAAAGAGTGGATGCATTAGAGTATTTGGGAAGCAAGCTAATGTCTGGCATGATAAGGAAAAAGCATTTAGATAAAGCGACCCTAAAACTCAAACAAATCCTGATGCTGTTCTGAAGGAACATTGTACATCTTACAGCAAACCTGTCACTCCAGCATTGCAGGTTTATGAATTAAAGGCTGTAGCCATAGCGCTGTATTTCACTGAACTCTGGGGCTTTTGTAACCTATCTGACATTGTTAAATCCAAACACAAGTTCCTTAGAACCTTGGTCTCTCTCCCCACTAGCACTCTAACACATCCACTGAGCCACAGTATGGTTAGAAAGTCAATGTTAAATAAAGCAAGATTAAGACCACTCCTGTTCTGGGGAAGATTAATAACTATCACCAAACAAGCTGCCTTTGATGAAGCTCTATAGAATGTAATAAGGTTAGATGGGTATTGCAAAATTGGCTGGTGTAAGAATATCCAGAAACTGCTGACTTCCTTGGGTTTGCAGAGGTTCTAGGAGTATACTGACATTGCATAATTCCCCTTCAAATAGCACATAAAGAAACCATACTTTTAGTGGGTGGCACAGCCAGACGCTATGTCAGAGTCACAGGATCCTCAGAGTCTGTGCACGTTCCTAACACTTCCACCACAAGACAGCTCCAATACTCTGATTTGAATTGTCACAGAGTCTAAGAGAGTCCAAGTGGGGAAAAGGGGATTAGGAAGGGAACAGCTGGGAAGGAGAACTGTAGGAAGCAAAAAGGTTAAAACACACAATATCAAGATGACATCATCTGAATCAATACTAGGCTATGACTCTAAGCATTGTCATTCTGAAAACATGGACAACCTAAGGATAGACTTAAAATGACTAGGCTTCAAGATGACTGGATACCTGTGAGGGAATCAAGAAAGGTTAAATGCAACTTCTTTCAAATTCAAGTATTATCCTTTGCATGAGGATCAGGAAACAATCTGAATGATTTCTAAACCATCATATGAATCGTGTTTGAGAAACATATTTAGGAACACACAACATTACATCTAGAACTCTGGCTTTTTTTTCTCTCAAATTGCCGGAACATGAATTGCGCACATTGCAGATTTTTACATGGGTAGTAAATACCATAGAATGAGTGTGCACCATGAAAGACACAGATTAGACTCGAGAAATAAATCACGCGACTTGCCAAGTCGAAAGTCACCAAGTAAATGCCTTAAAATGGTAGCGCATAATGAACACCGTGATTTTAAACACAGAAAAGGAATTGCGCGGCTTGCTGATTCGAATGTCACCAAATAAATGTCAGGAAATGGTAGCATACAATGAGTAACATGAATTACACACAGGAAATGAATCGCGCGTTTTGCCGATTCGAGTACCACCATGTAACTGCCAAGGAATTGTTAGCGCACAATGAATATCAAGGGTTAAAGCCCAGGAAAACGAATCGCACGTCTTGCCGATTCGAAGGCCCCCATGTAACTGCCAAGGAATAGTAGCGCACAATGAATAACATGAATTAAGCATGAGAAAAGAATTGCGCGTCTTGCCAATTCGAATGCCACAATGTAACTGCCAAGGAATGGTAGCGCACAATGAATATCAAGGGTTAAAGCACAAGAAAACGAATCGCATGTCTTGCCGATTTGAATGCCACCATGTAACTGCCAAGGAATGGTAGTGCACAATGAATAACATGAATTAAGCACGAGAAAAGAATTGCGCATCTTGCCGATTCGAATGCTACCTTGTAAATGCCATAAAATGGTAGCGCACAATGAATATCAAGAGTTAACACACGAGCAAAGAATCGCGTGTCTTGCCGATTCGAGTATCAGCATGCAAATGCTACCAAAACAACCAAGCGCACATTCACACGCACAAGAGTAAAATTGTTTATCATGCAAAGATTAGGCCCAAGAACTCGAGAGTCTTCGATAACGGGGTCGGGGGCCCAGCCCGACCTCCGTCTTACCGCCCTAATCTACGATCACCAATTAAAGTGAAAAGGGCAAGGCCTAGAGGATCAAAGTAGGCCACCGGAACAGGTGATGTAGCGACTAAATAATGCACTCTGCACAACATCCAATGCTTGTTTAGCTGTGCTCACCACTTCCAGCTGAAGACAATTGTGATTGACCAGCCATCTAAAATGAATGTAATGTTTAGGCTAACCTGATTTCATTTTTAAGTGCTGCTAAAGGCTTTTTATACATATGATTCATAGTAATTTTTTATATTTTTAGCTACATCGCTCAAATAAATTATCACAAATGGTTCGTATTCATTTTTAATATGATTACGTTTTTTATAAAAGTGTTATTAACTTTTTATGGCTTCTGAGTATATTGCAATTTATGTCAATGTTTTATGGTTTTGTTTATCCGAAATAAACAAGGAATTACTAAAACAAATTCTAGTTTCAATACAAGATTTCCAAAATGTAACATTATGCTAATTTGTTAGGGGATTGTGCCAGTGAGAATTATGGAGAAAGCATAAATAATCTGTATAATATTTGAGGAACAACGACCATTTTGATAAATTCAATTTCCCCCCACTATGTTAATCATAGTGATGACTATTTCTGGATGGATGTGATTTTCTGAAATTAAGTGAACATAGTTCAAGGTTTTTTTGATAGAGGTTAAGAATTGAATACCAAGATATTAATATTTCTCTTTTTGTCAGAGAATGTCATTATTTTATAACATTCCAAGAGCGCAGTGAACACTTATAGGGAAAAGGTCTGTTGTGCTAATATTTTAACTTTACCTAGAAAGAAAGGAATAATCATGAATGAAATTTAGAATACTAGGTATTGATGTATCTGGATTACTAATAAATAAAGGAACATCATCAGCATAGGCAGAAACTGAGAAAGTGATGTTTTTCATGATTAATCCTCTATTCTCATTTGAGTTTCCAATAAGAGAAAGAAAAGGTTCTATGCCCAATAAAAAAAGTAGAGGGAATCCTTATCTAGGTCTAATTCCACTGAATAAGTTAAAGGAAGTGGGGTAGCAAACACTCATAAGAGGTTTGTAAAGGAGTGATACTAGAGAGCAGAAGCCATTTCAGTAAACAAGTCACCAATATTAGAGGCTGATATAGCTGAGAATAAGAATTGCCAGAATACGTATTGCCAGTGAACCTTATCAAATACCTTCTCAGCATCCAGTGCTAGAAAGCCAGATAGAAAAAGTACAGAAAGAATTGCAAAGGGAATAGCTTCTATTACTTGAAATAGAATTCTGGTATCACCAGAGTGCATACTTTACATAAAACCTGTTCGGTTTATGTGAATAATGTTATTCAAAGTTTTTGATAACCCAGGGGCTAACGTTTTTACAAATATTTTGCAATCTTGATTTATTAGGGAGGTTGGACGATAATTAGATTCTTTAGTGTGGTCTTAATCATGCTTAGAAAGTACAACTATAAAAGCATCTGTAAAAGACCTTGATACCATACTTATAGTACTAGTAGTAGGAGTAGTAGTAGTAGCTTTATTTCGGTAAGAAAAAACATTACCATAAAAGCACATAAACAATTACATAAATTCATCTACAAATATAATAGAAAGGAAAATCATAAAATCTCTAGCTAATAATAACAAGCAGTAAATATATCAATTCTACCAGAAAAAAACCTAATTTAAAAATAGAATATAATGTGATAAACACATTTGAGACTGGGACACACAATATTAAAAGTCATAACTGAGGAATCACAACACATCACATATTCTCAGCTGAAAAACTAGTTCTCATAGATCCTCACTAAAATATTGGCTTTCAATTTGCAATCACTGGCTCATAACAGGAATAATACTATATATCATGATTAATGTTTCAAAAATTTACATCTGATGGGCCAGATTGCCTCCAGAAATGTTGCCATTGCACATTCCACATTGCCATAAGCATTTGATTTAAAGATCCTAAGGGCTAATATACCGCTCCTAAAGCCCATGGATCTGCACAATGGTATAAGCCAACAAGCTCTCTGCTTTGAATAGGCAGGGCAACAGAATAAAACGTGAGCTATATGTTCAACAGCTCCACATCCCATTGGGCATAAGTCATTGTCCGAGGCAGAAATTGTCCATTTACAAGGAAAAGAGCAAAGTGGTAATGTTCCCATCCTAAATCTAATGTAAAGTGCACGTGCTAAAGGAGATGCAATCAAGTCCCTAAAATGCTCAAATTCATAATGACATTTCAAAGATAAAAAGCTATCAGTTAAACTAAGCGAGGGAACCTCTGCTAATTTTTTCACTTGAACATTCAACCAATATGCATCCTTCAGAGTCTGTACAGCATTTTTTGTGAGGTGAAGAGGGTCTGACCAAAAATCCCCCAACCCAAGATTAAAAAGAGTTTCTCTAACATGGCTGCACCATCTAACTTTCTTTGAGGCTTGCGTACTCATCAGGGCACTAAGCCCAACTCTGCATGGGCCAAAAATGTCCAAGGGACCATACCCTGATCCAGTGCATCAATGGCCTTAGGGCAGCAATATGCAATATAGGGTGGAGATTCAAATCCAACCTAATGGGCAGGGTAGGGGAACTTGCCTGAATTTTTAATAACGCTTTCAAAAAGAGGTTTTCGGCTTTCTCCAAATCATTCAGATTACAGTAACCCCATAGCTCTGCACCATATAATACTCCACCCCTTGTTTGGGCTTTATATATTTCTATCGTATGAGTAATTGCAAAGCTAGACGATTTAGCAGCATATCATAAAATACACCGCAATTTTTGTTTTAAACTCATAACTGACTTCGATACATGTGCCTGCCATTTATGGGAGTCCTCCAATCTTAATCCCAGGTAGTCGAAGTCAGTTACTCTTTCCAGAACCTCTCCTTCCAGACATATCTTCCTCCTTATTTTTTGTTTAAGATCACCAAACACCATATATTTGGTTTTGGAAGTGTTGATTTCCAAGCCATGATTTTTACAAAAGCCCATAAACTTCTCCATCAAATTGGTAAGGCCTAAAGCAGTTTGAGATAATAACAAGGTATCCTCTGCAAACAGCAGGCAAGGAATCCTCTCCCCCTCTATTTTGGGTGCATCACTGACACAATCCTATAGATGGGGGATACATGTGTTGATAAACAATAGAACGAGTGTGGGGGCCAACACACATCCCTGCCTCACTCCTCTGCGTACCGCAATCTTGTCAGTTAATTCCCCTTCTCTCCCCCATGTAATTCTGGCATAGCTCCCAGAATACATCTCTTTGATAAGATTTAACAAAGGGCCTGGCACTCCAGCTTTATTCATAACTTCCCAGAGTTTTCTACGTGGGACCAGATCAAAGGCAGACCTAAGATCAACAAATGCAACCTAAAGTTTCCTAGCCTCCAGGTCCACCAATTTCCATTTGATCATGAGGAAGTGAAAAGCCTGGTCAACCGTTCTAATCTTCTGCCTAAAGCCTGCCTGTAAATGGCTCAGTGCTTCATTATCTTTCATCCATTACTTGAGCCTGCTCAATACCTGATAGCAAAATATTTTTGTAAATTGTCCATGAGGCTAATTGGTCGATAATTTCCCGGTACGGCCCTCTTGCCTTTTTAATAAAAGGGAACGATAATTGCTCCCTTCCCGGTTTTAGTATGGATGCCACTTGCCAAAACGGCATTTGACAACTTGCTGATATAGGAACCCCAGGAGACAAGATCAGATTTAAACATGTCCACGGGTATACCATGCAACCCAGGGGCTTTACCAGATGTTTGAGCCTTAATAGCAATCACAGTTTCCTTAAGAGAAAACGGGGTGAAACTAGATATAGGTGGCAACTCTTAGCTGGGTTCGTTATCAAGGACATGAAGAGAGGCAGGTTCACAGCTATACAACTCAGAAAAATGGATTATCCATTGATCAGGGGAGATGTGGCAATCAGGTCTAGAATTTTTGCTAAGCCCCTTTCTGGCGACGAGGGTCAAAAAACTGTAGAAATCTTTGTCCCTTGCCATCATCAATAGCTCCTGCTTCTTCATGTTTCTTCCCATTGTTGTTTACTAATCTTAATTGCAGATGCGTATTCATGCCTAGCATAGCTTATCTCAGTTCTATCTTTTAGTTTTATTGCTGTTAGAAGATTACTCTTAGAGTGCTTACATATCTTACCAAACCACCTGTTATGCGGATTTGCTCCCACAGGTTTAGTCGCACCACAAGATCTAACAAATAGCTCTCTCATAGCAAGGAAGGGGGTAATTGGTGAACTGAAATTAAATTGCAGAATTTTTCCCATAGTTTGTTTGAATTTCTAAATGAGGCCCATTTCAAGGTACGTTTATTAGAGGATACCTTTAGAGAAGAAGAAACGTCATGATGTAATTGTGCATCTTTTTTTTTTAAGAGCTGCCTGTCATATATTACCAGAATGGGGGCATGATCACTATTATATTGATCCCCCACCTTGAGATCTTTAATGATATGCCATAGTCTTACATCAATAAGTACAAGATCGAGAGTGCTGCTATAGGACCCTCTAAAATATGTGGGTTTGGCAGGGACATCCAATGGATATTGACCATTCCCTGGATGAAGACCATGAGTTAATATAAGATCTATGACCTGCAGGGCCCTGACATTAGATTTTGACTGCTTTTGCTGAGATGTATACGGAGGAATATTCCATATCACATCCTCTAGCTGTGTGATTTCTGATATTCAGAGTTATGTTCCAGACACACATTAAAGTCGCCAGCTATGATGATATAATGGGTCATGCGATAATCCAGGACAAGGGCATTCAAAATCTGGATGGTTTGGGATATTTTGTTTGACTGGTCTGGCCTACTGTAGACATTAACACAGAGTAGCAGTAGACCTTGCTTCGTCTGAATAGACAAGGGCAATATATCAGGCGACTCCACATGCATTTCTTTAACTTTTCCCACCTCTGATATTCTTATCCAAGCGATAAGCCCTCCAGCTGCTCTGCCAGCAGAGGAACGCCTAGCTGTCTTGCAAAAAGAACAAAACCCCGGTCTACATATATATTTGATATAGCCCAAGTTTCCTGAAACAGACATATACTAAATTCATCTATATACATCCCCCAGTCAACATCATCTGTTTTATTTCTAATTCCCGCCACATTCCATGTTAAACGTTTTGATGTTGATATCTTGTAGTGCTAAAATCAGTAAATAAATAAGAGCGAAGAGTAGAACATTTTTTAGAAAAACTCAGCAGGTATACCAGGAGGTCCGGGGGACTTTCTTGGTTTTAGAGAACAAATAGTAGTAGGAATATTATCAATGGAAATAGGTTAAACAAAGTAGGATCTATCAGATTGTGAAATTAGAGGACGGTTACATCAGTTCAAAAAATAATTTATAATATTAGTATTGCGGGTTTCCAGTATGCTGTACAACGAGGAATAACATTCTAAAAAATTGTTAATATTATTTGTTGTAGATAATGCACATTTTTTATCTTTCCCATGAGTGCCATTGCTTGAGTTCTATCTTTTTTTATAAGAAGATAATTGCCTAGTAATTTCTAAGATCTATTTGCATTAAAATATAGTTTTGCTTTCTCATATGAAATTTGGAAACCAGCTACTTTGCTAAGTAAGGAATTATATTCATAATGAAGCTTCTGTAGCATAGGCTTAAAAGTGTTATTATTAGATGTAATAAATAGACGTTCAATCTTGGAAATGTATTTTCGAATTCAGATATTTTAGAGTGATTTTTTGTTTTTATAAGCCACCATAGAATTTGTTATATCTCAAATATATGCCTTAAAAGCATCTCAGCATAAAATATTAGATGTTTCACCATCAGCATTGAGAGAAACTCAGGCATCAATAAAAGACAACATTTTATCATTTTTTATAATTTTTGAGAGCAGTGTCAACAACATCAATATGTCAACTAGACTTAGAAACAGAAAAAATATCTAATTTTAAACACAGAAATCATAGCATGAACTGAGATATAAATTTTGCAAATTGCAGGAATAGAAATGAAGTGACGTAAATTTCTGGACAATAAGCAATAATCAATTTGTGAAAAATAATTATGAGGATTAAAAAAAACATATCTCAGTGGGATGGAAAATGAAGCGGGCACATAGCAATAAGTTTGGAATTCATAAACAATGTTTTTAATAAACAGAAAGTTTTGGGGCATGTACATTTGTAGTAGAAAGTCTATCAACATGACGATAACATACTGAAGTAAAATCTTCACCTGCAGTAAGGGGAACATTGCCTATAACTCTTTGGAAGTGATATGTTTCTGGAAAATTGGATCACCAGCCGTAGCACCATAAATACTAGCTAAATGTAGTGTAAATGTATCCATTTTGACTTTAACATATACAAATGTACCTTCTGCATTAGAATGCTTATCTAGTACTTGTAGTTACAGCTTTTTAGAAATTAAAATGGCAACTCCATTCCTCTTGCAATGGCAGGAGAACAAAATAATATTCCCAACCTATTGCTTATTCATGTAAGATATGATCTTATCGTAAATATGAGTCTCTTGAATTAGGCTAATGTCCAATTTATGTCTAGCAAAATAGTCTAGTATTTTCATATGTTTAACTGGATGTCTTAAAACGTTCACATCGAGAGAAATTATTTTAAGCTGATTTGAATTATCAGTGAAGTAAATAAGTAACACAGAAAAGTGAAATTATTCTGAAAATGTAAGCTAATACAAGTCTTGACCAGTAGGAAACTTCAAAATAGCTCCTACAAATAGATCATATTGAATGAACAAGACTAACTCTAGACAACAAAAACTAAACAAAGCACAACACAAACAACAATGCTGAAGCACACATTAGCATGCACAAGAGTACGCAGTGCATGATCCCGCAAATAGTATATCTTAACTAAAGAATGCCTACACATTAATAACTAGAAAATGTAAACATCAATAGTTAGATTGATCGTAAACTTCCTGTGTGTCCATAGAGAAGGGATAATGGTGATCAAGCAATGCTTGAAGATCTTCGGGACAGTGAAGTGATTAAGACATATGGTTTTGCCAGATTCTCATAGTGAAAGAATCAAAAAGACCATATTATAAGCCAAACATTTTCAGTCTGCTTCTTGAGAGTGAATTCCTTATGGATGATACCATTATCTTTCCACAATTCTGATGTATAAAAAGTTTGTTGCTGTTAACCAGTAAAGAAGGGATTTTTATTTCTTATCATTACTAGATGGTTATGTCATATAACTTGAAATTTTACATTTCTGGATATGATCTGACTACCTTTGTGGTGTGAAAGGATTAAATGAGCCTTGTAAATCTCAAATTTTGCTGCACATTTCAAATTCAAAAGATTAGGCAGCAAATTCTCCAAATAAACTCTGCAATCGGAACCTTCAATTTCTTTAGGCAGTTTGAAAATTCTTAAATTGCATTGTCCTTTTCTGTTTTCTTTGCTGTAATATGACGCAAATGGTTAAACATAGTTTATCATCTCTGATTTTGATTTTGCTATCAGAAACAGTTACTGACAGACCAGACATATCTTTACCAATATTTTAAATCTCCATAGTAATATTGTCTGTATTGCAATCTACAGCCTGTATTTCATTTAAAATTGTGATAAGAGATGGTTCTGAGGAATCAACAATTGTAGATTTATTAGGCAGAGGATATACTGTTTGTTTATGCTAATTAGCCTCAGTAGACACATTTTTGTCATACATATTCAATAATAATATTTGTACCCAATTGCCATTATAGGGAAATAGAAATAATTAAAGTACTGCAGCAATAATTTGAAAAAACTGAAGTCAAAAGCCAAACCAGTATACTTTCACTGGTGCTGCAGCTAAGCCTAATACAGGAGGGATCCAAGGCCAAAGCAGGAATGGCTCTGCCGCTTTTGACTGGAGTCTTGGTAACAAAGAGTAGAGAAGCTGGTATAGACTTTAGGATCACCACGCATCCACAAGCACCACAAATGCTGAAGAAAAAAAGACACCACAGTCTACCACAAAGATGACCTTTAATGGGTAGCTGTTAATAAGGGATTTCCGGCTTTCTGTCAGAATTAAATTAATTGTAGTTGCACAGGCTCGCTGGGGCTCTGCAGGATTCGGTCATCTTAATTTGCACACACACACATGTCTCCCAAGCGTTGCACATTTAAATGCAGACAACTACGGTTTCTGCACAAGACATACTATCTTTCTAAACAAAGGTGGAAACAATCTACTTCAACCTTATATGTCATACTTGATTTATAGATAGCATGTGCAAATATTATTGCACATTTTACACCCGACTCACCTATGAGTGAAATTGGTCAATTGAGTTAAAAGATCAATTTTCAATTTTCCGTATAAATGAAGGCATACAGCCTTTTGAACTAACATTATCTGCTAGGAATGTTGACCTTTCTCTAGATGTAAGTGAGGAAAACATATCACTCAAGTTTACATCTGAGATGTGAAATGTGTGCATCTGTATCAAGCATCAGCTCACAATACAACTGTCAAGTATGCCAATATATAGATAATAGATTTTTCTTTTCAGGGCACTTTTCAGGGCACACTCAGCTGGCGGCTATGTAGTTGGCACCACCTGTCAGGCAGGCAAATCATCCTGAATACTGAAATAAAGTTTAGGATTTGTGAATGTTTCTAGCTCCACAAGAAAGCTCTAAGTATCACCCAACCTCGATGTATTATTTTAAGGAGGTAATTGCTGCCATATTTAAAATACATTAAGTTTCAGTGAGCACTAATGATTGCCTTTTTGACTAGCATCAATATGGCTCCGTTTTGGAGCTTCCTTTTCCACGTACACATGAAACAGGCAACAAATAGACATCTGCTACATTATGCTTGGGGCATGTTAATATTTCTTGTATAAATTAGAATTAAAGTTTGAAGCATTTCGTTTGGCAAAAGTGATATTTCAACTTCAACATTCTCGCAATAGCAAGTTGTGACTTTGATATTTACCACATACTCATATTTTCACATGTACTACATTGCATATATCAAATATCAAGTGACAAACTGGAAATAAAACTTGCGGGAGAACAGAAACCTCTTTATAGAACTCTTTGTCTCTGGATATGT
Organism: Pleurodeles waltl; assembly: GCF_031143425.1. NCBI lineage: Eukaryota > Metazoa > Chordata > Amphibia > Caudata > Salamandridae > Pleurodeles > Pleurodeles waltl. Next base: position 194,963,384 of record NC_090447.1, read on the forward strand.
TTCTACCCCATTTTCTAACATTGTTTAATCTTTTGCTCTTTCTAAGATGACTCTGGCTCCTTTTCTTTTATGATGTCAAGCTACCAATATCTTACATCATATTTCCGTACAATTCCAATATCATTCTTTTATTCTAATAAGGATGCATTCTGCGTTAGTTGCATGATGTTTGGTTTTTGTTCACATATTTTAATTGTCTCATAAACTGAGTGTTTATTACTACTTATTTGTTTTAGATGCCCTTCCAATTATTGTGTTGGTTTACTGTAGCCTAGTATTATTCTTCCTGCTATTCATTTATGTATTTTTCCCATTATACGTGGGCAACATTGTATCTAGTTTTACCTTTTTCACCTCATCCAATAACAAATTACACACCACAGGGTAATGGTTGATTTCTACAAATTGGATCAATTTAAGATTTAGTACCCCCTGTTAGTCATTCAGAAAATTGAAATATAATCAATAAAAGAGACTACTAGCTGGTAAATCTCATGCAGTCCATCCATTTAGATTATTCAAACAATAGTCTTACCTCAAGTACATTAGATGATACCCTCTTTATTACTCAGATCTGTAGGGGATTTGCCTCTGGGATAACCCATATTTCATGCTCTAATACAACATTAATAGGGTAACCTGAGGGGTAGCACAGCTTAACATTAAATCATCAGCAACAAAATAGATCACTGGTGATTAGAATAAAGCCCTTCCTCTGGCATAATAGAGCTCAATAAATCTATTAACAATTTAATATTTTTTCAGCCATTTGACACGAGATAGAGTAAAATTCCCACAGGAGGTGCGACCTGGATGTCAATAAGAAAATCATTTTCTGTATCCATGTGGGTGAGGACCTGTCATAGAATTATCATATTATGGTCCGCAATTCAATTTCTATTGCATTGAAATCAGCAGTGAAAATCTGTTTGGATTTTTTGTCATGAAAGAGAACTTGGTCTCATGGTTGGACCCGAGTGACTGAGTTGGTGGTAAGGGTGGTGACCTCAGGTGTGATTCTTGTCAGTCAGGAATGAATTCTGAAACGAGAACTTTTCTTATGTAGTTTGCAACAAGATGGAATTCTGATTTTTGGCATAGTTGTTTAGCTTTATTTAGCACCTGGCATCCAGTTCCAAAAAGACAAATTCTGATTCTTTTAATGTAATTGGTGTATTGATTCATAGTGCTATCATTTACAATGAGTAAGTTTACATGAGGCTCCATTTCTAAAGTGAATGCGTTATGGAAGGCACTGGAGCTATGTGGTACTTTTCATGCAACTTGACCCAATTGTTGTTGTTCTGTTGATGAGAATAGAATGATCATGTGTCACTGACATCATTCTAGGATGATAGCTTACTCATGGAATGCCTATAATCAGTTATCCCTGAATGGGTCTGGGTGAACTGATTCTAGATGTGGTCAGCAACAATTGTTGTCAAAAGGGTAAGAGAGCAAGGGCAGCACCACCACCACTTGACTTCCTGTTTATTTGTTTGATCCAGTCATGTTTAAGCCTGTACTGTATTCCAGTGCCAGTGGCGGACGCCTGCACCCAAGAGGTTAAAAATTAATGACTCAATTTCTACTTATTGGATATTTGTCATTTTGTTATTATTTTATTTAATCTTACTCTATTGTTCTAAACTGGTGTGGATGCATTTTGTGTGGTGTTTTCACTGATTTACTGTGTGAAGTGTTGCACAAATACTTTACACACTGCATCTAAGTTAAGCCTGACTGTTTTGTGTCAAGCTCGCTGAGGGTGAGCAAAGGTTAATTTAGGGTTTGCCTGATAGTTACCCTGACTAGGATTGTGGTTGCTGCTTGATTACAACCCAGTTTCTAAAAGGGTTATACTAGTAAAGTAGTCCGTTTGTCAGTTCAATGCGAGCAACTGAGTGGAGGAGAAAGGATAACCCCAACCAGCCAGTAACTTTAGGTGAGAGGTACGGATTACTTCATAGGGCTGAATCAAGACCAGAGCGACAAAGTGACAACCCAATTGGTGAAAGAGGCTGATGCAAGAAACTGAATAATTGAAAGCTCAGCTCATAGGTCCCATTGACAACTATGCTGCCAAATCAGACTGAGAAAATAAGTTTTAAAGCCAATGATAGGGCATTACATCAAGTCCTGCTGATTCAAATATGCCTATGGTATCTAGGGAGGTTCCTTATTTGTACGGCACTTAGGCACTAATTCTTCCTTTAAAGTTGGGCACTAATTTAATGTGCAGACATTACTTCAATGAGGAGCTGTGGTACATTGGTTATGCAGATGGTTTATGGGGACAGAGAATTGTGAAGGCCTAGAAAAGTAGCACTGGCCGCCCACCGTTTCTGTTTCACACCTGACTGGAATACAAGTCAAATGCAAAACACCTGCAAAGTACTGCTGTGTTGCTTTTCCCACAAAACTCTAACCGGAAAATGTAGCTGAGTGTACATTCTTCATAATCAAAGTACCCTCCTTTTCCTTTTTTTGTCATCAATCCAAGTGTGGTGCCAGCCGATTGGTGGATTTGGTTATTTCACAAAACGATGTCAGAGAGAAGGTGCGCTGGGGATCATTCATTTTCATCAAATGAGGAGGAGTTGTGACAGTCAAAAGACAGATTTTGTTGCAGATTAATTTCCTGTTTTGGTTGAGCCCATCCTCCATAATCTGACGAAGAAGAGTAGAACCGCGTATAATGAGAATTTCTAGGAAGTAATCAAAGCACTGCTCATTCCTTGAGGCAATTTGCTGCATCAAGTGAAATTGCCCGTTGATTTCAGAGTATTCATTTATTGACAGGTTGCTAAACTATTCTGAGACAACATAGATCTTCTCAAAGAAAACGAAATTGCCTCCCTATATGATTTATTATTTTTAAATATTTGACAGCAGCACATTGGGTCAATATGGACTGACATCCATAATAAGTAAAACATTCAAAAAGGATGGAAAACGGTACAAAACTGAAGCACTTGCTAATACTTAAAAAGCAAAGAGCGAAATGTGTTTTTTTTATCTGCATCTTCCTCTCAGTTCCTCTCATGTTTCTGAGCTGTTTTCGGAACAGAATTGTGTTTGACCCCCCAGGTGAAATGTTGTCACCTGAACATTGACAGCGCGAGCATTTATTCAGTATTGCATTCGGCCTCGGTCCTACTTGCAAAATAACAAAATGTGAAATGAAAAGACAGCCACAGTGAATTTACTTTCTGTAACTGTAAATGTCACAATACGAGAGTTGTGTGCGCTTATGCTGATGTCAAATATGAAACAAATACATATAATTGAAAAAAAGCAAACGTGGTATGTCTGAGCTTGTCGCACAGCAAATAGCAAAATTCTGTCGTGTTTTGGAGATACCAATGCAATTGACATGCAAGAGCACATCATAAGTTAAGATTGTCTACATATATGTTATTCATTCTGAAATTCTTACTATTTTTTTTATTCGATGACTCGAGGAGTCCAGGCAAAAACAATCGTGCTGTGTAGGGTCCCGTTGCTCGAGAAACGGCTTTATCTAGACAGAAAGGACGTAAACAGGAGACTAGTTAAATGTGCATATTTCATACGGGTTTACGAAGAAAAAAATACACACAATGTGCGCAATTACAATGTAATAAAACGTATACCCAGAGTTATTTGGAATTTTGGGAAAACTCACCTTTCCCAGGTGACGTTTGCGCTCGCACAACGTGAGAAAAGGTGAAGGGTTCACAAAAACAAACTCGTATTTGTACTATGTCTGAGGTATTTAATTCGATGACGGAAAGAATGCTCCTAGGAAATGGAAAGCTCCCCTACACTACTTGCGCTAGAGCATTCATGATTTGTAGCCTGTTCGTGTGGATTTTTTGCTTCTGAAGTTCTGTCACAAACTGTGTTTTTTTCCCCACAGTGTCTGTCTTTCAACGCTATCTTGGAGGAGCTTGGAATCTCACTTAAGCACCCAAAAAGGTTGAAGAAAAGATCGAGAACAAAGGGAAGATCATCGTTCACAAGTATCCTTACTTGTCACCAGAGACGGACAATCCGAAAGGAAACCATGGCATGAACTTCCGTTCGCGCCCCAGGACAAAGTGATGTCAGAGGAAATCAGAATAGTTACTGTGGACCAATTGGCGACGGAGGGATTCCTGATGATAAACTTGTGTTCCCTCCCAGAAAAAAGATAACTTTTTGCGATTTCCTTTTTATACCATTCTCGGAAAGGCACAGCAGTTTTAGAACCTCACAGACTGAAGCACTGCTAATCAGAATTTGGAAAGTACCACGTGATCTTGTTTCGACAAGAATTTATACGATCCCCTCTTTTGCATCCGTACACCTCCCAATCCCTTTGCAACGAAATATGTCCTTTCTAAATAAAATACATTTTTTCAATATGTTGTTAAATTCGAATGTTTTCTGTTTTAGTTTTAATTTATCTTGCTTGTGATTTTGGAAGCGCAAAATTGTGTATTTAATCCATTATTATCACTTGCCCATGGAATTTATTATACAAATTACTGCTACTCAAGTTATTTATAAAAGAAAATGTTTTGAGGGAAAGAAAAAGTAAGCAAAGGTATCCTTTTTTGATCAAGGCTAGCAAGAACACTTATTGTTACCAATGCCTAGCATGCAGTTAGGTCCATGTTTATGAGGTCCATGTGCCGCAGTTGTGTCACTTTTTGTGATGCAAAGGCAGCCCAAACCACAAAATCATATTTATGAGGCCACACAAATCCACTTTGCATGTCTTTGAATGGCTTTGAATGGCCTCATAAATATGGGGTAAGGCAAGGCAGAGTACATCACTGTGTTGCCTTATTCTACGTTAAGAAGGAGTTCCATGGGAGCTGCAGTGGATGTTCCCACGCAACACCCATGGATGTTGACGCATCTCCAGATTTACAAGACCTGGAGATGAGCCAAAACCTTACGTCTACGCCTACCAGGGGAGGCGCAACAAGAAGAAATATCACTATTTCTCCTCGTTTTTTCCTCTTTCTATGTGTGCTGCTTTCTGCTGCACACATAGAAAGAGGGAAAAAGCCTCCCAGAATAGTTTTTGTGCAGGAAGGTGTCCCTTTCTGCACAAAACAATCATGCATGCAATGCAGGCACCTTTGCACCATGGTGTTAGGGTGCCTGCATTGGTGCTAGGCTGCCAATACGTTCCCAGCACAGGAGGAAAGTAAAGGAATGTGCTGTATGCCATAGACACAGCACATTCCTGCCCTTTCCCTTTGACACAGGGCAGTGCAGCAAGGTGATTTGCTGCGCTACCCTGCACCAAAATTCCTAAACTTGGGCCTTAGAGGGAGTTTTGGCTCGACCCCTTGAACATGATTGAATGGTTTGGCTGTCTATCTCTATTGTCTACTCTAGATTCAAAGACTTTCCTCCTTACTTTTCCTTCCCAGGTGCATTTCAGTATCAACACGTTCTGGTAGGATGAATTATATCCAGGGTACAAGTCGAGGGCGACGCAGGTAGGTAGCATCTACCCACTTTTTTCACAGGGTGGATGCCATCTACTCTACTACTAAAGAAGTAATTCTTCCACTCCGTTGAGCTGTAATTTAATAGTAAAGTCGAATTTTAACCTATTATTTTGAAAAAGCGACTTTTATAAACATGGTATTTTCCTCCCTAAACCAAATGTCCGTTTCTGCCAGTGCCCACTGTGACATGACTGTAATGGCTCTCCTGTGGTGTCTTGTATTCCTTCTAGACAGGGGACAAAGGAGTCTTAGGTGTGGGGAAGGTTGTTCCTCTCCTCAGCAGGATGGCCTGCGAGGCTGTACCCAGCTCGTTCCTGATTTCAGAAGATGCTTGCCCTCTAACTGGCAAATGCAGCCTACACATTGGCCTTCCTGCCCTGTTTCACAGGCTGGAGCCAGACCTAGGGGAAATGGAAGACTTGACTAGTACCAGTTTAGCGTTAGACCAAGGAGGTGTTCTCTGCCTACAAGCTGGCACTGGATATAAAAATGTGACCCTTAGAACTTGAAATCATATCACTCCTGGACCTGAGAAGATTCAGACAAAGGACTGACCTACTGTCTGCAGAAGGAAGACAGGCCTTGCTTGCCTTGAACCAAAACCCGAGAAGTGACTCCAAGGGTTAGTTGGTTGATGTCCTGTTTCACCTACAGGGACATAACAAGCTTTCAGAGGCCTCTCCTGCTTCCCAGCTGACTAGACCCAGCTGGATCTGACCTGGTCCTCTCTGCTGGCCTGTGTGTGATTGAGTCCTGACTCCCCAAGTGCTGTCCTCAAGATCCTGGACCCTTGGCTGGAGTCAAAGTGTATTTCTTCCTGCTCAACTGAAGGTTTCACTGGATCTGTGAGGTGTAGAACATTGTAGGGCCTCACATCACAACAGGTTACAGCTCCTGATTGGCATCTTCACTGGACCTGGCACAGAATGGCACAAGACATTGAAAGGGCCTTGCATTGCAGCACCTTGGAGTCACTCATTGGCAGTTTCACTGGATCCAACACAGCATGACACAGACCAGCACAGGACCTTGTATTACAGCCCTTCACAGTATCTCAATCGAGGCTTCACCAAATCCGGGGCAGAATGATGTAGGACAGTGCAAGGGTCTTGCATTGCAGCCACTCACAGCTCCTGATCGGCAGCTCAATGGACCAGATGAAAGCACAATGCAGAGCCTCACATTGCAGGACTGTACAGCTCTTGCACCAAGGACAAAAAGTGCAACTCCTAGCAGGCCACATCTGGTCCCGTATCTGACCAGCACTCCAGGTGGTCAGCTTGAAGTTATGACTTTATCTCCATCTGGCATGACCAAATACCTACAGTTAGTGCTGTGTGCCTTTTGGCACTATTTTTACTTTAAACTTCAAACAGTCATTGATCTGTTTTTTCTCAATGGATATTGTTAGTTGTGGTTTCCTTTTATTTATTAATATATTCTAAACTATCTAAAAATGTGTTGGCTTCTTCTGGTGTTGTGTTTTCACTTTATTACTGTTTTAGTGCTGATTAAATACTCTACACATTGCCTGCATGATAAGCCTGACTGCTTTTGTGGCAAGCTACCAGAAGGTTAAGCACAGGTTTATTTAGTAACTTTTGTGGTTCACCTTCACAAGGACTTTCGTTATTCTTTGAAATGGGTCGCACCTCCTTCAACAATTAATGCAATTTGTTACAGTCCACTGTAAGTGGTTTTCCTGCAAAGGGAAGAAAAACACTTCTCCATACCCAGGCCATTGTTTCTGTTCTGGGAGCAGTTTTCACACCTCATTAAGGTGAAGCAGTGCTAGCAAGCTAATACAAATTGGCCCCACAGGCTTCAGGCATTGAAAAAGTAACTTTTTTTAGGATTACTTTTGCGATATAAATTTATTAAAAATCCAATCTTTTCAATAGATTGGATTTTTAATAAATATTAAAAATAATTCTCTTACTTGTCCCAAAAGTGAGTTAGCAAACTTAGGGCTTTATTTACAAGGCCCTTGTGCTGCCCATGCACCACTTTTTCCCATTTAAACAGTTACGCACCGGCAGCACAAGGGGCTGGTAAATAAGGCTCTCAATATAATAATGTGCATTCTAAATTTGCTGAAAGGACTGCCAGTATTCAACTGTGAAAATAACACTTGGAGGCTTGTTAATGTAGGGGCATAGCAACATTAAATTTCTGCATGTCCCACTTTTAAACACTAGGCACCCTATATTGTGGGCTACTAGACCTACTTAGGGGTGACATTAATATTTACAGCAAATATTTTTTCTCTTTCAAAATCAAAACGTTATTTTGACAGGTCGCATTGCAGGTGTAAACTGCAGCAGCCAGGCTACAATGGTAGGCCTGAGGCCATGGTACCCTTGTAACAGTAGTAGATGGCACAAGGAATGCTACTGTCCACAGATTACATTTAACTTTCTATGCCATATGTGCATTTTCTATATCATTTAGTATGGCCTTGTAGGAGAGCTAGATATCCTAATAATGGCTTATCACATGTTTACATCTTTTAGTGATCAGAGTACATGCCCTGGGCACTGGAAAGCAGTGTCTTAATGTGCACAGTCTAAACACCTGCAATGAAATGGGTATGACAGTGCCAAAAGGGGCCTTTTCTCGCACATACATCAGAATATATGTATGTGTCACACAGCATTAATAATAACCAACACAAATACATATGAGCTTATTAATGACTGCAAATAAATAATGACTTGTGTAGTCTGAAAATACAATGTAAATTAGCAAATGCACAATATAGGGGCCCATAGGAAAATGCAAAGCAAAACACATGAAAATAATAGTAATATTTCCCGAGAATATGTAAACATATGTAATCAATTTAAGGCTGATTCAATGTCACTTTCTTTGCATGTGTGTTGATAAATGATCAAACAAGGCAATACCTTTATGTTTAATATGACTATGCAGCAAGGCACAAAGAATAAATCAAAATCAAGTACAAAACCACAATAAAATCTTGGATCAGCTATAGTGGAACCAACAGCAGCATCTTAATGCCCTCCTCTTTTCAAACTGAGCCCTACATCATAACCAGGTCTGGAACCTCCAACTCTGATGCACCAAACATACATTCTATTTCTCACATTTTATACAGGTATAAAATACAATGCAGCCTGCTCAGAAATCATATTAGTGATCTCATCCGGTGCCTCTCATAAATAGTTGTGGAAGAGCTATAATGTGGGTTCATGAAATGTCACAGCAACACAAAAGGGTGATAGACAGAGCGCTGTAACCTTTCAAACACTCACCCCAAGTCACTGATCTGGGTTAAATCCATCGTTCTTTTGCTTACTATTCCACACCAGTTTGGACCCAGCCATATGTATATCAGTCTTGACCCTGCCCCACTATGGGAACAGTCCATCCCGAACTGCCAGGACAGGTCCTTTTTAGACCAGAAACAAGCATCCTGGGACTGGTTTCGGGGTATCACCCTTCTCCAGCCACGCTAGCTTGAATCCAGTAGGCTGGACTGTTCCCATGGGGAGCAGGGTCAAGACTGATTTGCATATAGCTTGGTCCAAACTGGGGTAACTTTGTGAGTAAAATAACAATGGATTCAACCGAAATCTGTGACAGGGGGGGACGAGTGTTTGAAAAATGTCAACACTCCCTCCATCATTTTATTTTGGTTTTGCTGTGTGTGCTTTAAGTGGCAAGGGTATACCCAGACATGGGTCCCCTGCTCGCTGCAACACTGGATTCAATCTAGCCGGGCTGTTGAGGGGTGATACCCTGAAACGGTCCCAGGATGCCTGTTTCTGGTCCAGGGAGGACCTGCCTTAGGAGTTCAGCCTGGATAGGGAGCATGGTCAAGACAGATTTGCATATGGCGGGATCCAAACGTGGGTGATGTGGCAAGCAAAATAAAGGTGGTTCAAACCCAGATCTGTTAGTGGGGGTGAGTGTTTGAAAAGTTTCAATACTCCATCCATCATTTTATTTTGGTTTTGCTTCATGAAATGTCCACAGCTCTGACTGTGCTTGTAAACTTTTCTTGGTGCGATTGGTGGAAAGGAGTTATGAGTGTAAATTTCCACAAACATTGATATTGTTTATTAGAGGCATGCAGTCCACTTGAGTTTCCTTTAGAATCTGCATTTCCTGCTGAATATTTTGTATACATTCAGAAAGTTCCTTGGTCTTTTATTTCAAACTACATGTAGAAAATGCATTAACAACTAAGATAATAGACCTTACCACACTAGGGCACTAATTACAAGTACCTGGAGCCATTCTTAGTAGCTGAACATGTACCCAACCAAATCAAGAAATGTGACCTGAGGCTATGACCCAAAGGCAGGCAGTTTCCACCCATCCCAATACTGGCACAGTAAGAAATAATTTGAGCCTAATTCTTTGCGGAGGGCAATGCTCCATCACAAACATGATGTATTACAATCCCATTTTATTCTAAGGAGATTGTAATATTACAGTTGGGATGCCGTCATGTTTGTGACACAGTATCCCACCCGCTAAGTTCTAAATCAGGCCGTGTTCTCCCAAAACAGGTGTTAAAGAAGAATTTTCTTAGGGTTACAAGTTTCAAAAAGATCATCTGAGGCTAGATGTATCAAACATTTTTGCAATTGCAAATAGCCCAATGGGCCATTTGCGATCGCAAAAATGCATTTTGTGATGCATCAAATCCAATTTGCGATTCAGTAACTTGTTACTGAATAACAAATTTGAGTTGCAACTTCATACCGATTCGGTATTGTGAAGGGGTGTGTCAAGGGCGTACCTTCCTAATACCGAATCGGAGAGATATGTATGAATGTTTTGTGACCGTGAATGCAGTCTCAAAACAATTGCAGTTAACAACAATTTCAAATTGGTGTTAACCCATTCGCAAAGGGACCCCTTCCCCTTTGTGAATGCAATGCATTCCTTTAAGGAAAACGGGCTGCATTTTTTTAAAAAAAGACTGCTTTATTTAAAAGCAATCACAGACATGATGGTCTGTTGACCCGAGAAGGTCAACGACCCTGTGATTGTAGCCTTTCACAATGGGTTGCAAATTGCGACTTACCTAATGAATATTAACGAGGTAGGTACATTTGTGAGTGCTTGCAAATCGTTATATGAAACTCCTGGCGTTTCATACATTCCAATAGCGATTACTTAATTGCGATTCACAAAAAATCTCAATTTGGTAATCGCTATTGGAAAGAATGATACATTCAGCCCTAAATCTTTTCACCCGCATGAAGGGGTAGAGAAACAGTTAAATCAGGATCCCTTCAGACAACATAATATAAATTGACAGTATGTCCAATTTGACAACACAAGGAAAACTCAAGTCTGAATGAAAGTTAAGGGGTTTTACTACAAGGTCAGGCTCAAAGTCATGTAGACAATTCTCAAAACACAAAGTTATAAAGATACAGAATTACCATTGGTTGACCATGGCTATGGAAAAGATTCAGACAAACTCACATCAAAATAACTAAACATTCAACAAAAGCAATACAAAACATCAGAAGGATAATCTTATATCCAGAAAACAGGCATTGTTCAGTTCTTTTAAGCATTAAGGACATTTAAAAGTCATCATAGCTTAGCTAGCTGTGGCAAGGGGAATCCCTACAGATTAACAAGTCATAAGTTAACATGTGCTGGGCTGAACACATGTGGACAAAAAGGTAAAAAGGAAAAGGACAAAACGAATTTGGAAAAATGACATCTGGGGCAAAAGGTGACTACCCAAGTTTGGCAAAAGTGAAGGCAGGAGTCTGCATTTCAGAAGCTCAGTCAAAAGTCTTCTTTATGGGGTGAAGGGAAAAATTCAAAGTCTGAGCAAAGCATTGGAAAAGATTGAGGGTAGAGAGGTTTGTACCTCTCATAGTCCAAGGGGATCTAGCCTAAAGGATGGAGAGGAGCAGACTGCAGAAGAATGCTGCTAGTCCCACTGGGGAATGGTGTATCAAAGTCCATAGAGCAAGATGTTTTCGCTCATCCATCACCCCACTTGACTTGGAAGATTTAACTGTCCAATCATAATCAATCGTGCAAAATGGAATTGCTACATCAGTGAAAAATCTCACTGCCAACATGAGAAAGGCACCCATCTTAGATCATGTGTTTGGGCTGAAACAAATGTAGACAATTTACTTCCACAGTTACTGAATATACTGGGCTCACGCTTAGTTTCTCAGACTCACTGTGTAAAACAACAGGGCATCTATTATTGAGCTAGCATTTCATGAGAATGAAATCTGAAAGAAATACCCTGTTAGCAAGAATGAATGAACATTTTCTACGCAGTCAGGAAACAGGGCCTTGTAGGTCTTATTTAAATTAAGTAAAGTGAATTAAAAAGGCACATTAATTTATGTAATAGAAGGCACATCTAACATTCAAATTATAAATTCTGCATTAATAAGCTTTGTCAGTATTTATTTTATGGTAGATTTTAAATGAAATAAATGTATTAATACATTGCCTTAAGTATAGTGCAGAATTGCAGTCTTCGACATTTGCATGTAATTTTTAAAACATTACTTTTCAGACATTATTTGTCATTTTAGTGCAAGCTAGTAATAAACATCATACAGAATTACATAGAGTTTAATTCATTGGTCAAAATATGAACTATTACGACTATACCACAACACTTTACACTCCTGCAGCGAATGCACATTAATATAGGCTTGCAGTGCACCACTTTACAATGAATGTATTAGTTCTTCAATTAACAGAGTGCATTAATTGTCACACATAGATGGCGACTGTGATGTCAGGGGTAGCAATAACATTTCTGCTACATCACAAGCATATTGCCTGCAAACAGAGCCATCTCCTCACTGCTGTGATGCTGCATGTGAGTCTAGTCTGCATTTAGGAAAGGAAGGAAGGCACTGGCCACTGGCTGAAATCCACCTCTTTAGTCCCCAGCACTCACTGAGGAAGAACAGCCCCAGGACACTGGCAGAACATGAGGCTAATGTCTCTACCACCACCCATCCCTGCCGCATGAGCAGGAACAGCTTTGATTGATAAGCAGAGGTCTGTCGCTGAGTATGCCTCATCCCATCTAAAGCTAAACATAGGGGAGCATACAATGTTGCCCCAGACTGACCCTACCCTGGCCTGTGCTGACACACACTGTGACTCCCATTTGAACTCACACTGATGTTTCTTTTACCTGCTCTAAGCAAAAAGAAAGTGTCACCAGTTTTATTCAGGAAATCAAGGATAAACTCACATTAAAGAAGACTCAGTATTCCTAGTTCCATGTGGTTATTCACCATTCTGAGGACAAGCCTTGTAAGATTTTTATGCAGGGACACTGGTAAGAATCAGATATGCTATCCCCGCATATACTCATATCAAATTGCTCAGGAGGTAGCTGTACAACCCAAGCTGCACAACCCAAGTGGGACCTGTGTCTTAAGACCTTGAGGTCCAGAGACCCAAGTGCACAAGTAAACACAAGTAAGCAGCCTGCCACTCTGCACCGGCAAATTATCTGCCTTGTACCATGCTACTTCTGTGCTATTGGTGTGCTACTGCTGCTTGTTAACAAGCTACTGTCCTTCTGCTGTTGTTGCTGCTGCTTCCCATTATTGTCATTACCACCGCGTACTACCTGTTGTGACAAGACTATGGGGGTCATTCCTACCCTGGCGGTCCGAGACCGCCAGGGTAGGGGACCGCGGATGCACCGCCAACAGGCTGGCGGGGCATCCAGGCCCATTCTGACCGCGGCGGTAAAGCCGCAGTCAGAAAAGGAAAACCGGCGGTTTCCCGCCGGTTTTCCCCTGGGCTGCAGAATCCTCCATGGCGGCGCTGCAGGCAGCGCCGCCATGGGGATTCTGACCCCCTTCCCGCCAGCCTGGTTCTGGCGGTTTTGACCGCCAGAACCAGGCTGGCGGGAACGGGTGTCGTGGGGCCCCTGGGGGCCCCTGCAGTGCCCATGCCAATGGCATGGGCACTGCAGGGGCCCCCTTACAGGGCCCCACATTGATTTCCAGTGTCTGCATAGCAGACACTGGAAATCGCGACGGGTGCAACTGCACCCGTCGCACAAAAGCAACTCCGCCGGCTCCATTCGGAGCCGGCTTCATCGTTGCTGTGGCTTTCCCGCTGGGCGGGCGGGCGGCCTTTTGGCGGTCGCCCGCCCGCCCAGCGGGAAAGGCAGAATGACCGCCACGGTCTTTTGACCGCGGTACGGTCTTCTGGCGGTTCCCACTTGGCGGGCGGCGACCGCCGCCCGCCAAACTAGGAATCAGCCCCAATATCTGTTTTTGGGACTGGGAGTGGGGTCAGTGAAGTGGTTGTAGGACCCTAGGTGACACTACCCTAGTAGTTAGGGGCATATTTATACTCCGTTTGCGCCGAATGTGCGTAAAAATTTTTGACGCACTTTCAGCGCAAACGTTGCCCCATATTTAAACCCTGACGCCCGATCCGGCGCACCAGGAAAATGGCGCTATGTGCGCCAGTTTTTGGAAGCGGCACCCCGCCCTGCGTTAATGACATGCAGGGTAGGCGTTCCCGTCCAAAAACAGGCGCACATAGCGGTGCGTGGTATTTATGCTTCAGGGCAAAAAAAATGGCGCAAAGCACGAATATCGTGAAATTTTAACACCTGGGTCAGGGCAGGCGTTAAAATGGGGCAAACACACCTGTACTTAATCAGAACACACAGAACAAACAACAGAGCAGCAGAGCAGCAGAGCAGCAACAGGGAGAGATGGAGGTGATTTTTCTACAACGTGCACGGAGACGCAGAGCCCTGCAGCAACAACAGCAGCCACAACAACAACAGCAGGGACCCCAAAGACAGCGCAGAAGGCAGGAGAGGATATTCCGCCCAAGAACAACCCTGCATGGCCTCAGGGAACGGGACATCATCCAGAGGTACCGGTTGAACTGGCAGGCCATTCAGCAGCTGCTGACAAATATTGAACAGCAATTGGCCCCCACTTTAGTGACTCCACGCACTATCCCAACCGAAACAAAGCTGCTTGCCGTACTTCACATGCTGGCAAGTGGCTCCTTTCAGACAACTGGTGCCCTGGTTGGTGGAATCTCACAACCATCTTTCTCCGCATTCCTGCCTAAAGTACTGGATGCCATCATTGGACTGACACCCCGCCACATCTGCTTCCCTAACACACTGCAGAAGCAGCAGGAAACAAAACAGGGGTTCTACGCCATCAGTGGCTTTCCGCACGTCCTTGGTGCAATCGACTGCACACACGTACGCCTTGTGCCACCTGCTGCGAGTGAACACCTCTACCGCAACAGGAAGCACACACATTCCATCAACATGCAGGCCATAGTCGATCACCAAGGACTGATCAGCAACATTGTGGCTAAATATCCTGGGAGTGTACATGACGCATTCATCTTCCGTCACTGCACCATCAACCAACACTTCCAGGATGGACGGTATGGCAATGGACTACTTGTTGGTAAGGACAAAAATCTACTTATATACTCACTGCACAGAAACCCTCTAGGATAAACAACCCATACACCACAATAGCAACACCTAGACAGGAACACACTGAGGTACTCACATCACTAGCCATGTTTCACAAGTCACCATTGAACCTCTCACACCTTGGAATTTACTCCACAGCTTAGTGTGAAGACATTCATGACTGTGGTTGCCTAAATGTCACCTTGCAAATTGGAAGTCTCACAATAACCTGTACACTAATACAATGCATAACTTTTAAGGGATGGGATGGTCTGGGTATGTTCAATTGAACGTTTCTAATACCCTTTCATGTTTCAACTCTGCATGGAACTATCATCACACCCCCAGTGAGGACACACGGACACCTGTGTCACAAGTCACAATGCAAGGGAGGGCACACTGTACTTGAGAAACCGATACATCCTGCTGACAAACAGTTAGCCAACAAACACCTGCTCAGCCAAGGAAAAAAAACAATGCCAAAGTTTCCACCAACAACCATAGGTTGTCACATTAGTACACAAAATAGTCACAGACAACACAACACAACTACTTCCATCAAAGACACGTACAACAGTGCCTCCTACATCTAATTGATACCATTCTGTGTTTCTCTTTCAGCTGATCAGGGGTATGGCATCCAGCCTTGGCTAATGACACCATATGGGAACCCAAATACTGCTGCTGAGCGGGCATACAATGACGCCCACAAGAGGACACGCAGCATTGTGGAGCGGACCTTTGGGATCCTAAAGTCAAGGTTCCGCTGCCTTGACATCACAGGTGGAAGCCTATTATACTCCCCAGAGATGGTCTGCAAGATCATATGCACTTGTGCCATATTACACAATATTTGTGTAAAAAGGAACATTCCCCTCCTTGAACCGGACCCAGACATGCCTGAGGATGATGATGAGGAGGATGCTGGCCTGCAACAGGAGGGGGAACAACCTAACACCGCAGCAGGAGTGCGTAGGCGCCAACAGCTTGTGAACAATTTTTTTACTTAAGTTATTATAATCACTAGTATTCCACACTTGTAAATAAACGCAGATAACAAACACCACATCATGCTTTGGCCTATTCATTTCTGACCACCTTTAGTTTGAAATTGCTGAAGATGAATGTCGTCTCATTGATCAAGAATGCCATTAAAATTCATCACACCAAAAATAAACATCACAACTGTATGCACAGAGGGTAGGATGTGACATGTTACATTACCATACACAGAGCCCAACAAGAGTACAAGTGTGACAATTACACATGCCGGATCCAAACAACTGAAACAGTCTCTCATCCAGCCCAAAATTGGAGATCATTTGAAAGTCACATCACACGTATTCAGAGACAGGGTGGGACCATCCATGTGTACGTGAACATGTCATCAATGGCTTCTCTCAAGTGTATGATGTGAGCAATACACAATTGCAACAACATCAGCTGCCACTTACTCAGGAGGAGACCTTGAAGTTACAATGACAACATACACACAGACAGGTCATAGTGGATCCACATTCCCACACACATGTACACATATGTCATACAACCAACCTAATATTTGAAAGTAGACCATCACAGTTGTGTCCCAGTTTGAACCTAGTAGGAAGATTGTAACATGACACTAAACCAGTTGATGCAGAAAGGGACACAGACAACCAAAAAAATCTTCGCATTATCACATCGTGAACGCTGAGAGGCTTGCAAACTTAGTCATATGAAAATGGTATGCAACTTAGCTCCAAATCATCATTACTGCAAACGTCAAATGGGCTAATGAGATGAATGAATGGTCAACAGTCATTCATACCATATGGCCTTACATTAGCACGCTGCTGCAGGTTTGCCATGATATAATAAAAATACTCCATGGATACAGTAGCTATTCTGGATGGTCAAATCCTAGGGTGCTGGGGGCCTAAGTCCACCTCTACCGCCCCCAAAACATACAAGACTCATGTACTTGTGAACTAAACACATGCATAAGGCACATGTGTGGCCTCCATGTCACAAGTCCTACACAAATATGAAACACAAAACATAATGGGACATGGTCAGCCCCATAAAAACTGAAAGTGACTCTCCCACTCCCTGTTAGGAGTACAGATAAAAGCATCCCCATCATAAAGGTGGGCACATTTTGGAGACAGAATACATAATGGTATCCCAGGCATCATTTCAAAATAGCCATCAGCAATTACACCAAATATGTTGTCAAATATGGTCAATACATTAGTTAAAGTATCCCAAACATTACAGTGTGAAGGCCGTCTATACATAAAAGTACGGACATGTGTCATATACAAATACAAATGTGTCTCACATCGCACCATTTGACCATGACAAATCACCTTTCCAAAGCTAAACACATGAAGACATTAGGATAAATGTGCTCCATATACCACGCATACAGCATGGCCGTCATAATTTGTTCACGTACATGAGTGCACACAATGCTGAGTCAGATACAAATGTATCCAAAAGTGTCTTGATATTTTGCCTTCAAAATATAATTAACATCCACAATATTTTTGACTCTGCATCATGTGCACTACTGTACGTGTAAAAAAAACGACGCCCATGATGTATGCGTGGTAAAATTGACGCTACATGGACAATATGTTGGTCATTTCATGTACATTATTAATTATTAATATTCATTTCATATTTTTTCACTCCGCATCATGTGCACTGTAATGCGTCAAAAAAAAATGACACACAACTGTGTATGCGTGAAAATATGACGCATAATGGGAAAATAAAAACGGCGGCCATTTTATGCAGGAAGTGATGTAATAGGATATCCTGTTTACAAAATCTGTACTGGGAGTTAACTTTCACTTTCACTTTGCAGTCTCAGATTTATCTAGACTGTGTGGTTGTGTGAAAGGTGTTGTCCTGTGTTTTACTGCTTTTGTGTCCTGTGTGCCTTGTATTTTGTCTAAGTGTCAATCTATTATTGTTGTATAACATTGTCTCAGTCTGTTTAGTGTTAGTTTGTCTATACCTGTGATAGTTTGTATTGTCTGTGGGAGTCTGTTGTGGGTAGCATAGTTTGGGGGGTTAGTTGGGCTATTTTTCTCCTTCTTCTTTTTCTTTCACACCTCTACCTTTCCCCATTTCCCCCTTTTTATTTCATATTTGTTTGGTACATTCTTAGTCCTCTCAATATGTCAGGTAGGCCTCGCCTGTCCAGGATGGGGGAAGACGAATTGGGGGGGTTCATATGGCTCGTAAGCCATTTCCTCCCACTAATGCTGGAAGCTGGGGGCCGTGTGATACAGGGGTATCACACGGAGGCGAGGAAAATCCGGTGGGAGAAGGTGCGCCATCACCTGGTCCGGGTCTATGGGAGTCTCAGGAATGTACACCAACTCAAGCACCGCTGGGCAGATCTGATCACCAGGGAACAGGACCTGCTGGACCACCTGGGACTCCGGATTGGTGGCCATGTTGGTGAGTAAAAAACAATTAAATGGGAATGACAGAAATCGGTGTGTGAACATGTGATGATTGTTAGCCAATCTGCAAAATAAGTAGCTGACTGTGTGTAATGCCAGGGAAACCTAGGCCCATGGTTATACACATTAATCACCATTTTTGCAACACATGTACACGCAATGACAGCTTTATAAATTCAACATCTATTTGTATTATGCTAAGTCGCCCCCTCTCTGCGTCACAAAATGTTTCAAATGCTGCGCTACAAAGGAATACATATGTGTCCTAATGTGTATTTGTTGCAGAATGTGTATGAAGACCTATGCTACCAGTCCGATGGCTCATTTTTGCAAAACATACCAGATGCCTGTAGCTGCATGTAATGTAGTGTTGCATTTGTGTCAGAAAAGCAACATGTGAACGGCTCTATTTGTACTCCACTGGTCATAATGGCCAGTGAGTACGTCATGTAGAAACAACATACCTACATATGCAGACGCCATAGCTAGACAGAAAATTGGAAACACATGATGATGCTATACATGTGTGTTGCCGTCACGTCACATGAAGTTAGTCATGTTGTTCACACATATGTCACATGTGTGTCTGGTTGCTGTCTGTTGACCCTGTCCAAATAGCCTGTTTAATTGTGAGTGGTCATGTAGTTCTCATGGAACCAGTTTTGGAATGTCTCTCGGGGATGCACATGCTGAGATGTATGGATAACATTATTGTTGGGGCATACTAATGGAGGATTAACTTGGACGACACATGACTTCCTGACCACTGCATGAGTGTAGTAGGGTGTGTCACTGGAGCAGGAGACTCATCCAATGATAATGTTGAATACAAAGTGATCCATGCAGGATGAGCATGTGTGAAAGTCTATCATTACCATGTCATATTCACACAGTGTCATTGTAACAGAAATCATTTGTCCGTTCACACAGTCTGAGTATAATCTTTGTTTCATGCTTTACAGGTGGACCAGCCCCGTACACCGTGGGAGAGGTGGCTCATTTTGACGACCCCGATACCTACAGTGAGTGTCGCATGAGTGCTATTTACATTGTTTGGTAATGACGCATGATGGATTACTGTGTGTTCAAGAGAATTCATGATTTGATGTGCTGGCCGTTCATTGGCTTTGTTCTTTTAGTGTGATATCAAATTTGAATAATGTTTCTGCAAAGCAATACGTAGTCATCTCTCAGATTGAGGGGCTGTAGCCCATTCAATTAGGGCGGAAATTGGGAATGGTATGACTCATTTGGAATACACTGGTCAATGTTAGACTTGGTCAGGGACTTGCCATGAACTGAGTCTGCATATCAGACTGACAGTCTCCCAGATAGCTTAGGCACATGGCTTTGATGACAAGTGCTTCTTCCTAGTTGAGGATGGACTGTGTACACTGTAGGTTGGATCTTCCGTGGGCATGTACTTCCACAAGGTGAACTCGAAGTGTGTGTGACTTGAGTGCAATGCCCTAGGTGTTCAGTTGAATCATGTGAATGGGTGTACTACCTCCCCTGTGTGTGTTGTTAAACATGCCTCACTAATAGTATGTTATGTTGGGCTAAGTCATAACATTTTGACATGTGTGGACCTGGGATGTGACAAGGTTGGGCTGACTCCAACGTGTTGCTAGCCCTTCATAGGTGTTATGTGTGAAGGCACATAATTGTTGCACTTTCTGTACACTCCTGGGCGTGCATTGAACATGGGATTGTTGGTTGTTCTTCCCACACCACCCACAAAGACTGGGATGTTACTGTGAAACCGGGTACCTAGGACTGTAGCAACCAGTATGTTACACGTACTTAACACCTTTTGTGACTTGAGTTAGTACCTTGGGCCAGAGTGAGAAAAATGTCTACACGTTGCAAATGGCATAAATATATGTGTGGGATTTGCAAACGTCTGTTTCCTATTCCAAAATGTATTTGGTGGTCATGTACATATGAGAAAAATGCTTTTCAAAATGGATATAATAAAGGGTTTTACCAGACCTACTTGCAAATCACAGTGGTAGGCAATCCCATTTGCAACCGAGTACGTGGTTGCAAAGTGAGTAGCTGTTATCATCCACTTGAAGTGGATGGTAACCACCTTGCTGACTGGAAGGGGTCCTCATTGTAAAGCTTCACCTTTGTGAGTGGACTAAAATAATCCTGCGCAAAACAGCCAGTGGTCTAAGGGACCAATAATTACCGTGAAATTTTCCAAGTACAATTGTTGTGATTTAAAAATAATTGCAGATCATTTTCCTTTCCGGTAAACGGCCTACACTTGGGGAAAAATAACTTGCTTAATTTTAAAACAGTCACGTCTATGGAGTTCTGCTGGTCCCAGCAGGCCTCCATCCCCGTGAGTGCCCATGTTGCTAAGGTGGGGCAACTTGGAACCCACATCAGTGATGTTCATGAGGTGGGTTTTAGGGACCCCATAGCAACTCGCAGACGGTGTCAGAGACACCGTTCTGCTTTGCAAATTGCTAGTTGATATTCCTAAATTCCTACATCTGACACCTAGTGTGGACATATGATTCTGGGCCAGGGGTGCAATCTTAGCACACAACTAATTAAAAATGCTATTGAGTGAGGAGTGTGAGTGTTATCACATAGAATGACATATGTACTGAAGTCAGTATGCGGAAGAGCTGGTGCCATAATGTCAAATGCCTTAGGTATGATTTGGATGAGTAGTTTAGGGTGATGTCATCCATCATGTAGAGACATGGATATGCTAGGTGTGATATGACCTTAGGTATGCATGATTCACATGTACTTCCTCTGAGCATTTCCGTGAACTATGTTGTAACAATTGCTGCATACAATATATTTATAGTAATGGACAAATGAGCCATTGTGGGATTCAACCCACTGTAAATTCAATGCTCAATATTTCCCTTTTCTCTTCACAGCTGCAAACCTGAGTGCCGCAGAGCGCAACCATTTTGAGCGCAGGGCAATGAGGTACAGGCACATCCTGCAGGTGCAGTGTGGGTATCGGAGGATGGCCCGCAGATACAATTCCGATCGGGCCTCCAGGGCGTGGTATGCCACACCACAGGCTCCACCAACGGTGCCACCTACAACCACCGCCACTACAACCACCAGGTCTGCCCAAGGGGACCCAGCGACGGACCAGGCATCTTCCTCAAGACCTGGACCCAGCCGTGTGTTGGGAGCAGGGCTGTCCCGTGGCCACTCCACTCCAGCAACAACCTCCACCTCCACCGGCACGCAGACCAGCAGTGACCCTCCAACTGACCCTGCAGCCTTCCAGGCATTGTCTAGAAAACTGGACAGGTTAATTCGCAAGGTGGACAACCTGACGGAGGACATGGCTGAGGTTAAGGAGAAGGTGTGCTCCATCCGGCGCACACTTCGGAGGGCAAATCTTTAGTCATTTTGCCCTCCTGAACTTTTACCCCTCCCCTCTCACCTCTTTCCTCTTTTCATACTGTTAGTTGGGTTTGGGGGGTTAGTTATAGGATAAGTATAGGTAATTAGCTTAGTTAGTGTTAGGTAAGAGGGTGGGGGGTCCTTATTCTTTCTATCTAATATTTTTGTGTGGGTGGGTGGGTGGGGGGCAATGTTGGGATTCCTGTTTAATAAAAAAAATATATATATATATAAAAAGAAAAAAAAAAGAAAAAATATATGTTTGTTTAGGATAGTATAGTATGTGTGTAGGTTAGTAAGTGTTGTCCTGCATGTGTCTTGTCTCTCAATGGTGGGTGGGGGGTTGATGTTTAGATCGTTTCGTTACATGTGTAGAGTAAGTTTAGCTTAGGTTAGTTAGGGACAGTTGTGGGTTAGTAGTAGTCTGGTTAGATTAGTGTAGGTTTACCTTTCCCTTAGTTGCCTCTTTTATTACTACTCTTAAATAAAAAATTTGTTAACCCTTTACCTGATGCGTTAGGTGCTACCTTTTCATGGCCTTGACATCAGTGTAGCAGAAAGTTTAAGTATGACATTTGTGTTCCATGCTCGCTATCCCCAGGCTTCTGAGGTTTAACATGCCAGCTACCCGTGTGCTAACTTGGTAAGTATCCACCATGTTGGAGAGCCACCATTGGTAGTGTGCATTGATCATCAAGGTTTGGGGTTGGTATGTATCCTACTTCACAAAGAGTGCTTCCAGACTTGTTATTGTAGGTAAATAGATAGGTCGGACAGCATTGTGAAGTTCAGGGAGAGCTTTATAGATGATGATTTGTTCACACTCTTGTCTTGTTGCTGTCATTGCTGACCTACATCATGTGTGTACTGATTCAGCATTAATTTCCTTCATGGAAGTATACGCCGTAAGGGTGATTGATGCTGTGTAATTTGTTTATCATTCCTTTCATTCTACAGCATAATTTCAAATTTTAGTATTGCATGGTGCCTACATTTCTCAGCCACCATTAGTTGTGTAGAATAGCTATAGATAGTGCATCATTCTGTCCAACACAACATGATTGTGTGTGCTTAGTCCCTTCATCAGTTATTTTCCTCAGTATAGTAAAGCTATGATGCAATCCTGGCCACTGCACAGATGTTTCAGTATACATGAAATCAGGACAGTAGTATAGAGAATCGACATGGTTGCCACACAGCCACTTTGGAGTTATCTACTGCACAGTTGAATTTTGAAATGACACAGAGACACAATAGGTGTGCAAGTGATATTTATTTATAGGTGGTGTTGTGCAAAATTTCCATTCACCATGTTTGCTGACTCCTTTCTGGTGCATTATTACATGGTGATCCTACAGAAGGGGTGTGGATGATGCTCCTGACATGCTGGGGTGATGTCACAGACAGTGCAGAGGAACATGAAATGCCAAATGGTAGAAGAGAAACATTCACTGGCAAGGTGGACAAGTCATACAGTGGATTGCCGAACAGTCATTGAGGTTAGTTGTAGTGCGACTGGCATGTGTCAAAACGTAGGACCTTGGTCAGAGTAGGGCATGGTGCAGGGACTAGGGCTTCCGGGTACTCTTGCGTGTGAATGTTATCTGTTCCATGTCTTCTTCTTCTGATGTGTGTGTTGCCTGGTGTGTCCTTGTTGTTGTTGGTTGTGAAGGGGCAACACACACCTCAGTGTTAGAAGACATGGAGGCAGACATCCCGGGGGCTGATCCCTGTTGAGTAAGGAAGGGCAGTACTGCAGCAAGGTGGGCCTGCTGGTTTTTCAGAATGGCAGCCACATCCCGATGGTAGGCAGCCAGGTTGGCCCTGAGGGGTTCTATGTTGCATTCGTGCACACGTTGAGTGGCTTGCAGTTTGAGTTGTTGTGTCAACTGGATGACAGCTGTGCCAATTTCCTTCAGTGTTTTTGAAATGTCCTCCAAGAGCAAATTTCTGGCTTGCATTGCAGCGGCCTGATCAGCAGTTGACAACATGCACGAACGCACCCCCTCAAGGCTGGCTGCCATAGTTTGCATCCCCACCCGCACCTCCTTGGCCAGCTCCCGCTGGACCCCAACGACAGTTCTTTCGAAGCTGGTGCCAGTGTCGTCAGAGTCCTCAGCTGTGTTGGAGCTGGCAGGTCTTACAATTGGGGTGGCGGGTGGTTCTACTGTGGTGGCTGCTTGTTCTGTGCTCCTCCTTGTGACTGAAGGTGGGGTTTGGAGGCTTTCAAGGACCATGTCAATGGTCTCTTGTGGGAGGTTGATGGTCTCGTCATCCATGTCATCAGGGAACTCATGGACAGGCAGATCAGCAGGAGATCCGTGTTCCTCTGCAATGAAACACGGTACAATTAGTGTGTCTGTGTTGTGACAATTTTGCAGTAAGATACAAGCCTTTGGATGCCTTAACATTGTACTCTGTGTTTGTCTAGGTATCTGCTGTCCGTCATAGGGCATTGTTGTAGGCCTATGGCCCACCTGTGTGTCACATGTTTGATATTGATCTTTCATACATGTCTGCCAGGTCGCCTCTAGCTGTTGCTTTGTAATTATTTAGGAATAGGCGTTTTTTTCTCCTACTCCTCACTCGGTGTTTCACTATTGTCATGGAGGGACATTTTGTAGGGTGGGCTCTCATTATCCAACATGTTATTCTTGGCTTTCTAGGCAGCAGGATAGCTAATGGTGTGGGGGACTAAGTTTGACCCACTTGTAAATAACTCTGTCACCCAGATATTCAATTTAGCTAAGACTAACTAGCAGTGCCTCTGGTCTCCCACATCAAAGGAATGTTTACACATCCGAGCGCATGACATCTTTGGAACTTCTCAGGGAAGTGGTGGTCACTCAGGTCCTACACATTTCTATCTTTTCCGGTATGTTCCCATACACAAATGACAAAGACAGTATTAGTTTGATATGTAGTTTCATTGTACAACTGACTTGTAGGAATTTAGGTGTGAGCCCCAATTACACAAACAATACACACTGTTAGAATTGAAATAGTCCGCAGGAGAGTAATACATTAGTACACAGCTTTCATGGTGCCCAACATTTTCTACTCTCCCTCTGCATGTTCTATGTATAGCACAGCATGTTAAGTTTGGAGGTTGCCTGTCAGAATCACAGGGGAGACATCATCCCTCATATCAGAGGAATGGGCTAGGATCTGGTTGTGCATCAGCAGCAAGGCAGGCAGCATCTAGTTATTATTTTCTGTTTGGAAACTCCCCCATGCGTGTCTTGGGACAAGGAAGTGAATGTAAAAGACATATGTCATGGTGATGACAAAGTTTCCCTACGCAGGAATGCCAAACCTTAACCCCTACCACATCTATCAGCAACGTACCAGACGGTATCCTTGACTGGGGCACAGAGTGAATATGTTCTGGCAAACTCCAGTGCAGAAGTAGGCAAAACAGTGTGATTTGGCTAATTGACAACACCTTAGGACTGACTATTTGCTACATTAACTGATAGGAAGGGCAATGAGAATCATTTAGTGCAAATTGCTCTGAGGCACTTAGATGTGAGCAAATGAGTATAAGTACAATCAGGGTAAGATGCACAAAGGCCTCCAGCCTGAGGCGATTGCGCAAAGTATACGTTTCACTTGCCACACTACACTTTGACTGACTGTGGGTGTTGTGACTGCCCTGGCAGCACACTTGCCTCTCAGGCCCTGCCCCATACACTTTTTATTCACATTGCATGATCTGTACATGTCACATGGCATTACCTATGCATGTCAATGTTAGGATGTGGTATGGATGTAAACATTCTTGATGTTTTGAGATGATGTTGGGTGATGTGTATTGAATTGGATTGGCCTGTTTATCGTATGAATGTCCTATTTGTTTGTCCGACTTTGCAGGTGTGTTTCAGTGACCAGTTGCCTGTGTCCCCTCCTCAATGTTGTTGTCTGAGCAGTATGACATTAGTGATGTAGCCTTGTTAGGCAGGCACGTGAGGGACCCTGACGTATGCAGCATGTGTGTATCGTTAGTGCTGTGTGGCTCCTATTGCTGTTTACTTAGGCTTATGTATGTGTCAGTTATGGACATTCAGCATTTGAGTGTACTGGTACCTTTGTCTTATTTCTAGGAGTAATTGCAGATGTCATCCTCACCCCCTAATTTAGGTATGTATGTTCCAGGGTGGGGTTCCTGCCATTTGGTGCTATAGCTGCACAGAGATGAGAGGTGTTATTGTCAACTGTGGTGGCAGTTAAGTTGCAGTTGTTGTATTTGCTACAGCATTACAGGTAGGGACCTAGTTGATGGGGAATAGATTTTGCAATACAAGTGCCTGGATGTGGATTTGAGGTAGTGTCCTTCCCACCTGTCACTGCTTTCCCTTGGCTCTCTTGTTGTAATTACAGGATGTCCCCGTGGGACTGTTGTTGTTGCTGTATTTTGTCGTGCCCCAGCTTCGGTCAGTACTGGGCATGCCCCCCTGCCGTGCCCCTTTCCCCATGCCACTTCATATATGTGCTGACTTACATGCATTGTGTAGTAGGTATCCCCCCCCTGCTTACAGTCCCCATTATTGTATTATGATTCCCCATGCGACTTACCCTGCATGTGCGTAGTGTCGTGGTAGTCTGCGCTGTCCAGTCCTTGAATCCCTGTGACGATCTCCTCCGGGATGACGGCTGCGACCATCTCCTCCATGTGGTCCAGGGCCTCCTGTTGTGCTGGACTCCCCCCTCCAGTCTGCATTGCTGCCTTCCTGTTCCTGGCCATTTTCTCTTTGGTCCTACGTTTGCAGTCATGCCAGCGTTTCTTACACTCGGTGACTGTCCGGCGTTCTTCAGCCACACTGTTAATCTTGTCCACAATTTGTTTCCAG
The DNA here is from genome assembly GCF_031143425.1 of Pleurodeles waltl. Taxonomy (NCBI): domain Eukaryota; kingdom Metazoa; phylum Chordata; class Amphibia; order Caudata; family Salamandridae; genus Pleurodeles; species Pleurodeles waltl. The sequence continues at coordinate 194,990,037 of NC_090447.1, forward strand.
ATGGCCTCTCTCCTACTGAGTGGCAATTTAGAGGTGATGAAAAGTTGGTGCTGGTGTTCCGGCACCTCTTTCACCAGGATTTCCTGCTCCTCTGCACTGAAGCGACACTTTCTTTTTTTTTTAAAAATGTCCTGGTTCCTGTATGCTTTCTCCTGGCTGGTTCCTGGTCTGCTCTCATCCTCCTGGGGTCTGTTGGGGCATCTAGGATCCATTTTTGGTCTCCTCTCCTGAAAGGGCAGTTTTCGCGCAAAAATGTGACGCAATTGCGTGAAAAAAAAAAGCGTTTTCACGATTGCGCTGTCGTAAATCGACCCACAGTGATGTGCGTCGCATTTACGTTGGTTTCCTTTACGACAGACGGACGCTGTCTGCGTCACGAAATAATGACTCCCACCTGTTGGTTGCGCCGCCGTACGTCAAATTATAAATTTGACGTCCGCATGGCGCATCCAAATGGCGTTAGACGGCGCAAATTTTTTTGACGCAACATTGCGTTAGCGCAGTTTTGCCTCAAAAAGTATAAATATGGCCCTTAGAGCCTAGTAGCCATGGAAGTTGCTTGATTTGGTTCAGGTGTGGCTTGTGGTCTCGGTGAGCTCCCTTCCTTCTGTGCCCCTCTCCACTACCATTCTGAAGGCACTGTGTTACAGTGGACCCATCTCTGTTTGTGTTTTAGACCAAGCGCCGTGGCACCCCTGTTTCTATAAAGCTATTAGACAATGATGTAGCTAATGATCAGCAGCAAGCAGCCCAGTCAACAGTACAGTCCAGTTAACAGCCTTGTTTAGTACTAGGTCAAGGTGGAGTTTGCGGAGTTCTGCTATGCGGAACTCCGCAAAGTACCAAAGAAACTCAGCTGCGCTATGCTGATTTCCGTGAGCAGCGGAGTTTGGGTAAGTTGCGCTGTTCGCACTGATTTTCAGTGCCCGGAGTAGATGTGTCAGGGGAGACCAGACAATTCCAAGGCATTCCCAGAGGGTGTATAATAAACAAGTGATGTGCTTGCTTGAAGGCAGGAGGCTCCTCCAGAGGAAGCAAATCACTCCACTAACTGATGCCCAAGACTTTGATGTTAGAGCTTCAGCAGTGCCCTTCGCTACTCCTTTTTTTAAAGCAAACAGCAAGGATTCAGCACCTACCCTGTATGCGCATATTGGGGTAGCTTGCCAGAATCAGTCAGGACTAGGATCGGAGCCACATGCAAAGCTCACTGACAAGCCAACAGTGCAAGGCATATGTTAGGCCCAATGGTGGTGATGACAATGATGGTAATGTAAAGGAAGGTGCAGGAGGGGAAGAAAGGGTGACCACTAATAATAGTAAGGACAAAGAGGATAGCAAAGCTGAACTGAGTGATCAACATGGTGCCTGAAACATTTCAGGAGGAAAGTCCGGGTCCTGTATGTCACCCATCACTCATGTGGCTGAGATAGCAGAGCGGTAAACTGGAACAGGAACAACTAAATCATATGGTTGCCCTTCACGGAAGATCAATATTGAGAGTGAACTCTTGGATATCCATCCTCTTAAGTGTGATGCCTTAGGTTGTACAAACAACAGGTTTGTTCAAGTTCATACTGACTGCTCGGGTCACAGACTCTGAGAGGGTGGGACCTTAAGTACTAACTCACTCATTTTCCTGATTAACACCTTCCCTGACCTGTCAAACTACCGACTCTGCCTGTCAAAGTGGTTGATAGAGAGGAGATGACTAGCACTGTAGCTGGTAACATCAAAGAGAATACAGCACCAAGGGAGGGGCCTCGAGGGTCAGAATAGCCTGATAAGTACCTTCAGAGAGTAGCAGGAACTCTAATGAGAGATCACAACTAGACAACTCAATCTTCTTCAATATTCCAAAAAATAGTTACAAAAGCACTGCCAACACTAGGAACCTGTCTTCCAAGGCAGAAGATCCCCAAGAACTCATCATCCTGGTAGTGGTGAGTGCCCTGCATAGGGTATTGTCATCCATTCCCCTATTGGTGGAGGAATATCTAAGAGGGTTGGATCACATATCTTTCCTTTTGACGTCAATGTTGCATGCTTAAGTGTCTTCTAAACAAAGTGTGGACACAGGCACCCAGACAGTTGGGGGCGATAAAGTGGAGGACCAAACATCGAGCACAGCATTCAGTAAATTCTCAACCAAAATACCTCCAGTGAAGAATTTTAAACAAAATGAGGAAAACATAAGTAATTTCAGTAGTAATTGTATGAGTACCACCAACCTGAGGGTGGAAGTAGGTGGAAACACTATAGAGAGTGGGACCAATCTAGGGCCAACTAAAACTGAAATGACAAAAGTGAAGAAAAATTCAGTCCATGGCAAGGAAACGAGCGAGACCATCAAGACTGATAAAAGAATTGGGAAACAGGGGGAACAGTGTAATAAAAGGAAGCAACCCAAACAAACTGTATACTCACTAAAATGGCTATTTGCTGGCCCTAATCTGAGCCAGAGTGAAGCAGATATTATAAGCAATACGAGGTCAGATGCAATGAAGAACACTGATATCCATGCAATGACCCCTGTATATCCAATCTACCATCTGAGGGATGTGAAGGACAGGAAGGGACGTGTGAGTACTCCATATGCAACAGTAGAATCGGATAGTGAAGTGGGATCAGATAAACCCAGCAAACCATTATCACAAAAAAAAACAGCTCCCGGAGAAAAGAAAAAAGAGACATCATCAAGAGGAAGGATATCAAAAACATAAATATCCCAGTAGTGTGGCACCATCTGTTGAAGATCCTGACATTAGGCAGAATGAAGGCTTGGAAACCAGAACCCTTGGTGCACTTGCAGATGCCTCAATATTAAATCATTTACACCCTCCTTTTCAACAGGAATGCCCGGCAAAACAACAATGGATATCGCAATGGATCTAAAAGCCACAATTTACACCCATGAATTTATTGATCTCTTCCTTGATGCTGGATGCAGCAGCCCTTTGATGGGATCAGGGCTCTTAGCCCTCTTCTATGTGGCCCCTGAACTAAGGTTGTTGTCGTTCAGGGATAGAAAGAGAGTATTGCTGATAAAATAACAAAAAATGCGGGTGGATTGAGAAGTGCCCTAATATCTAAAGTGGAGTTTTCAACACCAATCATAAGTAGGTTAGTGCTAAGCCACTTGGATGATTTCCATATAATGGGAGTTGATATTCTAACATGCCTCCTTTTAACACTCACAGACAAAATCATATGCTGGCAAAATCAGTCCTGTGAAGTGCCTCAGAGGCTATTGAGATGGAATATAGATCCTCCCACCAGAACCACCTATGAGGAACGACCAGCAGGGCATAAAAACGATTACCTATAAAAACCTCTATATTACGACAAAGGGCCACACTAGAGAAATCAAATGGCAAACTGCAAATGGAGGATGCCACAATCAGACCGCCAAGACTGGACAAGGGTAGCAGCCGCTTAGATGTGTGAAAGAGGTGAATCGTATTGAACAGTGGAGATCCTTATAGGCTGCCGAGAGAATGTGAAGTAAACTGTATCGAGAAGGACTATTCTGGAACATAGCGGGATGGGCCAGTAAACTAGAAGACTGACTAAAATTTATACATCAGCAAGCCATTTGTGTGCCTACAAAACTCTCTAAGAAAGGACTCACATCAGGCGGTCTCTCGATTTGGGTGTCCTGCAAATTGATTTGTAGAGTAGAACTTCTTGATGCAGCACAACATTATCCAAATATATTGCATGCCAGGGTTTTCTCAGCTGACTTCCAGGATGAGGTGATTGATATTCATAATGTTTGCATCCCGCCTGGATGATCTCCAGAGGTACAGACTGGTGGAATTTTGTCAGCTTTATGGTGTCTGTTAGGAAGGAAATTGATGTCTGGAAGGTGCTTGAGGCTGGGATAAAGGGTAAACATACATTATTGATTTGTGGGGACTTTAACGTACAACCATCTGATATAGTAACTAATGAAGAGGCAGTAGTTGAAGATCACTGGTTTGGTATACCCAAGTTAAATATTAGATCCCTCAAACAAGGCAGGAAGGGTGATGCTTTATAAATATTCTTACTAACCTGTCATCTGCGTTTTACTATCAGTCCCACTCCCTCAGACTCTGCTGCTAAAGCAACTTATGATAATGATAATAGGTCATCATTGCTAGATTCTATTTAATTAATATTATATTGAAAGCTGGACAATTGTTCTAGATATGGCAGTCGTAAAAAGACCAGAAAGCGATCATGACTCAGCGGTGCTATGTGTTAAATCATAATATGGGATGCAAGGAAATATCAGACAGCTCATCATAGTAGAGGTAATCGAACCATTAAAAAGCAGAGCTGGTCTGATACTGAATGGTACTCTATGAAAAGAACTGTTTTGCAAGCCTTGACTATAAGCCATTGCAGATTACAGATTGAAGCACACTTTCGATTATGCAGAGGAGAATATAAAGATGTCTTAAACACCAAGAAATTGGCATTCCAAAATGCTTCACAGATGAAGCTAAGAGAGTGCTCTTCTATGAGAAACACAAAAATATCCTGGGGGGTTGTTTCTCGTGTAGAGAAGGGGGACCACACTTGTTAGACTGTCACATTGGTCCACATGTGCAGGTCAAGCATTTCATTTTTTTGTATGAGGCTGAAAGCCCTGTCACCCCTGCTCCTAATTTTCTTAGGGAGGCTACGAATATGGGGAACCTGTATTGAATTTAGTGATGCCTGCAGTGAAACGATATATAAAAAGTATGAACAATAATAAGGTCCAGTGCCTCTGATATCGATCAGGGGGACCTCGAAATATGGGCCACAATAGCAACTAACCAGGTTCCACCATCATGGCATTCAGCTGTTGTGGCGCCTTATTTAAGAACGGTGATCGTGGTAATCCCTCTAATTACCACCCAATTTCTCTTTTAGACAGTGCAGGGAAAATACTTGTAAAGATTCTCTCAAGCCTGGCTAGCTAGTCGGAATATAATAACCGAGGCTCAAGCCGTGTTTAGAGCACGGGTTGGGACTATCAACCAATCAATATGCCTGTATATGGTCACGTACAACTACACAATCAAAAGGAAATCTCCGTTATATCTAACCTTCATCGACAGGCAGCCTTCGATCTCATAGATCAAGAGAAACTATGGAGATCTTTAATAGCGCTAGGTGCTGACACCACACTAGTACATGCAATAGTGGCACTTCACAAGCATAATGCAGCTAGGGTCAGGTAAGGACCAGAGGGAGAGTACACTGAGACCTTCCTCATAGAAAAGGGAGGTCCCCAGGGGTGTGTGTTAGCCCTTTTGCTCTTCAGTCTATACCTAAATGACATTGTGGAATATCTGCTCAAAGACCACCCTGATGTCCCCATTATAGCAGGGACAAGGGTCCCATTACTGCTATTTGCGGACAACTCAGTCTTATTGGCACAGACCAAAAACGCAATCACAGTCTACCACTGAGGTTCATGGACTATTGTGAAAAGAAGTCTTTGACTATTAATTGCGGCAAGACAAAGAGCATGGTGCTGAGACCATCCCCCAGTCTCAAGCAGAAGATGAGTAAACAGGGAGAGTCGAGAGAGTCTGTCTAACAATTTGATTACCTGGGGGTACGGTTTACTGAGAACCTGATATGGAACTGTCGCATACACAAGGCAACTATAATCTTAAGTCAGACCTCCAGGGCAGTTTTAAAATGTAGGCACAAGGTAGGTGCCAAAAGTATCAGCACCATTCGGCAACTCTACAGACATAAGACAGTAGAAGCAGCACTTTACGGGGCAGAGCTTGGAAGTATGGGAATTTGAACACGCTGCAAGTGATTGAGAATAATTTCCTCAGATACTTCTTAAGACTGGACCTCGGGACCCCCCTGTTGGCACTTTACATGGAGCTTAGGCACACATCAATAGTAAAATAGGAGCTCTAAAACCAGTATTATACTGGACCAGAGCCTCTTGATAGCCCTGAAGCAGCAGACTATGTAAAATCACGCTGTTGCATACGGTAGAAATACTTAGGTGTCCCAAGTAAAACACATATTAGTTGAATTGCAGCTGGCGTCACTTTGGACCAACCCGAGAAGTTTAAGTCGGGACACAGTACAAATCATCAAGGAGTGCTATTTCGAGTCTAGACAGAAGCTTTCCCTGATTAGACGTGGGAGGCTACTAGGGCACTTCACGTTTTTAACAATGATTATGGCTCCGTTGACATGTTATACATTGATTTGATTTACCCTGAACAAAAACATACACTTTATATCAAATTTAGGTTGGGCACATTCCCCATAAGAGAATATCTAGTTAGGTGTAGGGGTGGGCAGTCAGCTCCACTCTGCTGGCAGACTTAACTGAATTTTTAGAGTTCGGCCAAAAACTCTACTAGCCCCGGCATCGGAGTGGAGCTCACTGCACTAGCTGCTGCAGTTATGGGCCACACAGCGCAAGTGCAGACAGACTGTGCTTCTGCTGTATGGCCCATAAATTGGCTGCACTTTACACTGGGGGCTGCTTTAAGCTGCTTCAAGCTCCTGCTGAGTGGCTGCACCGGCACTTGCTCCAGATCCACGCCTCTGTCCTTTCACTATCCTCAGGGGGCAGGGGACAGAGGGACGCAAAGAGCCAGGCCACTGGCAATAGGGACCCTGTACCCAGGTAACACCCTTGTTTAGCTTTCACTTTGATGAGCACACAGGGGGCTGCACTGGACATGGACAGTATTAGCAGATGTGGGGGGCTGTGCTTCGAAAAACAGAAACGTGCAGTCACAGCACCACTTGAAAAGAACATGTCTCCCCAGAGTCCCTGGAAAAGGAAGTGGCGGTATAGGGTGCGGTGCTAAGGCCAGCAGGGAGAGCCGGAGACTAGGTGAGCATCAGCTGCTGAGTGGTAGTCCGGCAGACCCCCCCAAATAAAGATGTGTGTGACCTGAGAATGTGCCTTAGAGCCCAGTGCCAAGCAATGCTAGGCACTTTGTGAAAATACCAGGCTGCTGGGGATGAGCTAGTTTGCTTCTGCTAGTGCTGGGCTCTAAAGAAAGGGCGGGATGAGGCTGTGTGTAAGTGCAGAGGAAACAATTGCAAGGCTGGTGCAAGACAGGGGGTGTGCTTGGCCTTCCATAGCAGGTTTGTGAAGGAGGGCAGTTGGTGAAGGGAAGTGTCCAGATGTGGAGAGCAGCAGCCTCCAGGCCAGTGAGCTGTGTCAGCACAAGAGGCATGAAATGGCAGCTTTCACTGCCAATGGCATAGCATCCTGTCTTGAATGCATTCGGGCCGCCCGACCCTGTGTTAGCTCGTCAGACCTTAATAAGTAAACTTACAAGGGGATGCGTGTAGGTCGATGAACCTTTTGACTTGTTCAAGATGTTCTTACCATAGCTCCAGAATAGCATCAATAATCAATACACAATAATCAATAATCATTAGTTAAATCAATAGAGTCAGTAATTATCACACACCATGACCTTTCAGCCATGAATAACCACATCTATAGTAAAAGTTTAGTACGTTTATTTCTCTTATATTAACAATGCTAAAGTCATGTAGATTGCTCTCAAAATCAAATGAAACACATATAAAAACAGTACTGGTTGACCAAAGTGACGAAAGGAACGCAATCTAATCAAGGTTTTAATCACAGCACATTCTAAAGCAATGGTGCAGATCAATAACAAAGTCAGCTGAAACGAAGTAATCACGTACATGGAATTCAGCGAGATAGCTCGTTAAATATTTCTCCCAGCACTCTCAGTCGTCATTTGAATAGCCTCAACTAACCCAGATTAGTATCAGGAATCCCCAAGGTGCCTCCTGCATTATTTGTCAGCATCTCCAGGGATTAGGGTTAAATCATATCTCTGTTCTTGGTTAAACCTTCATGTTTCTAAGTAAACATAATTTGCTGTGTTACACAATTAATTTTATCAATGCTTGTTTTACCAATGCTTGTTTGCTAATGTGAGCAGGAGTAGACATGTGCTTCTAATTGGGTGTGGTGTAGACATGGGCTTCAAATTGGGTGTGGTGACTCATCGACTGGTGGAAACTCAACTGCTTTCTTGATTGGCTATAAATAGCAGAGTTAAGCATGCCTCCCTGCTTGGCTTTATTTTGCTTTCTGATCTCAGCATCTAATTTGGCAGTCCAGTCCCTGCTGTCATTCTCGTATTCAGGACTTTTGAGGCAATTCTTTTCTTCGTTCCTGTACCAGCTGACATCAGGCATTACTCCAGCACTCCAGAAAAGACTGCAGCTAAGTGACTAGTATTATCCAAAGAGTTTGTTCTTTGAGCGCAGCGCTTTCCTAGAACAGCTGGTGTATTTCAGACCTCGTATTTTGGCAGAGTGCTTATCTTGAAGAGACAAATGCATTTCTGAACATTCTACATTATTATTGTAGTTACTTGCCCAACTGTGCTTCAGGAAATCTGCTTGAGCTCAAGTACTACAAAAAGTGACAGTGCAATTTTAAAAGAGCATTTACGTGACCTTTCTTTCTCTAAAAGCATAACTCTTGGATTTAAAGTGTGTCATTCATGCCTGTGTTTCAGGTTTGAGGAATTTGCTTTTGAAAGGCTTTTCACACACACAGTGAAACCAAACCAAACTGGTCTACCCTAACTGTTTAAAACCAGAGTGGACATTTGTATTTCTTGGATTTTTCTTCTTCCTTTTAGTTTAACCCTAGACATGCAGGAAAGTTATATCTGATATAATTAATGCCCTTGTTTGTCTTTCTTGTGCATGATAAGTGCAACCACAGTTCTAATTGTAGTGTGCAACATTGAATCTCTGTGAAGCCAGCCCTAGTGTTTCAGTACTTATTGTTATGGTACTCAGTTTGTGTTTTTGGTAATGCAGTGTTAGTAATTGTGCCAACAGTTATTATTATCAGAGAAAAGTGCTGGAGCATCCCGGTGTTCCTCTACCGCTCCCATGCCCATATCAGAAAGAGAGATTCTGTTTCAAGAAAGTTGAGTGTATTAACTCTACTATCACTCTGTCAATAACGACTTGCACCCCCCGAATATACAGGGTGCCTGGCTGGACCAGCAAGATGTGGCAGTGTTTTGTCTCTTTCTCTTCCACTCCCCCTTTCCTTTTGGGATACGTGCTGGGGTTTCTGTGTCCACCAGGGAGTGCCGAGAGGTGTTCCAGGAAGTCGGGGGACATACCATCACCCCTGCAGACATTCTGCTTTTCAGGTGAGTGGCCCTGTCTTGACATAAAGCCAAGCCACAACATACATGGCTGCTTGGGCGATGGATTCCTCAATGGGTACCTTCAAAGGCTTAGCACAGACTTTACCAGCTGATCAGGATGCTCCATCTTTATTAGATTTAACTAGGCCCCTAGCAGGATTACAGAAGGAAGTTCTTTCCTTAAAGCAAGAGAACCTGGAGTTCAACACTGAACTACAGCGGTGTAAACCACAAGACACCCCCTGGGGAGGAGTCAAACTAAAACAAAGACATCCAGTACTACAGGTCCCTCGGTTTGACCCGGCTAATCATGTTCCTATACCCGATTCAAGCCCAACGACTTCCACCACACAACCCATGCAGATAATGGTCACAACACCAATCCCTGTGGCCTTAGCTCCTCCAGAAAGGTTTTTGGGAGATAGTGCCAAGTTCAACATTTTTCTTAACAAATGCCAGCTACAGTTTTTGTTTTGGGCAGCAGCATTCCCCAATGATGCTGCAAAGGTAGCTTTTATTATCTCTTATTTGGGAGGCAATGCAGCTAATTGATCTATTCCGCTGGTGGAGCGCAATGACCCTATACTGCATGATTTCAACCGGTTCAAGGAAGCCTTGCGGAAACTGTTTGCCAAACACCTCTTCGTGCAAGCCAGTGACAATGAGTTGCTGAATTTGCGCCAGTGAAACAAGGATCTACTGTCCTATATCACCTCGTTCAATCGGTTGGTGGCAGAGACTGAGTGGCCCGAGGAGAAGAGGACCTCCCTCTTCTATCGTGGCCTTCGGGGCGATCTCAAGGATGTTCTAGCCCAAATTGTGGAACCTCCTATCAAGTGTTCCGAGTTCATTGACCTGGTGACGATTGGATCACCGCTTGAGTGAACATAAGGAAGAAAAATTCCGGGGTGACACACGCTTAGTTGTGATCAAAACTGAGAAAAAGGAGTCCACCATTCCCACTAATGATACACTGGAGCCCATGCAAATTGGCAGTGTGCGGGGTCCACTATCTAAGGAAGAGAAAGAACGTAGGAAAAAATTGAAACTGTGTTTAAACTGCGGTAAGGCAGGGCATTTTGCTTGGGAATGTCCTAACAAGCCTACTGCTCCAAGGAAAGCCATCGGAGCAGTAACAGGGCCTGAATTCTCTTTTCCTGATCAGGTGGAAAACTAACTGGCTCGATAACTTCTGAGACCATTTTATCAAGCGCTTCTTTCACTATGGTCTCATATCTCCTGGCTAATACCACCAGTCCAGTTCCACGACATCTAACTCTTATTGTGACGTTAGTGTTATCATTCAGGTTCGTAAGGTAATTCCCATATTGCTTGACTCTGAGGCTACCGGAAACTTTTTAGACTTGGGTTTGGCTAAAACCCTAAATATTACGACTGTCAGAAAAGACGTCCCTGAACCAGCCCGATCCATGGATGGCTAAGAATTGTCCTCCGGGCTTATCGTTTATCAAACAACGCCCTTGTCCATGCTTTGTACAAACAACCATACAGAACAAATTCAGTTTGACCTCATAGATACCCCAGTATTTGGAGCCATTTTAGGGATACCCTGGCTTCAGTTACACAATCCGAAAATTGACTGGGCAGCAAGGACAGTGACATTAGGCTCTAAACATTGCTGGCACTCCTGTTACCAAGACAAACCACTACTAGTGACACCCTTGCATTGTGGGTCCACACATTGTACGGCTTTCAAGCCGGATAACACACTGGCCATTCCTGCACTGTAATTCCTGCACTGTATGAAGACTTCCATGATGTCTTTAGTGAAGAGAAGGCCACCCAGTTGCCGCCACATAGGTCATACAATTGTCGTATAGACTTGATTCCAGGGGCAACGCTACCATGTAGTAGGGTGTATGCTCTTTCTGAGCCTGAGAATCGATACCTGCGAGACTACCTGGATCATCTATTGGCTAAGGGTTTCATTCGTCATTCAACATTACCAGTATCATAGTCTTTGTTCTTCGTGCCCAAGAAGAATCGCGAGCTGCACGCCTGTATACATTATCGCACAGTGAACAAATTGACCATAAAAAATCGGTATCCACTTCCGTTGATCCTGATGCTTTTAGATCAGGTATGTCAGTCGACCATTTATACTAAACTCGACCTCCAGGGTGCCTATCACTTGATCTGAGTGATGAAGGGCGATGAGTGGAAGATGGCGTTCCGAACTAAATTTGGATTCTTCGAGTACACAGTGATGCCCTTCGGGTTGTGTAACACTTCTGCAGCATTTCAATTTTTCATCAATGAAGTGCTGCAGGAGTTTCTGGATATCTGTGTAGTGGTATACATAGACGACATTTTGATCTATTCGTCTTCCACTGAGGAACATATAGGGCATGTAAGAGCTGTTTTACAATGGCTTTGTGAGCATCATCTCTTCGCCAAGCTGAAAAAATTTGTTTTTCACACTACAACTGTAGAATTCCTGAGATATGTGATCACTCTCAATGGCATTACCATGGCTAGGTCCAAGGTACAGGCCATCCTGGATTGGGTAGCCCCAAGATCCATCAAGGAAGTGCAACAGTTTTTGGGCTTCGCTAATTTTTATCGGAGATTTATACCCCACTTTTCTACTGTGGTATCTCCCATAACTCGTCTCCTACGAAAGGGGATTACATTCCTCTGGGATGCAGAAGCTTTGAAAGCCTTATTTATTTTATTTATTTATTTATTGGATTTATATAGCGCACAGCTACCCGGAGGTTTCCCGGCGCCAAGACAATGCAAGACAAAGGCAGGATCAGGAGCTCAACTTGGGCGATTACTGGTTAAAAAGCCATGTCTTAAGCTCCTTACGAAATCTAATGAACACCCTTTCATGCCGTAAGTAAGAAGGAAGAGAATTCCAAAGAGAGGGAGCTAGGAAGGCAAAAGAACGTCCCCCCATTTTCACACGTCTGATTCTGGGCACCTGGAATTTGTGTTGATTGGAGGATCTAAGTGACCGAGAGGGCCGATAGTGTTGAACCAAGATTTTAAGGTAATTGGGAGCTAGGCCCATATTAATTCTATGCATATAGCATAGGGCTTTGAACTTGGTGCGATTCTCAATTCTCAACCAATGTAGTTCACGAAGTGCACCAGAAGTAGGAGCAATTCTGGGAAGTTGGCAAAGAAGCCTGGCCGCAGAGTTCTGAACAATTTGAAGTTTGTGTAGTACTTCTTTATTCGCACCCAAATAAAGCACGTTTCCGTAGTCCAGTCTAGAAATAACCAGCACTTGGACCACGGTTTTTTGAGCAGCCACAGGAAGCATCCAGAGAATTTTACGAAGCCACTTCAGGATGGCAAAGCAGGTCGAAGCTACTTTGGTCACCTGTTGTTTCATAGTCAACTGGTCATCAATAATGATGCCCAGGTTACGTGCAGAAAGAGAAGGGATTGGGGGGACACCCATCTCAGAGGGCCAATGTTGGGGGCCCCAGAGTGATTTTTTGTTTCCAAAAATGAGGAGTTCTGTCTTTCCTCCATTAAGTTTGAGTTTATTAAAATGCATCCAGTTGGCTATCTTAGACAATCCTATTTGCAAAGAGGGAGAGTTGGAGGTTTCTTTGGGGGAGAGTGAAAAAATAAATTGAGTGTCATCAGCATAAGAATAGATAGTTAGGCCAGCTTGTTCTGCTATGCTCGCAAAAGGACTGACATATATATTGAAAAGTAGTGGACTAAGAATGGAGCCCTGAGGGACTCCATAAGGGGATGCGTGAATCAGGGAGGAAGCTGTGTGAGAGAAAACCTGAAAAGTCCTATTGGATAAAAAGCTGTACAACCACGAGAGGGCTTTGCCGCCAATGCCCTTGATGTTAAGAGTTTTTAGGAGAGAGGAGTGAGATACAGTATCAAAAGCTGCGCTTAAGTCCAGTAGGATAAGAGCTACTGTTTCTCCTTTATCAATTTGTTGGCGGATATTTTCAGTCACACCCAGTAAAGTCGCCTCAGTTGAATAGCCGGCACGAAAACCAGATTGAGAAGGATGGAGGATGTTGCTGGTTTCTACAAACTGGGTCAATTGAAAATTAACGTGTTTTTCCAAAATTTTGGAAAAGAAAGGAAGGAGAGAAATTGGGCGAAAGTTAGAGAAAATTTCAGGATCAGAGTTAATTTTCTTTAATAAAGGAAGGACCATTGCGTGCTTCGACCAAGCAGGAACATAAGCTTCCGTAAGTGACATGTTAAGGAACTGCATGATGGAGAGAAGTATGGGGGGGTCTAACTTTTGAAATACCGTAATGGGGATAGGGTCTTGCGGGGAACCAGACTTAATACTTGTGAGGATATTAAAGAAAGAGGCAGTATCCATGGGGAGCCATTCATTAAGTAGATTAGTATTATTAGCTTGGGTCGTTTCTTGAGTAATAGGAGAAGGTAAAAGGTGGATGGATTGGGGTTTAATACTGGTGCTGGGATTATTAGAGTAGTTGTGGAATTCGAAATAAATGTTGTCAATTTTATCCACAAAGAAATTTGCCAAATCATTGCATTTTTTAAAATCAAGATCAGGGGGCTTAGATAAGCGGGAGTCACCAGAGAGTTCCTTTACTACTTCAAACAGCACTTTGGGGCAATTCTGAGATTGTAAAATAATCTCGGTGGCATATTCGGCACGGGCGGTGTTACACAGTCGGTGATAGTTAAGAAGGGCTAGTTTGTAAGTAGATTTCCTTTCAGGATTATAGTTTTTTCGCCATTTCCTTTCCAGGTTCTTGCATTTAGTTTTTTCTGTTTTAAGTATTTCTGAGAACCAGGGGGCCTTCCAACATCTTAAAAACACATTCAGTGAAGCACCCATTCTCCGTCATCCCGACCCGGCTCAGCCATTTTTCGTGGAAGCAGACGCTTCCCAAATGGCAGTGGGTGGTGTCTTGTCCCAACGAGATCCTGAGTCTGGTCATTTACATCGAGTAGCTTACTTCTCAAAGAAATTGCTACCCGCAGATCAAAATTACACGGTGGCGGAGCGCGAACGTCTGGCCATCAAGCTTGCCTTCCAGGAATGGCGTCACCACCTAATAGGAGCTAGACACACCGTAACTATTTACACAGATCACTGTAATTTACAGTTTTTTCAAGCGACCATGGCCCTGACACCTCATCAATTACGTTGGCTTCTAATCTTTAACGAGTTTGACTTCAAACTCACCTATAGGCCTGGTAATACACAACAAAAGGCAGACACGTTGTCTAGGAAGGTTTCTCCCCTGATGTTGCGTTAGAAAAGCTCAGAAGCATTATACCCCCAGAAAAAATTGTGGCTGTGTGCACTTCCCAAGAGTTCCTTGAGAAAATATGGGTAGCCCAACTCAAGGTTCCCTGTTCAACTGATGTGTATGAAAAAGAGGGTTTACTGTACCATGCTGATCAGTTGTACGTCCCTACCAAAGAATTACGGGATACAGTGTTACACTGGGGACATGATTCTGTCCTCACAGGTCACACGGGTGAGAAAAAGATGCTAGATCTCTGTCCACAATGGTTTTGGTGGCGCACACTTGTGCAGGATGTCAGAAGCTACGTTCAGGCTTGTTCCACCTGTTTTCGGGCTAAAACCCCACATACTCCAGCCACAGGATTGTTACTTCCCATGCAAATTCCGGTGGTCCCATGGCATACCATAAGTATGGATTTTATTTCTGATGTCCCAGCTTCCAATGGACACACTGTCATATGGGTAGTTGTAGATTACCTAACCGAAATGGCTCATTTTGTTCCATTACAATTCCTCCCTACGGCTTCCAAGCCCTCTGATTTGTTTGTCCAACACATTGTGCGGCTTCATGGTTTGCCCACCACAATTGTCTCTGATCGTGACCCCCAATTTATATCACGGTTTTGGCGTAGCTTCTGTTCCTCTGTCGGTTTAGACGTCCGCTTGTCCTCTGCATATCATCCACAAACAGATGGGCAGATGGAATGTGCCAACGAATAACTGGAGCAAATCCTGAGGTGTTACATTGACACATGGTCTACTGAGTGGGATAAGGCTTTACCTCTTGTTGAATTTGTATATAACAACAGTGTCCACATGGCTACAGGAGTATCCCCATTTTACTGTTTGTTTGGTCTGCACCCAAGAATGCCACCTATAACTGGGTCCCACATATCCACAAGAGTGCCATCAGTACAGAAACGCCATAAAGAGTTACAGGAAATTCAAAAACAAGTACAACGCCATTTAAAACTCTACCAAGCTCAAGTAAAAAAAAACAAGCAGACAAAAGAAGACCTGCTTCCTCTTATCAGATAGGAGATCAAGGGCCATATGTACGAACACATTTTCTCATTGACACAGAATGGGTAAAAACCTTTGCTACATCTGGCCCCAGGTGTGGCTCTCATCAAAAAATCTCCATCTTGCAGGATCCAGAAAATTAAACCCTTGATTTATAGGCCCCTTTCCTATTGCTAAAATCATCAATCCTGTGGTAGTAGAACTGACATTGCCAGATGATTTCAAGGTACACCCTGTGTTTCATGTGCCGTTACTCCGTCCCTATTCCCCTGATATCCGCGATGCCCCACCACCTCCCCCGGTAAAAGTACACAGGCAATGTGAATTTGAAGTGGCCAAAAATCTTGACTCCAGGCGCGTCCGTGGTGTTCTACACTATTTATTGGCTTGGAAAGGCTATGGGTCTGAGGACAATTCCTAGGAACCCCCTTCCACAGTTCATGCTCCACGTCTTACTATATAATTCTATCTCCTGCACCCTTCCAAGCCCCGCCCTTTGAGAGGTTCCTTGGTGGGGAGGACTTTCAGGAATCCCCAAGGTGCCTCCTGTGTTATCTGTCAGCATCCCCAGGAATTAGGGTTAAATCATATTTCTGTTTTTGGTTAAACCTTCATGTTCCTAACTAAACATAATGTGATATGTTACACAGTTGGTTTTATCAATGCTTGTTTTACCAATGCTTGTTTGCTAATGTGAGCAGGTATAGGCATGTGCTTCTAATTGGGTGTAGTGACTAATACACATGTGGAAACTCAACTGCTTTTCTGATTGGCAATAAATAGCAGAGTGAAGCATGTCTCCCTGCTTGGCTTTGGTTTGCTTCCTGATCTCAGCATCTGATTTGGCAGGTCAGCACCTGCTGTCATTCTCATATTCAGCACTTTTGAGGCAATTATTTTCTTCGTTCCTGTACCAGCTGACACCAGGCATTCCCCCAGCATTCCGGAAAAGACTGCAGCTAAGTGACTAGTATTATCCTGTTCTTTGAGCGCAGCGCTTTCCTAGAACAGCTGGTGTATTTCAGACCTCGTATTTTGGCAGTGTGCTTATCTTGAAGAGACAAAAGCATTTCTGAACATTCTACATTATTATTGTAGTTACTTGCCTATATGTGCTTCAGGAAATCTGCTTGAGCTCAAGTACTACAAAAAGTGACAGTGCAATTTTAAAAGAGAATTTACTTTCTCTAATAGCATAACTCTTGGATTTAAAGTGTGTCATTCATGCTGTGTTTAAAGCCAGAGTGGACATTTGTATTTCTTGGATTGTTTTTGTTCCTTTTAGTTTAACCCTATGCATGCAGGAAAGTTATATGTGATATAATTAATGCCCTTGTTTGAATTTCTTGTGCATGATAAGTGCAACCACAGTTCTAATTGTAGTGTGCAACAGTGAATCTCTGTGAAGCCAGCCCTAGTGTTGCAGTACTTATTGTTATGGTACTCAGTTTGGGTTTTTGGTAATGCAGTGTTAGTAATTGTGCCAACAGTTATTATTATCCAAGAAAAGTGCTGAAGCATCTCGGTGTTCTTCTACCGCTCCTGTGCCCATATCAGAAAGAGAGATTCAGTTTCAAGCAAGTTGAGTGCACTAACTCTACTATCACTCTGTCAACAACAACCTGCCCCCGAAGATACAGGGTGCCTGGCTGGACCGGCAAGACATGGCAGTGTTTTGTCTCTTTCTCTTCCACTCCCCCTTTCCTTTTTTGACACCTGCTGGGGTTTCTATGTCCACCAGAAAGTGCCCAGAGGTGTTCCAGGAGGTCAGGGGGCATACCACCGCCCCTGCAGACATCCTGCTTTTCAGGTGAGTGACCCCATCTCAACAATTAGAACAATTAGCATCAGCATGTGGGGCTTCATGCAAAACAATTTACAACAAATTTTAGGAAAACATCTAGCTAGGGAAATTATTAAAACAGCGCAGTTGGTACCTAGAAAGAAAAGGCATAAAATGCATCACGGTCACATTGTCATATCTACCTATCCACGGTATGGGCCAGCAAGCAGAATCAGTCTTCGTCCTCAGGTCATCAATTGATCAGCAAAGCATCAGGCTCTCAGTCACAGAGTATGAGCCCAACGACAGAATCTCAAATCTCTTCTTCTCCCATTATCACTCTAGATCTCTGGTCTCGTAATCTCAAAAGCGTTCTGCCTAAAATCTGGTCTCAAACCTTTTCCTTCTGTTGGGTCGTCATATCAAAGTCACCCAAACTATCCCCTAATTCTCTATTGGTCAATTAATCATACATTATTACTCTACCCAATAATATTCCTATGCCAAATCTATGAATTTTAATATTTCTCTCTTCACACAACATTGATTGGTCCGTTTTACGATGTCCTCCTCATCCGGCTAGTCAAGTATCAAATTTGTTGCATCTTCGTCTCCAGTTAGTGTCTTCATTGTTTGCGTCCTGGAAAAGTACTTCTCACACACATTACACACAGCTTGTTACATTTCTAAGGACACTGGGCCAGATGTATCATCAAGGCCTTTTGCGATTCCGAAATAGCGATTTTTAATAAATCGCTATTTCCGACTCGCAAAGTGCCAGGTATCACATTTGCAAATCAGTAATCGCGATTTCTTAAAAATCGCAAATGCTATTACCAAATCGCAAATTGCGATACCGGCCCCATTCGCACCTCCCATATCTGTGAATTTTTTGCATTTCAAAAATTGCGATTTCTGAACCAGAAATCACAATTTTGGAAATGCAAAACCCCAAGGTGCTGGGGGCCCAAGGCCCCCTCTGCTGCACCCCCAAAAACATTTTGAGGACATG
Source organism: Pleurodeles waltl (assembly GCF_031143425.1). Taxonomy (NCBI): domain Eukaryota; kingdom Metazoa; phylum Chordata; class Amphibia; order Caudata; family Salamandridae; genus Pleurodeles; species Pleurodeles waltl. The sequence continues at coordinate 195,008,285 of NC_090447.1, forward strand.
TTAGGTGCACACATGCCAAAAGAGCATGTGTGCTTTACATGTACAATTTAAAAATGCATTTTAAATGCATTTTTAAATTTTGCACATGGTTACCACCAAATTCAACTTGGTGGTAATTAGCGATTCCTAAATGCCAAAATCGCATTTAGGAATTGCTTCATGCATGTGCTAAGGAATCGCATATAAGGAATCCTTATTTGCGATTTCTAATTTAGAGAGTCGCAATTTGCGACTCTCTAAACCGGGTCGCAATTTTAAGGAATCGCTATGTTTGCGATTCCTTAAAATTGCGTTCAGAATGTATTTCATACAGTCTGAAATGGCATTTTGCATTCGCAAACGGGCATTCGCACCGTTTGCGAATGCAAAATGCTTTCATACATCTGGCCCACTGTCTCCTGTTAGTTGGTTCTCATGGAAAGCTTCTGCAAAGCACTTTTAAAAAGACAATGAACATTTCACAGTTAGTTCACTCTGTCAGCATTTTTATTAAACACTAAGAAGTACAGCTTCTGCATGAGGCCGTGCGCATAATTTTTCCTACGTTATTTTATTTTTTACATAATTCAATTATTCAAAATACATAACCATTCATTAATAATCTCTAATTAAGACACCTCCTGCAGCACCCGCTTAACACTTCCTAGATTAGGAGCATTCAGGCCAGGGTGGTAGGGCAGGAGGCACTCCACAGCACACGGAACTCTGCAGAATTCCACAGTTTTTAGCCAGCTCTGCGGAATTCCACGGAGTAGAACCCCGTGAGCTCCGACCACCCCTGGTTAAGTGTTCAAGGCTTCCCACAAGCGAAGAATGTTGTGATTTATTGCACTTTTTTTGCTGTTTTGCATAAAATATGTCTAAATACGTTAAAGAAGGCTTGTGACCTTTTTTTGTTTTTGTTTTTTAGAAATTATTAGATTCATTGTGTCTGAGCAGTTTTGCCATTTTGTTGCAGAACAGACCATGAATGTATTTTTAACCGGTTCTGTGCCTTGGACGAGATGATCTCGTCCAAGGCTACAGTTCCCCTGTGCTAGCGCGCCCCCCGTGCACCCCTCTTCCCCCCCCAAGTCGGGATGGAAGGGGAAGACCTTCCCCTTCTACCCCCGACACCCCCACCCCCCCCTGTGACGTCAGCGCGCGAGCGCGTGCTGATTTGTAAAAAAGCATTTCTTTTTCAATCACTTGGGAGGCCCGGAGGGGCTTCAAAGGGAAGGAAAAGTATTTCCTTCCCTTTGAAGTCCCTCCGAGGGTTTCAAAAGCCGGATTGCTTGCCCCCACTAGACACCAGGGATTTTTTTTTTTTTATTGAAACAGACAAAAGGGAGCGACCCCTTGGGCAAGGGTCGCTCCCAGGGGGGGCATTTTTTTGAGAAGGCCTTTTCTGCCCCCCCTAGGCACCAGGGACCATTTTTTTTTTTTTTTTTCTTTTTTATGTTTCATTTCTTTTTTTTTTGGTGGGGAGCGACCCCTTAGGCAAGGGTCGCTCCCCTTGGGGGAAAATTATATTTTGGCCATTTCTGCCCCCCTTGGGGGCAGATTGGCCTATTTTGATGAGGCCAATCTGCCCCCAAGGGGGGTAGAAACCACTAGACACCAGGGAATTTTTTCTTTGCGTGAATTTCACGCAAAGGGAGCGACCCCTTAGGCAAGGGTCGCTCCCTGGGGGGGAGGGCAATTTATTTTAGGCCATTTCTGCCCCCCTGGGGGCAGAAATCTCTAGGCGCCAGGGCAATTTTTTTTTTTGTGTTTTTTTTTTTTGTTGTTTCTTTTTTTATAGATGGGGAGCGACCCATCAGGCAAGGGTCGCTCCCCTGGGGGGCAAATTGTATTTAGACCATTTCTGCCCCCCTGGGGGCAGATTGGCTGATTTTAGGTCAATCTGCCCCCAAGGGGGCAGAAACCACTAGGCACTGGGGATTTGTTTTGTGGCGCCAATGTCACGCAGGGGGAGCTACCCCGTAGGCAAGGGTCGCTCCCGGGTGGGGTGGGGGTTGGGGGGGGCAAATTTATTTTAGGCCATTTCTGCCCCCCCGGGGGCAGATCGGCCTAATATTAGGCTGATCTGCCCCCGGGGGGGGCAGAAACCTCTAGGCGCCAGGGCAATTTTTTTGTTTGTTTGTTTGTTTGTTTTTTAAAGAGATGGGGAGCGACCCATTAGGCAAGGGTCGCTCCCCTTGGGGGGCAAATTGTATTTAGGCCATTTCTGCCCCCCTGGGGGCAGATTGGCCGATTTTAGGTCAATCTGCCCCTAAGGGGGCAGAAACCACTAGGCACCGGGGATTTGTTGTTTGGCGCCAATGTCACGCAGGGGGAGCGACCCCGTACGCAAGGGTCGCTCCCGTGGGGGCTGGGGGGGAATAATTTATTTTAGGCCATTTCTGCCACCCCTGGGGGCAGATCGGCCTATTACTAGGCCGAACTGCCCCCAGGGAGGGGCAGAACCCTCAGGGCACCAGGGCAAATTTTTTTTTTGTGTTTTTTTGTTTTTTTTTTTAGATGGGGAGCGACCCATCAGGCAAGGGTCGCTCCCCTGGGGGGCAAATTGTATTGAGGCCATTTCTGCCCCCCTTGGGTGCAGATTGGCAGATTTTAGGTCAATCTGCCCCCAAGGGGGCAGAAACCACTAGGCACCGGGGATTTGTTTTTTGGCGCCAATGTCACGCAGGGGGAGCGACCCCCTAGGCAAGGGTCGCTCCCGGGGGGGGTGGGGGCTGGGGGGGGGGAAATTTATTTTAGGCCATTTCTGCCCCCCCCGGGGGCAGATCGGCCTATTATTAGGCCGAACTGCCCCTAGGGGGGGGCAGAACCCTCAGGGCACCAGGGCAAATTTTTTTGTTGTGTTTTTTTTTTGTTTGTTTGTTTTTTTCGAGATGGGGAGCGACCCATCAGGCAAGGGTCGCTCCCCTGGGGGGCAAATTGTATTTAGGCCATTTCTGCCCCCCTTGGGGGCAGTTTGGCCGATTTTAGGTCAATCTGCCCCCAAGGGGGCAGTAACCACTAGGCACCGGGGATTTGTTTTTTGGCGCCAATGTCACGCAGGGGGAGCGACCCCGTAGGCAAGGGTCGCTCCCGGGGGGGGTGGGGGCTGGGGGGGCAAATTTATTTTAGGCCATTTCTGCCCCCCCTGGGGGCAGATCGGCCTATTATTAGGCCGAACTTCCCCCAGGGGGGGGCCGAACCCTCAGGGCACCAGGGCAAATTTTTTTGTTGTGTTTTTTTTTTGTTTGTTTGTTTTTTTCGAGATGGGGAGCGACCCATCAGGCAAGGGTCGCTCCCCTGGGGGGCAAATTGTATTTAGGCCATTTCTGTCCCCCTTGGGGGCAGATTGGCAGATTTTAGGTCAATCTGCCCCCACGGGGGCAGAAACCACTAGGCTCCTGGGATTTGATTTTTGGCGCCAATGTCACGCAGGGGGAGCGACCCCGTAGGCAAGGGTCGCTCCCGGGCGGGGTGGGGGCTGGGGGGGGCAAATTTATTTTAGGCCATTTCTGCCCCCCCTGGGGGCAGATCGGCCTATTATTAGGCCGAACTGCCCCCAGGGGGGGCAGAACCCTCAGGGCACCAGGGCAAATTTTTTTGTTGTGTTTTTTTTTTGTTTGTTTGTTTTTTTCGAGATGGGGAGCGACCCATCAGGCAAGGGTCGCTCCCCTGGAGGGCAAATTGTATTTAGGCCATTTCTGCCCCCCTTGGGGGCAGATTGGCAGATTTTAGGTCAATCTGCCCCCAAGGGGGCAGAAACCACTAGGCACCGGGGATTTGTTTTTTGGCGCCAATGTCACGCAGGGGGAGCGACCCCGTAGGCAAGGGTCGCTCCCGGGTGGGTGTGGAGGCTGGGGGGGGACAAATTTATTTTAGGCCATTTCTGCCCCCCCTGGGGGCAGATCGGCCTATTATTAGGCCGAACTGCCCCCGGGGGGGGCAGAACCCTCAGGGCACCAGGGCAAATTTTTTTGTTGTGTTTTTTTTTGTTTGTTTGTTTTTTTTGAGATGGGGAGCGACCCATCAGGCAAGGGTCGCTCCCCTAGGGGGCAAATTGTATTTAGGCCATTTCTGCCCCCCTTGGGGGCAGATTGGCCGATTTTAGGTCAATCTGCCCCCAAGGGGGCAGAAACCACTAGGCACCTGGGATTTGTTTTTTGACGCCAATGTCACGCAGGGGGAGCGACCCCGTAGGCAAGGGTCGCTCCGGGGGGGGGGGCTGGGGGGGATTTATTTTAGGCCATTTCGCCCCCCCCGGGGGGCAGATCGGCCTATTATTAGGCTGAACTGCCCCCAGGGGGGGGGGGCAGAACCCTCTAGGCGCCAGGGCAAATTTTTTTTTGTGTTTTTTTTTTTTGTTGTTTCTTTTTTTAGAGATGGGGAGCGACCCATCAGGCAAGGGTCGCTCCCCTGGGGGGCAAATTGTATTTAGACCATTTCTGCCCCCCTGGGGGCAGATTGGCCAATTTTAGGTCAATCTGCCCCCAAGGGGGCAGAAACCACTAGGCACCGGGGATTTGTTGTTTGGCGCCAATGTCACGCAGGGGGAGCGACCCCGTACGCAAGGGTCGCTCCCGTAGGGGCTGGGGGGGGAATAATTTATTTTAGGCCATTTCTGCCCCCCCGGGGGCAGATCGGCCTATTACTAGGCCGAACTGCCCCCAGGGGGGGGGGGCAGAACCCTCAGGGCACCAGGGCAAATTATTTTGTTGTGTTGTTTTTTTTTTTTTTTTTTTGAGATGGGGAGCGACCCATCAGGCAAGGGTCGCTCCCTGGGGGGCAAATTGTATTGATGCCATTTCTGCCCCCCTTGGGTGCAGATTGGCAGATTTTAGGTCAATCTGCCCCCAAGGGGGCAGAAACCACTAGGCACCGGGGATTTGTTTTTTGGGCCAATGTCACGCAGGGGGAGCGACCCCGTAGGCAAGGGTCGCTCCCGGGGGGGGTGGGGGCTGGGGGAGGGGGGAAATTTATTTTAGGCCATTTCTGCCCCCCCTGGGGGCAGATCGGCCTATTATTAGGCCGAACTGCCCCCAGGGGGGGGCAGAACCCTCAGGGCACCAGGGCAAATTTTTTTGTTGTGTTTTTTTTTTTTTTTTTTTTTTTTTTGAGATGGGGAGCGACCCATCAGGCAAGGGTCGCTCCCCTGGGGGGCAAATTGTATTTAGGCCATTTCTGCCCCCCTTGGGGGCAGATTGGCCGATTTTAGGTCAATCTGCCCCCAAGGGGGCAGAAACCACTAGGCAACGGGGATTTGTTTTTTGGCGCCAATGTCACGCACGGGGAGCGACCCCGTAGGCAAGGGTCGCTCCCGGGGGGGGGTGGGGGCTGGGGGGGGCAAATTTATTTTAGGCCATTTCTGCCCCCCCTGGGGGCAGATCGGCCTATTATTAGGCCGAACTGCCCCCAGGGGGGGGCAGAACCCTCAGGGCACCAGGGCAAATTTTTTTGTTGTGTTTTTTTTTTTGTTTGTTTGTTTTTTTCGAGATGGGGAGCGACCCATCAGGCAAGGGTCGCTCCCCTGGGGGGCAAATTGTATTTAGGCCATTTCTGCCCCCCTTGGGGCAGATTGGCAGATTTTAGGTCAATCTGCCCCCAAGGGGGCAGAAACCACTAGGCACCTGGGATTTGTATTTTGGCGCCAATGTCACGCAGGGGGAGCGACCCCTTAGGCAAGGGTCTCTCCGGGGGGGGGTGGGGGCTGGGGGGGGCAAATTTATTTTAGGTCATTTCTGCCCCCCCTCCCGGGGCCGGCTGAGCTAGAGGCCAAACTCCACAGGTAGGCACTTTGCAAAAAACACCTCTGTTTTCTGTGAAAAAATATGTTCTGTCCACGTTGTGTTTTGGGCCATTTCCTTTCGTGGGCGCTAGGCCTACCCACAGAAGTGAGGTACCATTTTTATTGAGAGAATTAGGGGAACGCTGGGTGGAAGGATATTTGTGGCTCCTCTCAGAGTCCAGAACTTTCTGCCACAGAAATGTGAGGAACATGTGTTTTTTTAGCCACATTTTGAGGTTTGCAAAGGATTCTGGGTAACAGAACCTGGTCCGAGCCCCGCAAGTCACCCCATCTTGGATTCCCCTAGGTCTCTAGTTTTCAGAAATGCACAGGTTTGGTAGGTTTCCCTAGGTGCCGGGTGAGCTACAGGCCAAAATCCACAGGTAGGCACTCTTTTCTTTCAAAAAATGGGATGTGTCCACGTTGCGTTTTGGGGCGTTTCCTGTTGCGGGCGCTAGGCCTACCCACGCAAGTGAGGTATCATTTTTATCGGGAGACTTGGGGGAACGCTGGGCGGAAGGAAATTTGTAGCTCCTCTCAGATTCCAGAACTTTCTGCCACAGAAATGTGAGGAACATGTGTTTTTTTAGCCAAATTTTGAGGTTTGCAAAGGATTCTGGGTAACAGAACCTGGTCCGAGCCCCGCAAGTCACACCTCCTTGGATTCCCCTAGGTCTCTAGTTTTCAGAAATGCACAGGTTTGGTAGGTTTCCCTAGGTGCCGGCTGAGCTAGAGGCCAAAATCTACAGGTAGGCACTTCGCAAAAAACACCTCTGTTTTCTCCCAAAATTTAGGATGTGTCCACGTTGCGCTTTGGGGTGTTTCCTGTCGCCGGCGCTAGGCCTACCCACGCAAGTGAGGTATCATTTTTATCGGGAGACTTGGGGGAACGCTGGGTGGAAGGAAATTTGTAGCTCCTCTCAGATTCCAGAACTTTCTGCCACAGAAATGTGAGGAACATGTGTTTTTTTAGCCAAATTTTGAGGTTTGCAAAGGATTCTGGGTAACAGAACCTGGTCTGAGCCCCGCAAGTCACCCCTCCTTGGATTCCCCTAGGTCTCTAGTTTTCAGAAATGCACAGGTTTGGTAGGTTTCCCTAGGTGCCGGCTGAGCTAGAGGCCAAAATCTACAGGTAGGCACTTCGCAAAAAACACCTCTGTTTTCTCCCAAAATTTAGGATGTGTCCACGTTGCGCTTTGGGGTGTTTCCTGTCGCCGGCGCTAGGCCTACCCACGCAAGTGAGGTATCATTTTTATCGGGAGACTTGGGGGAACGCTGGGTGGAAGGAAATTTGTAGCTCCTCTCAGATTCCAGAACTTTCTGCCACAGAAATGTGAGGAACGTGTTTTTGTAGCCAAATTTTGAGGTTTGCAAAGGATTCTGGGTAACAGAACCTGGTCCGAGCCCCGCAAGTCACCCCTCCTTGGATTCCCCTAGGTCTCTAGTTTTCAGAAATGCACAGGTTTGGTAGGTTTCCCTAGGTGCCGGCTGAGCTAGAGGCCAAAATCTACAGGTAGGCACTTCGCAAAAAACACCTCTGTTTTTTTCCAAAATTTAGGATGTGTCCACGTCGCGCTTTGGGGTGTTTCCTGTCGCCGGCGCTAGGCCTACCCACGCAAGTGAGGTATCATTTTTATCGGGAGACTTGGGGGAACGCTGGGTGGAAGGAAATTTGTAGCTCCTCTCAGATTCCAGAACTTTCTGCCACAGAAATGTGAGGAACATGTGTTTTTTTAGCCAAATTGTGAGGTTTGCAAAGGATTCTGGGTAACAGAACCTGGTCCGAGCCCCGCAAGTCACACCTCCTTGGATTCCCCTAGGTCTCTAGTTTTCAGAAATGCACAGGTTTGGTAGGTTTCCCTAGGTGCCGGCTGAGCTAGAGGCCAAAATCTACAGGTAGGCACTTCGCAAAAAACACCTCTGTTTTCTCCCAAAATTTAGGATGTGTCCACGTTGCGCTTTGGGGCGTTTCCTGTCGCGGGCGCTAGGCCTACCCACACAAGTGAGGTATCATTTTTATCGGGAGACTTGGGGGAACATAGATTAGCAAAACAAGTGCTATTGCCCCTTGTCTTTCTCTACATTTTTTCCTTCCAAATATAGGAGAGTGTGTAAAAAAGACATCTATTTGAGAAATTCCCTATAATTCACATGCTTGTATGGTCACCCCGGAATTCAGAGATGTGCAAATAACCACTGCTCCTCAGCACCTTATCTTGTGCCCTTTTTGGAAATGCAAAGGTTTTCTTGATAGCAATTTTTTACTCTTTATATTTCAGCAAATGAATTGCTGTATACCCGGTATAGAATGAAAACGCACTGCAGGGTGCAGCTCATTTATTGGCTCTGGGTTCCTTGGGTTCTTGATGAACCTACAAGCCCTATATATCCCCGCAACCAGAGGAGTCCAGCAGACGTAACAGTATATTGCTTTCCATAATCTGACATTGCAGGGAAAAGTTACAGAGTAAAACGTAGAGAAACATTTATGTTTTTTTCACCTCAATTTCAATATTTTTCTTTTTCAGCTGTTATTTTCTGTAGGAAACCCTTGTAGGATCTACACAAATGACCCCTTGCTGAATTCAGAATTTTGTCTACTTTTCAGAAATGGTTAGGTTTCTGGGATCCAGCATTGGTTTCATGCCCATTCCTGTCACTGACTGGAAGGAGGCTTAAAGCACAAAAAATTGCAAAAATGGGGTATGCCCCAGTAAAATGCCAAAATTGTGTTGAAAAATTGGGTTTTCTGATTCAAGTCTGCCTGTTCCTGAAAGCTAGGAAGCTGCTGAGTTTAGCACTGCAAACCCTTTGTTGATGCCATTTTCAGGGGGAAATCCACAAGCCTTCTTCTGCAGCCACTTTTTCAAATTTTTTTGAAAAAAACGATTTTTTCACTGTATTTTGGCCAATTTCTTGGCCTCCTTCAAGGGAACCCACAAAGTCTGGGTACCTCTAGAATCCCTAGGATGTTGGAAAAAAAGGACGCAAATTTGGCTTGGTTAGCTTATGTGGACAAAAAGTTATGAGGGCCTAAGCGCGAACTGCCCCAAATAGGCAAAAAAAGGCCTGGCACAGGAGGGGGAAAAGGCCTGGCAGCGAAGGGGTTAATTGAATCACCTCATATTTATGGGCAGCTTAGCTATGTTTGAGGGGCCCGGTGCCTGCCCAACAAATCCAACTATGTTCTGTTAGGAATGTATACAGTTATGGACACCATGCCGCCCAACCTCTTTTGTAAAAGCTATACACCGGTACTCAGAGAGGATATTGATTAGTAGTTGCTGCATTTAAGAGCTCTATTGCTCGTATCCTGTAATCCAACATGATTGGTAGGAGGATGTTGTTTTATGGGGTCCTTATGTAGCCTGGGGCATGCCAACATGCTATTGCTAAACAGAAGGATGATGTGGATAACAGGGTGCTTATGCTTTTAATTTTCATATTTTATTGTGCACGCACTGGAGGGGGACATTAACCTACAGCTGTGGGACTTATGGGCATTGCAGCTTTTAGTGCCTGGTATTGTTTCTGCAGAGTAATATGACTGATAAGTGACTGACTTGCGTGATTGATGTATTTATTGATTCATGATTCTTTAAGATAATAATTCTTTCCAATCTTTGTTCGCCGAATCTCGCCATTAATTGTCATATAACGGAAGCAGGTAAATGCGTGCAAAACTTTGATACGGTATAAAATAATAAACTTCTTGGCATGTCATATAATAGAATTCATACAAAATACAGAAGCCAAATGAGTAATAAAATAAGTTAATAACAATAATATTATATTGTTTTTATTATTGTGTGGCAGAAAACCGGCACAATAACCGATACATTTGAATTTGAGAGGTCATATCAAATCCAGCAAATTCTTAAATGGACTCATGATGTTTACAATAGTGACTCCCGCCTTTACCACAACACATTTCATTAGCAAGTATAAAGAAAATTCTAGCTTACGCATCAAGAATTTTCAATTCTATTAAGGACACGGAGGCGAGGATTATGCTTTCTCTTTCTTTACGGACTTAAACAGCAGCCAATCACAAACAAGTTAAACAAAAACTAAACATCCCATGATGCTCTACTCAATGTCACATGGTCCAATCACCTATCGCGAACTCTGTCCATATAACACCTGACCCTTGATGTCACTTCCTCTTTCTTTGGTCAAGGCAGATATAGTTCACATTGAAAACAAAACTTATTACATCCAGTTGTAACTCAGGAATCGGGAAGATCCTCCTCTATCGAATAACACGAGCTTGAAGATTCCAACTTGAATGGGGAAACAGTCCCAGGACAAGAACGCACGCAGTCTTACAACAAACTGAGGAGCTCAGGAATTCTTCTGATCAGAACCTATAACAATAAAACAGGTAGGTAATACTCCCAAAATAAACAAATTTCCATGAAATTAAAATTCATATAACTGTTAACAAATGGGCGGAAATAGTAGTCATCAAATTCATCAGTTAACGATTTTATTCAATAATAACAGTTCTTGTGGGTGGGATAATCCTCGCCTCTGTGTCCTTAATAGAATTGAAAATTCTTGACGCGTAAGCTAGAATTTTTTTTATTCTATGTCAGGACCGGAGGCTCCAATTATGCTAGTTTAAAGCTGTCCCATTACTACAGATGCTACATCCAACACAGGCTTGTGATAAAATTTACGAAACGTATTTTCTGAAGACCAATCTGCAGCTTTCATAATGTACTCTATACGAGAACCCAAGGCATAAGACTTGGAGGCCATAGCTCCTCTAGCAGAATGAGCTCCAAATATATTGGTATCTATACCGGCTTCATTCATAAACCATCTCATCCATCTAGCTAGGGTAGCTGATGTAACTGGTTTAAATGGCTTTTGCAAGAAAATCAATAATTGACCATTAACATCCTGTCTAAAACCTTCTGTGACATTTTCGTATTCTTTTAAACAATGAACTACACATAACTTAGGATTGTCAGGGTACAAAGTATATGATATCGACCTGTAATTCGTATTAGTCCTTCTGGTTATAGTGAAGGTGACCCCATTTGGCGAATATACCCTGCCAGATAAGTCTAACGATCTGACATCTGACACTCTTTTATAACAAATGAAACATAACAACATGGTTAATTTGGCTGAAAGTTGTTTGCGAGATAAATCCTTATTAGCAGGCCAGGAATCTAGGAATTTTCATACCACATTAACATCCCATAATACTGTGTATTTTGCCTGAGGTGGTTTAGACAGTCTAATGCCCCTCAGTAATTTACAAATTAGAGGGTGTTCTCCTACAGGTTTACCTTCAAAAGGGGCATGTCCCGCTGAAATGGCTGATCTAAATTATTAATCGTCCGATAAGCTAAACCAGAACTAGTCAATTCCGCTAGGAAGTTAATGATTAATCAATATGTGCTTCCACCGGATTGGCACCTCTTCCATCACACCAATTATTCCATCTGCGCCAGGCTGAGTCGTATCTTTTATGTGTACTACCGGCCCATGCCTGTTTGATGAAGTCCTCAGCTTGTTGCGAAAGGCCTGAGGAACTCCATCTTGACCTGAAATCAACCATGTCAAAAGAGTAAGTTTCCCTGACAAGATCATTGGATGTTGAAGGCCCTCCGGATTCAGAAGAAGATTCCGACGAGGAGGAATGAGAAGAGGAAAGGCACAAGCTAAATTTAGAACTACTGGGAACCACGGTTGTGCTCTCCAAAAAGGTGTCACTAAAACAATTTCTGTCTTCTATCTCTGGACTTGAGACAACATCCTGGCAATCATTAGGAAAGGAGGGAACGCATAACCTCGAAACTGACACCAGTCTTGAAGAAATGCATCCGTCTTCATTGCGCAGGGATCTGGACGCTAACTGAAGAATTTTGAAATCTGACAATTGAGGCGGGAGGCAAACAGGTCTACTTCGCAACTGCCCCATTCTTTGATTATCTGAGATTAAATCATTGGATCCAGCTTCCAATTGCTGGAATCTGTCAGATACCAGGAGTTCCAGTCCGCAACAAGGTTCTGGTCCCCCGGTAGATACTCTGCAATGACTACCAGGCGTTGTGTTAGACAGTAATGCCAAAACTCCTTGGCAATCTCTGCCAGAATCCTGGATTTTGTTCCTCCCAATTTGTTGACATACCTCACGGCCGAGACATTGTCCATCCGTAGAAGTATGCAACAATCTGTCTTCTGAGGGGAGAGACTCTTTATTGCGAAGGAACCCGCCAGAAGTTCCAGGCAATTGATGTTTAGTGTCTGTTCCCATTCTGACCATCTGCCTTCAGTCACTAGAGAATTGCAACATGCTCCCCAACCCCAACGACTGGCATCGGATTCGATCACCACTTCCGGGTGGGACCCGAAAATCGCTCTGCCATTCCAGGCCTCCATGTGCTGGAGCCACCATTGAATCTCTGATTTTACCTCGACAGTCAAAGGGATCTGTTCTGAGTAACTCAGACCCTGTTGGAGATGTCTGATCTTGAATCTCTGTAGAGCTCTGTAATGTAAGGGGGCTGGGAATATTGCCTGAATGGAAGAGGCTAATAACCCCACTACCCTGGCTATGTTCCTTAAGGAAACCGTCGACCTGGTCAACAGAGACCTCAATTCCCTCTTGATGTTGCGAATCTTCTGAGAGGGTAGAAGAAGCTGACATGAGACAGAGTCTATCCGAAACCCCAGGAAGTCTATCACTTGGGTCGGACTCAATAATGATATCTGCACATTGATAAGGAAACCTAAATCTTGCAGAAAACTGATGGTCCAGTTCAAACGAGACAGAAGGGTCTGGGGGGATTGCGCCATCAAGAGAATATCGTCCAGATAAATGATCAAACAAACACCCTTGGATCTTAACCATTCCATCACCGGTCTCATTATCTTCGTGAAGCACCAAGGTGCTGATGACAGACCGAAGGGGAGAGCAAGGAACTCTAGACACTGACCCTTCCACAGAAATTGAAGAAACCTCCTTTGTGGAGGAAAAATTGGGATTGACAGATAGGCATCTTTTAAGTCGAGTCGCACCATCCAATCTCCTTCTAACAGAAGATCTCTTAACATGTGTATGCCCTCCATCTTGAAATGTCGGTATAGGATCCACTGATTGAAGTCCTTTAAATTCAAGACTAGACGGTGTCCTCCCCCTTTTTTGTCTACTACAAAAATAGGGCTGATAAATCCGAAAGGATGAGGGTTGGAAAATTGTACCGCACCTTTTTCTAATAAGGCCTGGACTTCTTTGTCTATAAAAGTTTGATTTTCTAGGGAAAAACACATCTGAAGTGGAGGGTTGAGCTGCTTGGGGGAAGTGACAAACTCTAGGTGGAAACCTGTGACTGACTGGAGAATCCAAGGGTCTCCGGTAATCTTTCTTTAATTGTTTTAAAACAATGCCACTCTGCCCCCAAGAGTGACTTGAGAAAAAGGAATAATGCTCACCTGAGAAACTGGTGTCTTGAATGGCACCTTGTTGTCCTCTGCGAGGACCTCTGCGGAAACTGTGACGTCCTCCTCTATGGCAAGTGGGGTAGAAGGTGGAGTCCTGTTCACCATACCAACCACCTCTGCCTCTGGGGTAATAGTTCTGGGGACTGGTGTATGATCCTCGGCCGGCCATGCGTCCTCCGTAACGACAGGCCCTGATAAAAAGGCCTCGTCTAAAGACTTTTTTAAGAGACATCTGGGCCTTGTCTAGAGATGAGAAGGTGGAACAAAACTTGGCTAGATATTTAATAAAAGACGAGCCAAATAGAAGGCCTTCAGCTGAGGGTCCCGCTTCAGAGGATGCTAGATCAGATAATTTAGGGTCAATGCGCATCAAAATGGACTTCCTACGTTCGGAGGATATAGCGCAATTAGTGTTCCCCAACTGACAAACTGCTCTTTGAGCCCAGCCTATAAGGATGTCTGTGTCTACTGGGGAGCCTGACTCCTTGGCCGCGTAGGCCATTTCGAGAATCTTAGTCAGGGGACCGGAGAGATCCAGCAGTTTATCTTGACAGTTACGCCATGATCTGTCTATTCCTTTTTTGGGATCTTTGGCAAACGTTTTCATGAATGTGACCATGGTTGGGTCAATTTCCGGAGTATCAGAGACTCTCCCTTCTAGATCTGGTCTGGGACATTCGGCTTTTAATCGGGATCGAACCTCCTTGTCAAAGCTTTTCCTGATGTTAGTTTGCACATACTGGGCCACCTCGGGCGGAGGAACCCAATTGGAGGTTCTGGGGTGTATGATTTCAGAGGGATCGAAATCTAGTACCAGAGAAGGCGGAATGACTTTCTTAGCCTTTTTACTAGGTAGTGGAGGTTCTGAATCGTCCGAATCCTCGGCAGAGGAGTCATTATCTGAGGAAGAAGGGGAAAAGGTAGCATCCTTTTTTGAGCTGTAGTTATGCTCCCCACTGTGCTTCTTACGAAGTTTATCAAAAGCGTCTGCATGTATGCCACTAATATCAGTATTAGGCTCTTCCAAATTTTTTGCTTTTCCTTTTGCCTTTTTTCCCTCCGGTTGAGGGGGTTGACCCTGCACCCATCCTTGCGAGCGTGCATAATCAAAAAGTTGCCCTGAAAAGGGACCTAAAGCTCTAACAAGAGCATCATTAACAGATTGCTGGACCCTGGTATCAAGGGCTTCCACTAAATCCACTTCTAATTGGTTACCCAATTCCTCTGTATAGTATTCACTGTCCTGATCATTCCACTGAGCCGTTTTAAAAAAGGAAAGTAATTGGCCAAAGTGTAATATTCTGGCTGCACCCAATATTTAGTGAAATTTATTTAAATCTTTCAGATATAAGGGGGAGTGCAAAAACCCCAAGAACAGGCAAATAACTGGTTGTGCCCACTGTAGAACGTGGAGGGAGCTGCCTGCAGGCACTCTAGGCAGAAGCCTAAAATCAACTTTACAACCCTCGATCGATTCTTTAAGATCGGGGCGTCAGGGAGCACTGGGATCTACCCTGTAGATCTGGGGTAGTATGCAGGGATGACCGCTTGCTCATGTGCGCCGCAACTCGACAAGCCGATCGTTCATCAGAAATGAAGGATCGGCTCAAAACAAGCCACGCGCACGCGTGCACAAAAACGGCATAGAAGGGGAAGACAGACTGCGTGGAGCACACGCAGAGCTCCGGCTCCCACTCCACCAGTTTTGGGCAGTAACTTTGGCAAAAGGCCGAAAACAATAGCGCGGAGGTGCCCTTTCATAAACAGAGAGGCGCGCTGAATCACGACGCCAAGCTATTTGAAAAATAACCAAACGAGCAAATACAAGTTAATAAACATACAGATTAGAATAGGAATATAAAGTGCACTTATCTGCTGTGAAGCACCAAAGAAAGAGGAAGTGACATCGAGGGTCAGGTGTTATATGGACAGAGGTCGCGATAGATGATTAGACCATGTGACATTGAGTAGAGCATCATGGGATGTTTAGTTTTGTTTAACTTGTTTGTGATTGGCTGCTGTTTAAGTCAGTAAAGAAAGAAAAAGCATAATCGGAGACTCCGGTCCTGACATAGAATTAGGAACCAAAGATTTCAGAGCAAAGGTCTTTTCTCACTAGAATAATATTGCAAGAACAGAGTCTTTGGATGTGGCCAAGTGTAGAGGAACAATGGTTCAACCTTGCTCAGTATTGTTATACGTGTCAGATGTTGACCATTACACATATATCTAAATATGCAAATATTTTTGTTTTTTTCACTCGCTTTGAATGCTTCATCTAGAAATGTAATTCACCTTCTCTCATTCCTTTTCACTGTAGCTAACTCTCTGCTGCAAGGTAACTATGGGCCATATGTACGAACACATTTTCCCATTGACACAGAATGGGAAAAACCCTTTGCTACATCTGGCCCTATATTCCTGCCCTAATGACGATACAATTCAGGCATAAATGCCGACCAAACATAAGTGAAATTTTTGGTTTGCTTCACAGACTCAATATAATTGACAATTTATGTGGGTGCCTCTGAGGTATACTAGCCATTTCTCGATTATTTGCCTGGGATCAAACATATTATCTATAATATATTAATGTTGTACAATTTTTTTATACACGTATCTGAACTGAGCACTGCAACGCCCAACTCATTTGTGAATTGAATATAATATATTTCTTACTACTTCTGTGGTTTCATCATTTTCATTATTACATTTATTGTAATACTACTATGCTTCAACAAGTTACTTTTATTGACACTGCAACTTTTGGGTAAGCTTGTGATAGATGCAACAATATTCACAAATGAGGAAGCACTGTTACCTTAATGCTTAAGCTCAAAGAAGTAGTTTGATGTGCAACATAGCTGTTCACTCTAGGAGATCCTCGTGGAAAACCTCCAAATAAGGTCGTGGGTCAACCACTGTCTATGCCTGTAGAGCCAGACTTTTATAAAACTAAACAAAATAATAGAAATCTTATTATGTAGAGACACCGTTTTCTTGTTAATTTCTGGAAAGTTAAAGGCATAAATAGTTTCTTTCCTTGGTATCGACTTAATGGGAGTGTTATTTATTTATTTGTACGCAAGGTGTGCCCTGTTATCCTGTATTTGGATCCAGACCTTTTTGCCCCCTGCAATGCCTGAACAAAAATGTTTCACAGGGTACTTTCTAGAGGAAAGAAAAAACGACTAAGAAATGTGGGAAAGTGCTTATTTGTATGGTCAGCCCCATGTTTGTGGACTGGTGCTGACTTTTGAACTTTGCACACTGGGCATGGCTGCCCAATCCCCAGTGTATTTGTTCTGACCTCTAAATGTTGTAAAATTAGCAAATTCCTCATTGGCATATTTAATTTCCCAGTAAGGTCATACTATATTGTGAGAAACTCTTTATATGATAAATCAAAATGAGAAATATCGTACAAAGAGTCCAGGGGTTCCCTTACTAGTGGGCAGGGGCTTGCTCTAGCAATCCCAAGGTGCTCATTTTAGGGGGTAGTGTGGTCAAGCAGCCTTAGGCTTATCAGAGAGGAGTGTTAGACATCTGCAAATATACACACACAGTTAATAAATGAGAAGCACAACTCAATAAGGAGATCAACACCAATCTTTATATATGTTTTGGCACCAGAATCATATACAGTTTAAATAAGTAAATACAGTGCAAATCTGGAATGCTACAATGTTATTCTAAGGAGGGAAAACAAAAATGGCAAACAGGTATAGTACAGCAGCGTACAGGACCAATCTCCAAGTGGGCTTCGTTCTTGCGATGCTCGTGGACGTAGGGACACCACTGGTACTCTTCTCTTGGGCCAGGGCGTTCGGGTGCACAGGGTTCTTGAACCATCAGGTGTCCGTCATCGGTGGCAGTCGCAGTGAAAGGGCCTGCAGAAACAGGCTGCAGGTGTGGACTGGGGGACCAGTCCGGATAAACCAACAAGTGGGCTCAAGTCTCACAAGCCTGGGGCATGCAGGGACACCTGTAGTCCTCTTCCCTCAGTCCGGGGTGTTCTGGTGCTGATGTGCAGTGGACGGTTGGGTTGCTTGGGAGCCTGCAGAAAGATGCTGCAGACCTCGGTGTGAAGGTCGCAGGTGGAAACCCACGATGGACTGGGTACCACGCTGGCGCCATGGGCCCACTTTAATCTCGGGCTAGGGGCATGGGTGCAGTGGTGCTGTCAGGGGTTAGGGTTTGGTGGTCCAGAGTCCTCCTCAATGTGTCCTAGGTATCTGCACAGGTGCAGGGAAGCAGCTCTGCTACTCCACTGGAGCTCCTTGTGCTGGGCTGAAGGCTGGCAGTCTTCCTGGGCTTTTTGAAGTTTCAGCAGCAGGAAGACAAGACGTCTTTCTTGCAATTATCTACGTCAGCAGGCAGACTAGCAGGGTTGGCGAAGAGTCAGTCTTCAGTTCCTGCATTTTGCCTCTCTGGAGTGTCCTTCTTCTTCAAGTCAACAGGATCTGATTACCTGGTGCCAGAGCCTCCCCTAAATACTGAATTTAGGGGTATTAGGAGAGTGTAGGGTAGTAGCCAATGAGCTATTTACCCCTGAAGTCACTATGCCCCCTATATAACCCCTTCCTGTGGGAAGTGGGCATAACCCTGTCCCAGAGTTCCTAGTTGTGCCATCACCAAGATTGCAGACTTTCAAAAGTGGTGTCCACATCAGGCAGCTCACCTCAGGGGTGGGACTGACCTGAGAGGTGGGCATGTCTCTCTGACTACTAATTTTCCCATCTGTCCAGGTGCCAAATGGGCCCTGGGCATGGAGGTCGGCATCCTCTCCTTTGAGAGGAGCCAAATCTACAGCCTTGCCATGCAGATTCACAGGTCATCCTGTTGGGAGGGCTGTGCTAACACCCCTGCCAGAGCAGGCTTTGTTCCTGTCTGCCCAAGAGCAAAGGCTCTCACCTCTGGGAGTCAGAATTGTGCCTGGTAGTGACAGGCCAGTTGGAACTAATCAGCCAGCACATGGGTAAATGGTAGGTTTTTCAGGGGGTACCTCTAAGGTGCCCTCTGGTTCCATGTATTAATAAATTCCTCACTGGCATTAGTGAGGGTCTATTAATATGAGATTTTTGATACCAAATATCCCTGGGTGTAGTAAGAATTGACAAAGACATAGAATATTCCCTCACATGTAATATAATGCACCCTGCCTTAGGGCTATAAGGCCCGCCATAGGGGTGATTTACATATATTGCTTGCAGTTTGCTTGCAGTTTCCAGTTTTAGGGGACACAGCACACAGGCTGTGTTCCATGTTGTGTTTTAACTATTAGCTGCACCAAGGCGTGCAGCCTTCAGTGGCAGTCTGCAAGTGCTAGGTGAGGGGTCCCTAAGGGTGGCACAATATAGTCTGCAGCCTTTGGGGGGCCTTTTTGGTACCCAGGCCCTAGGTACCAGGGGTATCATTTACTAGGGACTTACAGGGGTGCCAAAAGTATTGCCAATTGGATAACAATTGCACAGTTTTAGGGAAAAAGATCTGGCACTCAGGACCTGGTTAGTAGGATCCTAGTGCACTTTCAGTGAAAATTGAATCAAATACCAGGCAAAAACTGGCAGTGACCATGCCAAAAAGGGGCACTTTCCTACATATATGATGCAGGAATTACACCAATGGTTTGGAAAGATAACCGTCATGTGTGGACTACAGCATCTGTGTCTGCCATTTACTAGGATGATGTTGATGTGCACAATAGTAAGATATCTTCATATGAATGATACATTCTCATACACAAATGCAATTGCATTGCAGCTGTTAGATTCCCCATCATGAATTCTCCATCGACCCCAGCACAAAGGCATTTGGTCAGGCAGGCTCTGTGACCCATACCTGAAGGTTAATGACTGACAGGTCACAGGTGGGATAACCTTTAACTGACAGCCAAACAGGTGCACAGGACAACTTAGATTAAGATCCCATAGATAGGCAGCTAAACTGCAATAGTGCCAGGAGATTGGCCCCAATAAAGCACACACGACCAGAGGGACACGGGCATTCCAAAACACAATAGTTAGACACCACATGTAGTTAGGTACACCTAGCCAATCAGGACACAGCACACACATCACACAAAGTCACCACGTGCCCCTCAGGCTGAACATTTCAATAAGAACTCACTAGCCCATATTTGTATCCACACCATTTCAAGGCACCTGCATTATTTCACTGGACTTTTTGTTCATGACTCCAGGACAGGTGTTCTCATTTCATAGCTTTATGGTCGCTGAGAATGGTATAAAACGTGTTCCGAGCTGATGTGCTCCAAAAGACAGTCCCCAGACCTGATTCCGTAACTGCTCTCCTAGCCATAATGTTTGATTAAACAAGCTGTTTCCTGTTCGGCCAGACACCTCTTGTCTTTTTGAAAGTAAAATTTAATTAAAAATTAAAAATTTGGTGAGCCAGCCAGGAGAGATTGGCATCTCAGACCCAACTGCAGTCGAAGGAAGAGAACCCCACCTGGACAGATTCACAGTTGCACAACAAGGAAGGTGAGCAGACACGCAATTGATTGAAAGTTCTGCTAAATTTGCGGAGCAGAGGTCTGTCCAGAAGCTGCTGTCAAAAGAGTAAGAGACCACATCTGATCCTTAGTCCTAGCATATGGCGTGTGGCAAATTAGGAAACCATAACACATGGGGAGTCACCTTTTTGGTAGTCAGTGTCAAGAAGGGTGAAAATGTTGTTATATTGTGTTGGTTGCTGACTGCTTGGACTGCTGGGCATGATGCGGTGGTACGCATAGGCTCTGGGTGTGACATAGAACTTACATCTATATTTTAAGAGCTGCCTATTTGCTGGACTGCTGGGTGATACACAGTGGTACACTTATCCCCCGAGTGTGTTAAACAGGGTGATCGCTTGGACCGATGGGCATCATACAGTCAGTACACATAGACCATGGGTGTAATATAGGGCCCACATTTCGATCTTAGGCTAAGGTGGTTATCTCAGCACTATTGGTTTCTTAACACTCTTAGGGCCAGATGTAGCAAAGGTTTTTCCCCATTCTGTGTCTATGGGAAAAAGTGTTCGTACATATGGCCCTGAGTGTCTGAAAGAAGTGAGAGGTCTGTTTGCTTCGGTAACCATAGGCTCTGCATGATATAGGGCTCACATCTCAATATTATTAGGCTAAAGAGGGTATCTCAGCACTATCAGTACATTAGCACTGCTGGTGGCTGAAAGAAGTGAGAGGTGTGTTTGCTTATACTGCTGGGCATTGTGCAGATGGTACGCAGCACCCCTGGGTGTGACATAGCACGAATATGAATGTTAGGAAACTAAAATGATTGTAATCTAGTAGAGTAGGCATAGCTTATGTTTTTGCCAGGAAAGGGTATGTAATCCTAGAATTAAGTCCCTTCTTTTTTCCCTGCAAATTACAATAATCCCTTCACCCGAGCTGGTATCGACTAGATTATCAGGCTCCAGTAATTCCCACACAGCGCAGAGCTTCCTTTAGTCTCAGAAAACTGTGCACTAGGAGTGGACAGGATGAAAGCTTAGCAGACAAAATATTCCCCTGATTTCTTTTTTATGGGCATAGTCTGCTAACACCTCTGCCAGTTACAGTAGTGTTGTTTTGTTAACAATATAAATAATGATGATGCACCACAATCAACAGTATCAGAAAGTCTAATTCCTTAGTGTAGAGACATTAAAATCTTCTCTTTATTGTTTTTTTGTTTCTTAGAACACCACATATTCATAGCAAAACAAACAGCCAACGCATTTCGTCCTTTAGAAGAGGACTTCTTCAGGGCTATTCAATCCTTTCAATTTCAATCCGCCATATTCAGAAAATATATTCCATTTTGCAATAATATCATAATCTTCCAATATAAGCACCTTCATTAGCACTGAGCATGGTAGAAATGATCCTCACTACAACCGTCAGCAGTAGATCAATGTGACTGTGTTTATCCTAAATATTGAATATTATGATTTTGTTCATGTTTTATGTGTAATGAAGAGAATTGGTAATTGGTAATTCACAAAATAGTTGTTTGTTGTCAAAGTGATGCTCGATATCTTGTCGACAAATTTCTAATGCTGCAGTGACTTACCAAATGCACTTTTTCTAGGGGTTTGAATGTTCATGCGTTGTTTGTTAAATGTTTATTTTGATGCATTTGTGAATAAGACTGATAGTATTGAGCTCATTGAGTGCCCATATGTATCTATCCTCCCCCACCAGATTAGAGTTGGTAAAACCCATTCTAAATATTTCCCACTACCGAATAGATCAACTAACACCTGTACACATTCCCCACCACTGGAGATTTTTTTTATTTTTGATAAAAAAGGTCTAGCAAAATAGAAAAGCCAACTGTTTAGAGAAAGACATCTTATGAACATAGAACGATAGAACATGTGCAACTAAATCCCCTGAAGACGTAAAATTGAAAGAGTAACAGGACACCTAGAGAACAGGAGACTACCCAACTCCCACCATGAAGACCACTCTAGAGCACATCAAGAGTAAGTTCCCCACTCAGACAAAGAAACTTAGCAAGTTCTGCCATGAGTTGTAGATGCTTATCAAGCCACATATGTACCCTTGGCCTAAAGAGGGAACTTTCGACACCAATATAATTGAGCACACTAAAACCCAGATACAGACAAAGTACACAGGATAGAAGAAGGACAAATAGGAAACATTATTGGAACTATAGGCCGTCTTTGAAGAGGCCCAGGCCAATAACCTTTACCCACCTTCAGCAGACAAGGCATCCGCACCTCTCCCACCAAATGTAAGCATGGAGTTGCTTTTTCTGATGCCTGCTTTTTGTGCATCAGGATACATTAATCCGCCCATCGAGGGAGCAGCCGTAATGGCCCCCACTGGACAACAGGTGACCACATGTAGAAATAGCAGAGCAACAAGCTGACAAACCACAACACTCCCTACAGCACCCCAGTCAAGCATTAGGGCACCTCAAAGCTCGACACCTCATCCATTGCAGACCAAGCCCCAGAGGCAAGCACCCCCGTTGGGTGCGGGGGTGAACCCGATTGAAAGGGATGTTCATAGCAATCCTAGACAGCTAGTGAGATTGAGGAAAGAGGTCACAGTCCTCCAAGGACTGGCGGTGAGGAGGGAGCCTCAGGGTACACCCAAGTAGCCGAGGAAACAACTGAGAGCGAGTAAAAGAACAGGTCCCAAATTCGAAAGACAGCAAACAGATCTAAGCGAAGGAGGCAGTCTAGATGGGAATCAGAGGAAAGGCGCTAACTAAGGAGGGACAGAAATTGCATCTTAGATGCCCAACAAGAGAGTCTCTCAGGGTGCCCTCCACTTGAGGAGGATAGGGGTAGATGTAGAGCCCCAGTCATGGAAGAATCCAAGGTGGAATCTGAAGGGAATCTTCCGACTGGGGTCCATACGTCCCCAGAGTGCCAGCAAAGGAAAGGGGATAATCAGGAGGTTAGGGACCAGGGCAGCCTGGTGCGCATACAACTCAAACACAGAAGGACCAAAATGGCACCTTTGCACAGCACACAGGACTGGTGAATTAACCACTAGGGACATAGTGGCTTAAGAGGAAGGCAGAATGTTTGCATGACCCTTTTGCCACTTACTAGCACGCTAGACCAATGAAAGTGACCAATACGACAGACCCTGGCCAGAGGAAGGATCCTTTGATCCAGAAGCCATAACGATTGCCAAAGACTGTGCCCAGCATGGAAGAGGAGATCCCAAGGGGAACTTCCCTTCAAGCAGGAATGTCTGAGGAGGTGGGAGCGCTATGTTGGGGGGAACTGCTGGGGCTGCCAAAAACACAAATATGTCCACTAGTGCAGAAGGGTACATCAGGGGCCATCTATGTGCCATGGGCCTAGATGGACAAAGAAGGGTTGAGGGCCAAGCTGCCTCCATTGTTGGATAGGCCCAGGAAATGGTCCTAGTGCTTCAAGAAGAGCACAGCAGTGGTAACTCTAGCCATAGGTGATGTTAAGAGCCTGCTGATTAGCATTATTGGTGAGCAAACCAACAAGGTGTTCACTCGCGCCCGCATCCCGACGGTCATGGTGACCAACTCCAAGCACGATGTGGCAGCATTTAATTCATACAGGCACCAGATATTGACGGCCTGAGAGAAATATTCCTCAACTGCCCTGATGTAGGAATGTTGATGACTGAAACTATGAAACAAGGAGAGACCATAATAGATTTCCTGGGGCGTATGAGAGAATGGTGAAGACAAGAGACATGACAACCATGGACCAATACAGCCCCTCAGGTCATCTTCTTCCATAATGTCCTGAAAAGGGGTTTGCCCGCTAATATACAAAGCGTTTGGACAGCATAGTAGGGCTGGACACTAAGCCGTGGTGGGAGATACTTGCACACATACTACACTTGTACAAAAGAAAACAGGAAAGTGAAAGGTAAAAACAGGAGCAGGCTCAGAGGGACAGAGCTAAGCTGGTCCAGCATACGCTGAGAAAGCCCGCACTTGAGTGGGGTACTTTTGCTGCAAGCGTACAATTGGCACTGGTCATGAAGAAGGCTCCACCACACAACCCCAGAGAGCTCCAAGGAAGCTACATCGACAGACAGCAGGGTGCTTGGGAGCATCCAAACTCCATACAATGCTATTATTGTAGGAAACTGTGCCACATGGTAAACTTGTGCCACCTAAGAGCATACCACATGCAAACGTCAATGGGCCGGATCAGGCACGCAAAATCCCCACCCGCAAAATCAAGCTCAGGGAAATCTTAGGACACCTTATGTTCAGCTGCAGGGAAACCAGACCACTGCGGCACCACCAAAGCAGGGGCCAAGTAATTGGACCAGTGCGTGGCATCAGCAGTTTCAAACAGGGAATCCAGGCCAACAAGGACAGGGACTGCATCTACCACAAGGAGGGGTAGCTGTTTGGGGGGGCAATACCTTCGCGCAGGCACTGAACACAAATGTGCACTAAACCCCCTGATACACGCAAGTGCTTCATACACACCTTAAAATTCACTGCAAGAAAGAACAAGAAAGTAGTAGGGATTCAAAACCTTCATGTACAAACAGGTGTCCTCACTAGAATTTGCCATTTAGGATGCTGTGTGGCTGTTGTTAGGGTATCCTCACTGAAGTTCACCATTTGGGGTACCCTTCAGAGCCCAGGCCTACTCTGCTACTGATCCTCCAGAGCGGGGATAACTAACCACATCCCAGGGGTTTGACAGTCCCATGGAGGCAAGGCAGCACTCTAGCTACCTCATAAAAGCTAACACCACAGGCCCTTGAGCCTTCAAGAAAATGGGACTGGACCGGACCTGGATAGGTCAACAGGTCCCCATTCCCGTACCCCCAGCCGGGACCAATTGCGTTAACTCCCAAACAGCAATAGAGTTTCCATAAACCTCCAAACTAAGCAGGGGTCCCCATTCTAGTTCCAAAAAAGCGATCCTTCTGTGTCAGGAGCCAGGCTTTCTGTCCACTTGGGGTAGCGGAAAACACATTGCTCTTGTAGCACACATGAGTCCAACAAAAATACTGCATAGCATCAAGTCAGCAGAGTGGGTGGTTCATCAAGACATCCAGCTGCCCTGGTCTGTTATTAATACCCAGACGATGTCCAACGAGTTCCTGGCCTTGCTCCAGACTCTCCTTGCACGTTGTCTTTCACCTCCTCCTTGACGTCAGGACTTCCCCACAGTGGCCAGAAAACCATGGGCCCCAAAAAGATATGATCCAAGGGAGACGGGGGTGCCAAGGAAGGGAGTCACAATAAACACCCATCGCAGTCACAAGCACAGTAGCGACCAGGAGTAAGCCTGCCCCTGCAATAAATCTAATGATAGTGCAACACGCAAGGCCTCACACCATTTTCAGGGAACAACAATCCCTACTTCAGACACCATCAAAGCACAGACACAGGAAACTTCGAAGAGACTCTCTGCCCCCCTCCATGTAGTGACAATAGAGATCAAGAGGTCTGGCAAAACGTCCAAAACTAGTCCAAAGGAAACATCAAGAAAAGGGCATAGTCAAAACACATGGTACAACTTGGGAGGTTCACATAGGATGCAGCATGCTGGGCAATCACTGATCTATGCTCCGTATGACACCCCCCCTTCCATATCTCTCTCACATGTGCAGGCCAGAGACACAACCCCACTCCGATGACACCCCCCATGCATACCCTAGGACACAAAAGTATTGGCAGTGCCAGCAGAACATCAGTTAAAGTAAGAAACTACCTGATCACCGCGTAACACATACCCCTCCAAACTTACATTTGGTCAGGCATGGAGAAACGGGGATGAAAGCCCAACAACGTGTAGGAAAAAAAAAGAGAGAATGATGTATAAAATAAAATGTCTATGAAAATTAACACTATTTTCCTCCAAAACAAGAGCATGGGAAACACAGAAATGCTCACAGATTAATTTGGCAACGTACAAAATGCAATGTTCTCTTGTCTTATAACATGTTGCCCAGCAGGTTTGCAGTTGAGCTGCTAAAAGTGCACTACCTCTACAATGGACCAATGCCCTCTCAGTGGCTGTACCAGCATCCCTAACAGGATAGAGAATAGAAGATTTGTATGCAAGAAAAATCTCACATTAAGAGCTACAACACACTGCAAGGTATTTCTGCATCCACACCCCTGATGGGATCCCGTACAACACCTTGATCCAAAGACCTTTTGGAACTTTCCCCAACCATTATCATGAAGAAGCCCAGTCGTCTAATCACAAAGAAGATCACATACGTCTCTTAATTAGAACCAATACTAAACTCAAGATGTTTCCTGAGTTATGTGCAATTATGCATTTTTACCTTCTCTGCATGGTAGAGATGCTACTTTATCCTTGCATCTCCAAAGAGCAGTCCAGTCTAATGAAGTCTATTCAGAAATTGTCATAATTTTGCATAGGGACCTCTCGCACGTCACCTTTATATACACCGCACCCAACACCACTATTCCACACGCACGACACAGTACACTTTTACACAACATGTGGTATCAGCTCATGAGTGCCATAGGGGCTAAAACATCAGCCAGGTTGTGTTATGTCTTTTCACTGATACCACATGCAGTAGGCGCAGATACACTTTATGTATCCTAAGAGATGGCCCCTGAGAAAGCAAAAGACCTCCTAGATCTGTACCTATGTATAACTGGGCCAAGTTGCAACCAAGTAGATTAGTGCACCATAGGGTAATGGTGAACCTAACCTGCTATGAGATCAACCCTACTACACTGTACCTTCTTACCAAGCCTAGCGATATCCAAACTGAGCTAAACAGAATGCACAAGAGGACAGGTATAGGGGAAAACACTCTTTGGCCCGAGTCTTTCACAGGAAGAGATTTTTGGAGGTAGCTAAACCACTTAGTCAGTGCACATACACATCTTCTCCAGCTTCTAGCTGTGGTCCTAGGGTGGCCTTTAGTCTGTATAGGGCTGTTTTCATCAATAACAATTGGCTCCAGATATGGAGTTTCAGTGCAGGGCCATCCATCTCGATGATATGAAGGGAAATGGGTCTTGTTGGGTAGGGTTAACTATAGCATAGATACCCTCTGTCAGGCAATCCTGAACACTGAGATAGGCAGGTATAAATGGATGGAAGTGAAGGGGCAACCCCTAACTGTATGGAAACTCATTATGTATTCCTTATGTTTCAGAGGCAAAGGAACCATTCCGCTGGACATGCAATGGGGCACCTCCATGCTGATGGACACCTGTTGGCAGTGTGGCAAGTTCGCTTAAAACCAGCTCGTCCCAGGATGGCACGGCCTCTGCTCCCTCATCACCGTCCACACCCCAACGCTAGTCACCCCTGGAAAAGATCTGTCTGAACTGAATCAAAACCCGGTGAGTAAGAAAACAACACTGTTGCATCAGGCTCGAAGGAGAAGAGCTGCTGAATATTTTGATTGGGCTCAGTACATGGACATTCCCGAGGAATTCAAACGTTCACTGATGCCCAGGTATTGGCAGGAGGGTCCATACCCATCTTTACCTTGCAGACAAAAGCTAATGTCCAATGGTTGCAAATGACCCAGTGGGAAATGCGTAAAATGATGAATACTGAGCTCATCCTTAATACAATAAAGAAAGGACTTAGGGCCAAATGTAGCATTTTCCGATTTTGCGAATCGGAAATTGCGAGTCGGTGCGACTCGCAATTTCCGATTCGCAAAATCGGATGTAGTACGGTGTCTCAGACACCATCTGCGAGTCGTTATGGGGTCGCAAAGACCCACCTCATTCATTTTAATGAGGTGGGTCGCATTTTGCGACTCCATAGCGAGTCCCTGCACTCACAGGGATGGAGGCCTGCTGGAGACAGCAGACCTCCATGTATGTGACTGCTTTTTAAATAAAGCAGTTTTTTTATTTTTTTATTTTGCAGCCCGTTTTCCTTAAAGGAAAACGAGTTGCAAATTAAAACAATATAACGAAACCATTTGGTTTCGGTTTTTCAGAGCAGGCAGTGGTCCGTTGGACCACTGCCTGCTCTGAAAACCCCTTTTTGGCAACATGCACAAAGGGGAAGGGGTCACATGTGGACCCCTTCCCTTTTGCGAATGGGTTACCACAAGTGTGACACTGGTGGTAACTGGGAATTGCTTTGCGACCGCATTCGCGGTCACAAAGCAATTTAGCATAGCGATGCGAGTCGCCAATAGGAAGGGGACCCCCCTTTCCTATTTGCAAGTCGCATTCACAATTTGCGAGTCGGTACCGACTCGCAAATTGTGAATGAGCATCGCAAACAGCATTTTGCATGGCGCAAACTGCGATTTTCACAGTTTGCAGCATGCAAAATGCTTGCTACATCTGGCCCTTAGAGCCATCTGCCTCATGGTGATGCAACATCAATACGTCTTGGACTTGATGACCACAATGGAAGGGGGGGTGTGCGCCAAGATGGGCGCCTCTTGCAGCACTTTTGTGCCTGGCAACGACATGGACAATGGAACTTTGACACTTGTGATTCAAGAACTGCTGCGACTACAGAAGGACATGCGTGAAGATGGAGGTGCCCCTGAGCAGGACTGGTTCTCCAACAGGTACTCCTGGCTCCACTAGTGGCTAACTTGTTTGTGCACATCATTGGTGCCTGTTTTTGTTGTGTTACTGTTTTCATGTGGTTTTCTGTAAATAGGGGTCTCCTGCTGTAAAAATGCACCCCCCAAATTGGATGGAGTACAGCTAGCTAAGGAGGTAGGACAACAGGGAACAGACACTGTGACTGTCATATCATGCAGATCCGAGAGTATAGTTGAAGATTCAACTACAGGAGGGAATTTTGATGCACACAATAATAAGGTACTTTTGTATTTGAACAATACATTTTCATACTCAAATTAAATTGCATCACTACTGTTAGATTTCCCCCACCGTGAACTCTCAGTCAACCCCAGCATGATGGTATTTTGGTCAGGCAGGCTCGGTGACCCAGACTTGAAGGTTAATGACTTACAGGTCAAAGGTGGGATTACATTTATCTGACAGCAAAGCATGCACACAGGACAACTTAGATTAAGATCTTACAGATAGGCAGCTACAA
This sequence comes from Pleurodeles waltl, assembly GCF_031143425.1. NCBI lineage: Eukaryota > Metazoa > Chordata > Amphibia > Caudata > Salamandridae > Pleurodeles > Pleurodeles waltl. Next base: position 195,037,059 of record NC_090447.1, read on the forward strand.
TCGTGCCAGGAGACTGGCCAGAGTGACTCAGACATTCCAAAACACCATAAAGTTAGATGCCGTGTGTAGTTAGGCACACCTAGCCAATCAGGATGCAAAACACATAGCACATGAGGTGAACACGTGCCACTCAGGCCGGACATCTGGACAAGATCTCACTGGCTCACCTTTGTGTCCACACCAGGTTGAGGCCCACCTGCATTTTCTCTCTGAAATGTATGTTTATAACTCTGGGACAGCTGTTCTCATTTTATAGTTTTGTGGTCCCCGAGAATGGTATAAAATGTATTTCCAAGCTGATGTACTCTGAGAGAGCCCTAGTACCCAATTCTGTAACTGTTCTCCCGACTGTAATGTTTGATTAACCAAACTGTTTCCTGCTTTGCCAGACACTTCTTGTCTTTTTTTTTTAAGGGAAAATCTAATTTCAAGCAACAGTGGCAAAGCAAATAAACTATACCTTCAGGCTTATCTGTGTAGCCTGACTCCTGCAATTTTTAAACCTGCATGCAAAGCTGTTAAAATTTCTGTTCTGACGGGAAAGACCCTTACTTTAAAATATTAAATGAATCACCCCTGAGTAGGCCTTGTGGTCCATAGGAAGAATGCCTAGCATATAAAATGCTTCATTCCCTACACTCACCAGCCCCAGTGATTTTCACTGTGAAAGGGCAGGAGCTGTTCTATGAGAAAAATCTATTTTAGGAATGAAATCCTAACTCTTCTACTGGAATAATTCAACCACTTTTTATTTTTTTAAATAACCAATTAAATGGTAATGTTGGAATTTCCATAAATGTTTAGTTTAAAATGACTTTTTAAAAGTTATACTTTGTCTGCCTGAATCTCTAGTCGGCTAACTAACATTAGCCTGGCAGCAGCTGGTGCCTGTTGATGTTTCCTTTTAATGGAATGTGAAAAGTGCTTCTAGCTAAGAAACAATGGCTTAGGCCTTTTGACAGGAAGATCTGGGTGTGATGTATCTGACTTCTATTTGCTTAGGAAGAGCAGGTGAGGACGGCTCAGTAACTTCATTAACTTGAAAGGGACAAGGGTGAGGCTTGTCCATTCATAGTTAAGTGAAAAGGGAGCACTGGGTAAGACATGCCTTTGTTCCTTAGACCCTCCGTATCCAGCTTGGAACCAGCCTAGCAGGAGAGTGAGCTAGTTCCAAAATGAGTTTGGCATAGTTGCGTAGGAGGAGGTTGCCTATTCCCCTTAACAAGTGCATGACTGAACAGCAGTCTCCAAGGGCAGAAAAGTCATCTTGGATTTACCTCAGCATAATAAAGCAGAAAGGATGTGCTGAAAAAGTGTGAAAGGTTGCCCTTGGGTACTTTTTACTCATTAGTTAGGGAGTGTCCAGGAGTCACTGCTAACTACTGACTAGTGAAACCTCCTAAAATTGCACCTGACCCACAATTAATCACGATACTCTTTGAACCTGTGGACGAATTGCATAAGACTTTGTTTGCTAATTGAGACTTGGGTGGAGATGTAAAGGGCTGGACCTGCTTCCACTTGTAACATGGCTTAAGGATAACATTCAAAGAGTCAGTTGCTTGACTTCCTATCTAGCTACAGGGACACAACAAGTGGCAAGAGCCCTTTATTCTAAAGTGCCCATGTGATCATCTGAAACTGGGCATGGTCTAGACCATGCTGGTGGCCACTGCTGAAGTTAATCTTGACTTCTAAGTGCTGTCCTTGAGGTCCCTGAAGTCTTCGAAGTGACCAAGAAAAGTTGTTCCAGAAAGTCTGAAAAGGTGGGTTTCAGATGTGAAAAGTATTTTGTCTGGAGAGAAGAATTTGGAGACCGCAACTTAGAATTTTCCAGCTCAGGTCTTTTCTTGATAAACTGAATGGCTTTAGCGGGGATGCTCTTCGACTTAAAAGGACGTAGTTGAATTCAGCTTGCAAACTTGCCCTGCTGGAGGATTTTGACTTTTATTTTCGATTTTCTAGAAAACCTTGCAAACCTTGACCTCACCCACCACATTACCAAACACAACCACACTTCTGGACTGTTACTGGAACCAATTTACTCCTCAATCAGCAACATCATGGTTGACAAGCCATCACCTGACCTGAACAGACCAAACGCTATTCAGTTTCAACACACCCATCCCACACAACCACAGACTTACAACCAAAAGAACCACCCGCCACACCTGGAAAAGCATCCCAGAAGAGGAGTTGGCTTTTGTCCTCTCTGCACACCAGCCCAAGCACACCAGGAACTTGTTGAAAGCCATCAAGAACATCACAAGGTGGATCATCATATGCACCAAATTCCAGGCTTCTTTCAACCACAACCGAATGGCAACAGCCCAACCACACACCTGTTGGTACACAGAGGAACTCAATTTGATGAAATGCCACTACAAGCAACTGGAGTGCAAATGGAGAACGAGTCAAGACACCACAGATAAAGTCACCTTTAACTACCACCAACAGATAAGGAACACCAAGCTCACAGCTCTTTCAGATCACATTGACGCTGGCACTGACAGCAGGATGGACATTTTCACTATCATCAAAGATTTCACTGTGCCTCCTGCCACCTCCAACAATATAAACCCTCACAAGACCATTGGGACAAGCACTCAGAAGTCTTCTGAATCAAAATCACACCCAGCTACAGCAACTTCGACCCTCAACCACACCCTGTCACCATCCCAACTCCACTTCTCATCACAACCGAAGAATGAACCTGGACCTTGTGCCTACTTTCACCACCAACAAAATCACTGCTACTATGAGGACCATTCTCTTGGGGGCCCCTATCTGCTTCTGCCCCACCACACCTTCACCAAAGGACTCCTATAGGTTAGTGAAGCACTAATGTAATGCCTCAATCAACTCAGCTACATTCCCAGACACCCAGAAACTTGCCACTGCCAAGCCCCCGTTTAAGAAACCGTCCGCTGACCTAGCCACACTTTCCATCTACATACCCATCTCCCTTCACCCGTACCCATCAAAATTCTTAGAGAAAAAAATCAACCAATGCCTTACTGACCACCACAGCAACCACCAGTTGCCCGGGGGTCCAACTGCAGTACAGAAACAGCACTCATCACCACCAGAGACAACATCAAGTTGATCGTTGACGGAAGAGGCACAGCAGGCCTCATTCACGTGGACCTCTCTGTGGCATTTACAAGTCTCACACCCCTCCTTCATCAGTTGCCTGCATGAGGTTGTCATCCAAGGATGCCCTCAGCTGTCAGCCTGGCACCTTCCTTTTTGAAAGCCCACAATCTCATCTGCAGAGTGTTGCATGTTTCATCACTTAGCCCCACCTTCTTTATTGTTCACAGGATCCCTCTGGCCAACATTATCTGTACACACAACATCATCATCCTCTTCTAATATGAGGACTTGCAACTCATAATCCCCCCTGTAGGAGGCTGGCCTGGCTTGTAGTGGGTACCTAAGGTACTTACACCTTATACCAGGTCCAGTTATCCCTTATTAGTGAAATGTAGGCAGTGTTCTAGCAGCGTCAGCTGTCTAGGGGTAGCTGTAGCAGAGCAGTCAAGGCTGAACTAGGAGACATGCAAAGCTCCTGCAATACCACTATAGTTATACAGTACTTATCCACAATAAAATACAATACTCAGTGTTCCCAAAAATAAAGGTACTTTATTTTAGTGACACAAGGCCAAAAATATCTTAGAGGCAATACTCCTTCTGGAGGTAAGTATTATACATAATACATACACTAGTAACCAAAATCAGGTAAGTAAGCAGTCATAGAATAGTGCAAACAGTAGAAAATACTATAGATTGCAATTGGCATAGGGGTAACACAAACCATATACTAAAATAGTGGAAGGCGAATGTCGAATTCCCCCCTAGGCAAGTGTAGTGTGTAGAGGGGTGCTGGGAGTGTTGGAAAACACAAAAGGTAAGTAAAGTACCCCAGCCCGGAGCCCAGGAAAGCAGGAGTACTGTACAACAAGTTTCGTCAGAACACACTGCAAGTCATGATGAAGAATTATGCAAGAACCAAGTAAGACTGCAAGCAACCAACAGTGGATTTCTGGACCTGAACACCTGTGGAGACAGGAGAACAAGTCCAGAAGTCGAAGAAGAGTCAAGGAAGAACAGGAGCCCCTGACAACATAGAAGAAGGTGCAAAAGTGGATTCTCCGGTTAGAAGAAAAGTACAGAAATGCACCAAAGAAGATAGCTGCGGGTTCCTGCTTGGTGCATGAGATGTCCCACATCGAGTTGTTAGATGCAGACTGTTTGCGCTGCTAGATTCTGCCAACAAGCCTTGGTTCAAGCAAATACGCAGTTTGCGTCAAAGAGGAGCTGCCTGGACCCATGAGCGACCTGGGGGTCTCTACTTGGACTGAGGAGACAGAGAGGGCTCTCAGCACTTCAGAGAGAGCCTTCAGAAGACCAGGCAGCACCCACTGGAGTCCCAGAAAATGAGGACAAAAAAGATGCAAAGTGCAGTCATTGCAGCTCTACACTGAAGGATCCCATGCCGCCGGAGAACATGCCATCGCCAAGGACGTACAGATCCTGGGGGTCTACAGCAGGCGGGGCCCCCACTGTCGGAAATGGTGGGAGGACCTGAGATGCTGGGCACAGAAAGTTGCGGAGGCCCAGCTGGGGATAGCCTCCCAACGAGGAAGGGTGCCTGTCGAACCCTGACCCCCTGATGGCCCGCATACTGGTGGTGGCCTATCTGGAGCTGGATGGGTCCTTGAGGGCATTACAGCAGGTGCAAGGGGGTCAGTACAGTTCCCATCACTACTACTAACGCCTGGTGGGGTGGTACCCGGGTGGGGGTTGTGTGTCAGTCGTTGCCCCGAGGCCAGGCCTGACGTTGCAGATCAGGTCCCATGTTTGCAAGGTTTCTGAAGTGATAATCCTGCCACCTAGCTTGTAGGCATCCACTACTGGTCCGGGCTGTGTGGGTCCCACGTGTGCTGCAGTTGGTGATATGTGCCCCTCCCCGTGCCCTGGTGGCTAGCATTATTACTGGTAGTGCATTGCATAGTGCATAGGGCTTTTCCCTGTGTGTGAGTGTGCTGTGTACGTCAACGGTGGTGTTGGTGCAGACATTGACCCAGTGTATCCTTTGTCTCCCCCCCCTTTTTGTTTTGTCATCCTGTCCATATGTGCATTAGCATCATCTGGCGGAGGAGCAGAGGCACTGGCGACGGAGGGAGCTGCATCCCACAGGACCCAGGAGGCTGAGGGCACCAGTGGGATGGAGGGTGAGGGGAGCCCCACAGTGGAGACTGGCAGGGACAGTTCAGACACATATACCTCTTCCAATGGGAGCTCCCTGTTGGTGGCAGACACTTCTGTGACCACCCCAGCTACAGGTAGAGCCGCCACCCCCGTACCAGCACTGCCCTCCAAGCAGCCCCTCAGCGAGTTGCCCGTGCGCGCTCACCCAGGAGGGTGGGCATCTCCTTCGCCCCAGGCACCTCAGGCCCTGCCCCAGTTAACCCTGCTGCCCTGAGTGAGGAGGCTATTGACCTCCTGAGATCCATCTCTGTAGGGAAGTCAACCATTGTGAATGCCATCCAGGGGCTGGCAGCCCAAATGCAACAGAAAAATGCATTCCTGGAGGGCATTCACACTGGCTTGGCGGCCCAACAGAGATCAATCCAGGCTCTGGCCTCCTCTCTGATGGCAGCCATTGTCCCTGTTTCCACCCTCCAACTTCCTCTTCTCAATCCTATTCCCCTCAACCCCAACCTATCCCAGGCACACATACAGACGAGCATGCACACAGGACAACACACAAGATTGGCACGGGCAAACACAAGCACCATACATCATTCCGCAGGCACTCACACAAACACCATCCAGATGCAGACATACCAACATCCACTGCCTCCACTGTGCCCCAGTCCTCCTCCTCACCCATCTCCCTCCCAGTAGTGCCTACACTCACACCTACATGCACTACATCCTCATCCACTACCAGCATCACCACCACACCTAGCAGAACACATACCTCACTGGCAGACACCTTCACAACAGCCATGCCCACGTCCCCTGTGTCTTCTCGCACTGTGTCTGTCCACCCCCCTCCTAATGTACACAATCTCAAGCACTCAGACACCCAACAGCCATCCACCCCACTACAGCATCCGGCCCATGCACCTGCACCCAAATTCAGCAGACAGACACCTCGCACAACCACTCCCTCTTCCTCCACTCCCCAATCTTCTTCCTCTTCCTGCCCCAATGTCCCTAAGAAGCTTTTCCTCTTCATCGTTGACCTCTTCCCTACCCCTCCCCACCCGTCCTTCACATCTGGGCAGGGTGGCCAAAACCCAGGCAAGCACCTCACCCACCCAGCCAATGGGCCCAGTAGTCTCCACACCCACTCGTGGTGGGCAAGGATCCAGGGCACCAGGCAGCCTCAAGGAAAGGGTACCTGACCCAAATGCTGCCAGGAAGGACAAGGAGCCATCCCCAGCTTCTGCCAGGAAGGGCAAGGAGCCATCCCCAACTGCTGCCAGGAAGGGTAAAGAGCCATCCCCAGCTGCTGCCAGGAAGGGCAATGAGCCATCCCCAGCTGCTGCCAGGAAGGACAAGGGGCCTGGTTCAAGGACTCAGTTGGAGCCCACAGCACCAACCATGGTTGTGCAGCCATCCGAGGCTGCAAGGGATGGGCTGGAGCCTCCCCCACCACCAGCAGCAGCGCCACCACTACCACCAGTGGGCATCTGTCCGAGGCTGCAGGGGATGGGCTGGAGCCTCCCCCCACCACCAGCAGCATCACTACCACTACTACCAGTGGGCGGCCGTCCGAGGCTGCAGGGGATGGGCTGGAGCCTCCCCCATCACCACCAGCAGCAGCACCACCACTGAGCAGCTGTCACCTCCGGCGGACAGTATGTAGTCCTGCCTCCATGGGCTGCTGTGCCGCCTACCCCCTGCAAACCCTGTGGGAATGACACCCAGGTGAGAGACTGTGATGTTGCACTTCCCTAGATCAGAAGCACAGGGCACAATGCCCCTTCCAGACCAGTGTGTATGACATCCACTCACCCCATCCTCCCCAGGATCAGAAGCACAGGGCATGATGCCCCCTCCAGAACCAGTGGGTATGACACTATCTCACCCCATCCTCCCCAGGATGAGAAGCACAGGGCACAATACACCCTCCAGATCATGTGGACAAGTCACCCACTTGTGAGACAGTGGCCTTGCACTCCCCAGGACAAAGAGCACAGGGCATGTTGCCCCCTCCAGAGCATGTGGGCAAGTCACCCACTTGTGAGACTGTTGCCTTGCAATCCCCAGGGCAAAGAGCACAGGGCATGTTGCCCCCTCCAGACCATGTGGGCAAGTCACCCACTTGTGAGACTGTGGCCTTGCACTCCCCAGGACCAAGAACAGGGCATGTTGCCCCCTCCAGGACCAGTGGTGTTGTTCCATCTGCTGGCTCAGGTGCCCCCCTGTTTCCCGTTCCCCTGAGGTGACTGCCTATTTACCAACTGATGCCCCTGCAGTGTTCTCTCTGTGTTGCTGCAGGTGACAAGTGGGGCCTTTGACTTTGCTCTGTGGCCCTGTGGCCCACACACATTGAGGACTGTGCAGTGTCCCTTGAACTGTACATATGTATAAACCATTATATTGAATGTTCGTATTTCAACTGCATTTATATTATTACATTCACTTTATAACATTACTGTTGTCCTTGCATTATTCCTGAGGGGTAGAAGTTTTATTTCTACATCTGATTGTGTGTATAGTGTTGGGGGTGGGGGTGTGTGTTGTGCGTGTGTGTGTCACTCTCTTTTCCTCCCCCACCCCTGTGTGCTAGGCCACTGTACTCACTGTGGTCGTCTTTGTCGTCATTGGTGTTCGTGATGGAGCAGGACATAGAGAATCATTGGGAAGATCTGAAGTTCGGGTGCCATGGTGGCATGGTTGTTCCCTGTGTCTCCAAAGGGGAGTCCTTTCCCTTCTGAGATCTGTTTCTGCCAGGCTTTTGATGTCATTGGTACCGCGCCGGAAAAGGTGGTGGTTTCCTGTGTCTTAATACAGAGGGTGGAACATTGGCGTCTGCCTGGCTGTAGGCAGCTACTGCTGTGGTGCCTGTTGTTTCCGCCCTGGCAGTCAGGGTGGTAAAGTGGCTGTCTATGGGAGTTCTCACTGCCCTGGACATAATTTGGCATTAGTTACCGCCAGCCTATTGACGGTATTACCCTCAGTTTATCACCAACTGCGAGGGTTTTAATGAGGACGATAATTTCTTCATCTGGCTAATATCAGTTCTACATCAATTAATATATATTAACTTCTCTTTCTTTATTTCCTCTTCCCATTTCAAGTTTAAATCTTTGATTGCCTTACTCCCATGCACCACTGAATGGATCTCAGATTCCCAATGCTAAACTCTAAAACTGAGATAACAAACTTACCCAGTTCCTATTGACCCACAACCTCATATGGGCCCATCCACTTTCCTTCTGACTCTTTCTCTCAGAGGCATATTTATACTTCATTTGCCCTGAATTTGCGTCTTTTTTTGTAACGCAAATTCTGCTCAAAACTAACGCCTTATTTATATTTTGACATTAGACACGTCTAATGTCAAAATATCGGAGTTTGCACCATTTTTTAGATGCGTGAACCTACCTTGCCTCAATGAGATGCAAGGTAGGCATTCCCATCTAAAAAATGGTGCGAACCCCATAGACCATATTTATCCCCCATGCTAAAATGACGCACAGGTGGGAGGAGGGGCTAAATAATGATGCAAAGCTTGCTTTGTGCCATTATTTAATGCCTGGGTCAGACCAGGCATTAGGGGACCGGTGGACCCATTTCCATGGTTGAACACCAAGGAATGGGTCCACAAGTGCCCTCCCCGAGCACCACGATCACCCCCACCCCCACCAGAGGATGGGGGACCCAATCGCAGGTAAGTAGGGTAAGTATAAGTAAGTATTTAAAAAAAAAATTAAAGTGCCTTCAGGGACCCAACTTGAGGCCCCCTGCATGGCACAGGGTGCAATGGCTATGCCGAGGGGGCACTGGTCCCCTGTGCTGGCCATTGGGGTGGTGGGCATGACTCCTGTCTTTTCTAAGACAGGAGTCATGTAGTATGGATGGTTTTGCATCAGAAAATGACGGTAGGCTGGTTAGAGGCATTTTGTTTTGTCTCTAACCAGACTAACATAATTTTTGGGTGCAAAACCCCATTCTCCCATACCTCCACCCTCACCCAGCTAATGTCATTTTTTTTATGGTAGTCCACCCTTTGCACCGGCTTTCACCATTCCAGAAATATAGCACCCCGCTGGTACTCAGGAATGGCGCAAGTTGGTGCTAAACATTTTGATGTAAAACTGTGTTTGTGCAGTTTTGCATAACAAAATATAAATATGCCCTTTAGTCTCTCAATACTGGAAATCTCAGACATCATGATGTGACTCATATCTGCCATCTCCACTGCTAACACTTTCACTAGATTTCAGCTATATGCAGAAAATTACTCTAATCCAAAATTATGCTCAGACAATGAACTCAGCAACACCTTTGAAAGAGTATGGCTGAATATTGAAAAAGTATTTTGATAGGTCTCCCACAAGACAACCTCATCTCAAGGTATGGTATAAACTTTGTGTCTGGCTTGGTCTCCAGGGCATATGTGACACAGGAAGAATTAGGAAATCCCTGTTAAAAGTAACACATTTGTTTCAGAACGCATATTAGCTTACTGAATTGCCATGTATCTCTTTTTCAGGCTTTTACTTTTATGTGAATGGTCAAAAAGTCAAGGATTACTGTAGGTGGGCTGTGTTGAAAAGAATTGTAATAGGTAATATCAAATTCCAAATATCAATGGAACTGAATATCACTATAACATTATTGAGGGACAAAATATTGAAAAGTAAGTGCTCAGAGGAAGGTAAGGATTTCCTATTCTTAACTCCACAGCTACATACATTGAATATATATGATTATCACCAAAGTATAAATCTGTGGATCTGGGCATAGAAAATATATCGAAAATTTCCTTTTGATATTTTGTCCCTCAGTATTGTTGGGATGATACACCTGTTACTAACAAAATTAATATTATAGCTATCTCACACTGGGGTTTTCCATCTCATGAAGCCAGTTAACATTCTTGACTTCTGGTGGCAGAGTGTAGATCCGCAAGGTCTCTTAAGTGATTTCCATGTGTCATTCTTCTCTTCATGTCATCATTCTGGTTGAGCCAGAGCACATCTCCAGATCAACTCCCAGAAAAACACCTCACACTTCTCCTTCTAGTATCTGTGTTATCCCACGTTTCAGAAAACTGTGACTATTTAAACTATGTCGAAGCATTTCTCTAATGCTTTTGTCTATTCCTGTCACACTATATATGAATAATGACCACAATTTCCTCTTGGGTTTAAGTACCAAAGTAGCATTCATCCTTAGGTCCTATTCTTATCGCTGTGTATAATGTTTTTATAGAAGCACCATGTGTGGTACACTGGGATGGGTACAGTACAAATGATGTACATAAATCCAAAACAACAAGCAAAAAGGCAAAATCAGTCACATAGAACTGCACAGTACCCACATCCATTTCAAACAGCAATCATATTAGAACACCTAGGGGTGACTATATAAGGTTATTTTTAAACACTAGTACTGCATGAAGAATTTAAGATGCATCATTCATTCAAAAATGAAGATTAATAAAGTACAAAAGCAGGCACGCCTAAAGTAACCATACTAAATTAAAACAAGTGCTGGAGTGCTGGGGCCCAAGAAAATTCCTACTCTCCAGTTCCGGACTCAACCGACACCAGCGCTCACGGTGAGACACCATCACCAAGCTCGCCCTCAAAGGTCAACTAAATCTTTGGACTTTGTGATGGAGGTAGTAGTCAGAATCACACAATCCCAAATCATTGACATAAAACCATAAACACTTTAAACACCGTGAAAAATTCAATAGTAAATCAAAACTCCAAACTGAATAAAGTTTCAAAGCTTTATTACAATCCTAAAATCAATATCATGTAAATGGTGAGCAAAACTAAGTTATAAACATGCATAAAAACCATAGGCTGCCCAAAACATCTGAAAAGATTCAACCTACTAAACATTAATACTGTTAAACACTCCAAAAGAATGATATAGATTAGCAAAAGCAAAATATGATAATTATTACCAGATTTCAAACCAGATGATGGCGGCATCAGTAAATCATCAAAATACAGTTTTGACAATCAATTTTCAGAGCTGGGCCATCCTTATCACTAACCAAAATTGGGACTAGCATGTGTGGGAACGGGCTACCACATACTGACTAAAACAACTTAAAAGAAAGGCAAAAATAATTTGGAAAAATCATCTACCTCGGGCAACTAACTCTAAAAATGTGCGGGTGTAAGTGACTAATCTAAAAAGGAAACAAGAAGACACATTTAGTTCTACCTCTCCTCATAGGACAGAAGACAGGATGATAGCAGCATCAGGACAATGCAGAACACGACCTGCTCATAAGACAGATCAGCAGTTCAGAATTAGTTGGCCTTATTAGTACTGAACCACATAACAGATTAGGGCAGTTAAGACTATGATGAGGAAACTCATCAGGATACTCAGATAAGAGATGTGAGAGCACACTCAAACAAGAATAGACAAACACCAACAGAGTTCTAATAGTACCAAGCAGGAGAGAAGACTGACTTCAGTTCCAAAGTTCTTCACTAATTAAAATATGCACATTTCATTCATTGTGCATCAGGTGGGCACGTATAGGGCGTCAGGTTCAGCATTCAATCATTGCAGATAGCACCACCAAATCCTGTTACTTTTATGAATCTTCTCAGCAAAAGCACATTGTTTGCATCATGAGATCATACAATTTCGCTGAAATATTACATTTTCTAATAATTTGCTACTTACAGGTCCTTTCTAATGGCACACAATAAACTAAACTAATATTCTTTCACATGAACACTGAGAATTTTCTGTCTGGTTCAACAGCTAGAAAAAATACTTTTACATTAACTAAACTTGAAACATACTCTTCTCCTGCAATACAATAGAGCATTCAACATCACATTAGCTGCCTAGGAAAATAATTCAGGTCTCAGGGTGGACAAAATAAATAAGTGATTTTCCATTGCTGCTTGCAAAATGAACCTTCAGGCCTAGTTATGTTAATAAACCTAAATACACATTATTAATACAATTAATACATGAATAAACTTAATGCGCACCTTACAAGTCATATATTGAAAGCAAATCATTTAATTAAAAACATTGCTCATAACATATTAGAACTAACTTAAACATGTATTTATATTTCTGCATATGGCTAATTTATAATAAACAATTCCTTCAGACAAATATAAGTATGATTACTTCACCTTCATTTCAATACTTCAATTATTTATCTACATTTTAATAAAACATTCTTTCCGTTAGCACATTTTAGTACTTTCATTTAACCCCTCGGATGCCTGGGATGTAACAGTTACATACCTGGGCAGCACTGCCCTCGGGGGAAGCCCTGGTACTCCCCCGAGGGCCTCCCCCCCCTCTCTCGGGCAGGATTGGAAGGGGAATCGCTTCCCCTTTCACTCCCTCCCCCTCACCCCATCTAATGACGTCTGTGCGCTGAAATCATTAAAGGCCGCCAGACGCGCTGGAAGCCATTCGCTTCCAGCACGTCATGGTAAGAGAAGGTAAGTTTCTTCTCTCGCCGGAGGGGGGGGGGTGATTGCTTCAAAAGAGGCATCAGGGAAAGGAAAGGGTTTTCCTATCCCTCAATGCCTCTTTGAGAATTCCTGCTGCCCGATTGCGATGCTATCGGGCAGCAGGAATGCCCACTAGGCACCAGGGATTTTGTTAGTGTGTTGGTGAGTTTTTTGTTCAGGGGGGGCAGCCCCTTGGGCAAGGGACACTCCCCCAAGGGGGCTTAATCTTCTACGCCGTGTATCGGCTAGTTATTTTGCAGCTGATCTGCCCCCGTGGGGGTAGAAGCCACGATGGCACCAGGGATGTGTTGCTTTTTGTTTTTTTGTGCAGGGGGTGGCCCCTTGGGCAAGGTCACCCCCAAAGGGGAAGAAACACTTTTAGGCAGTTCTGCCGACTTGGGGTTCGTCAGCCTTGTTTTTTTGGCCCATCCACTGGGCACCAGGGATTTTCTTTGTGTGTGTGTGTGTGTGTGTATGTTTTTTGTGCGGGGGCCCCTTGGCTAAGGGCTAATATTTTATGCCATTTCTGCCCCCCAGGGGAAGATCGGCTCATTATTTTTAAGCTGATCTGCCCCCCGGGAGGGTAGAAGCCATGATGGCACGAGGGATGTGCTGCTGTTTGTTTTATTTTCTGTGGGGGGGACGGCCCCTTGGGCAAGAGTCACCGCCCAAAGGGGCAGAAACACTTTTGGGCAGTAGATCTTTTTTTTTTTTTTTGGGCCCATCTGCCCCCAAGGGAGGGAGAACCCACTAGGCACCAGGAATTTTCTTTTTGTGTGTGTGTTTTTTGTGCGGGGCGGCCCCTTAGGCAAAGAGGCATAATATTTTAGGCTGTTTCTGCCCCCCCTTGAGGGCAGATCGGCCTAGTTTTTTTAGGCACATCTGCCACAGAGACCACTAGACACCAGGGACATTTATTAACTGTTTGGTGGCGGGGTGTTTCTCAACTGGCAAAGTATTTGTATTTGTGATTATAAAAGTTTATTTCTCTTTTTTGTTCTAGTTCAAAGCTTTTGTTTATTTTATTGTGGCTCGTTTTGGCAGTGGTTGACCTGCGGTTTGCGTAGTTGCATGTTTTAGGTAAGTAAATTTACTTCAAAGGAGTATTGTTGCCATGCATGAATGACATGTTTCTAGGTGGTGTACTAAATGCAGGATTGTGTGTGAAATTGTGCTTAGATTTGTGCACAATTATTGTATTGTCTTACGTCTAATATGCTTTGTATTTTTTATTTTTAGTGGGATATCATTGGTGATTGCTGAGTCTGTACAAATTAGTTGCTGGTGAGTCTAGCTTTTTCGGGCAAGTGAGTAGTATAGTGTTTGAGTACATAACTCTTTGTAATAAAGCCACACTTTGTTTGTTACTTACTAAGGTGCTAGTTGTTGTTGGTGCATTTGTCATGTTACACTTCTTAGAAAGGATGATGGCTGCTGCAGAGTGACTGCTCAGCAGGTTGTTAGCATGCTTTTTGAGTCATATTCTGACCATGATTAATATACGGACTCTGCATCTGAGGCAGAGGAGGAAGAGAGACATTCTGGCAGTGAGATTTCTGTCCAAGAGGAGTCTCCTGATGAGGAAGCCACTTTCAGTGCAGATGAAGGTCCTGTTTTCGAGGAGGACATTGATGTACCAATGGTGCAGCAGCCAGCAGCTGAAAGGCTGCCCATTGGAAGACCTGACACCTCAGTTGCCCCAAACACGGAGCAGCCATAGTTGCCTGCCTTCACTAGTCTCCCAGGGTGTAGAGTAAATACAGACAACTTTTTGCCTGTCAATTTCTTTGAGTTGTTTATGGACAATGTATTTGTGGAAGAGATTGTTGAGCAGACTAATTTGTATGTGGAGCAGTATTTGAGGGACATCGCTGCCAGACTTAGGCATCAGTCTAGAGCTACCCATTGGATAGAGAAGAAAACGTTCTTGGGTTTGACTTTTTTGATGGGGTTGATAAGGAAGCCGTCATTGGCTTCTTATTGGTCTAATAGTCCCTTGATGGCAACGGGTATATTTCCTGCAACGATGACTCGTAATCGGTATTTGCTTCTTCTTCGGATGCTGCATTTTGTTGCAATGCTTTAGCCTTGCCACGGGATCACCCCGATTGTGACTGTCTTTTTAAGGTTAGGCCTGTCCTTGATCATTTTGGTGAATGGTTTTCAGAGGTCTATGTGCCAGGCAAAGAAATAAGGGCCAGATGTAGCAAAGACTTTGCGACGCCGTTTGCGAGTCGCAAATGCGTCTTTGCTATGTAGAAATGCATTTTGCGAGTCAGAACCGACTCGCAAAATGCATTTCCGAGTCGCAAATAGGAAGGGGTGTTCCCTTCCTATTTGCGAATCGCAGTGGTAAGCAATTCCATTTGCGACCGCGAAAGCGGTCGCAAATGGACTCGCAGTTACCATCCACTTGAAGTGGATGGTAACCCACTCGCAAATGGGAAGGGGTCCCCATGGGACCTCTTCCCCTTTGTGACTGGACCAAATAATAATTTTTCAGGGCAGGCAGTGGTCCAATGGACCACTACCTGCCCTGAAAAATACCGAAACAAAAGGTTTAAGGAAAACGGGTTGCACTTTGAAAAAAAAAAACTGCTTTATTTAAAAGCAGTCACGGACATGGAGGTCTGCTGTTCCCAGCAGGCCTCCATCCCCGTGAGTGCCCTGAGTCGCTATGGGGTTGCAAATTGCGACCCACCTCATTAATATTAATGAGGTGGGTCTTTGCGACCCCATAGCGACTCGCAGAAGGTGTCTGAGACACTTTCTGCATTCCAAATTGCGAGTTGCAATTTGCGAGTCGCTGGGACTCGCAAATTGCAACTCGCAATTTGGAACCTACCTACATCTGGCCCTAAGTGTGGAAGCGTCTTTGGTCCTGTACAAGGGTCGTTTGGTTTTCAGGCTGTACATTCCCAGCAGGAGGGCACGGTATGGAATTAAATTGTATATGCTGTCTGAAAGTAGTAGAGGATATGTTTATGTTTGGTACTGGTAGGGATTCCAGTATTGACCCCCCCTGGTTGCCGCCCACTTTTGGAGTTAGCAAGAAAATTGTGTGGGAACTTGGTAGACGACTGTTTAACAAAGGTCACCATTTGTATGTAGATAACTTATACACTGGAGTTCAGTTGTTCAAGGAGTTGTTCAGAGTGGACACTGTTGCTTGTGGCACAATCTGCTCCAACCGGAAAAGCTATCCAAGGGAGCTTGTCTGTAAAAAACCTAAGAGGGGACAGTGCAGTGCTTTGTGGGGGGATGAGCTTCTAGCTCTGAAATTTGTAGACAGGAGGGGTGTGAACATGCTACCTACCATCCATGATGAGAGTACTTCACCTGTGGCTGTTTGGGGTCAGGTTGCTGAAGTGCTAGAACCTGTGTGCATTTTAGTTTACAATAAGCACATGGGTGGTGTTGATGAAGGAGATCACAGGTTGGAACCCTATACTGCTGTTCGTAAGTATTACGTGTGGTATCAAAAGTTGTACGTCCATTTGTTCAATCTGGCAACTTTTAATGCTTTTATTGTGTTTAAGGATTGTTCCCCTGAGTCAAGGATGAAACTTGTTAAATTTCAGGAGTCAGTGATAGAGAGCCTTGTTATGGTGGATCATGCAAGAGTTCCTAGAGTAGCAGTTGTGGAGGATGTGGCTAGATTGAAAGATCACCACTTTCCTGATCAGATTCCTCCCACTCCCAAAAAAGACTTTCCCGCTAAGAAATGTAGAGTTTGTGCCTGAAGAGGTATCCCGAGGGAAAGCCGGATGTACTACCCCGACTGTCCTTCAAAGCCTGGGCTGTGCGTGTCAGGCTGTTTCAGGAGTTACCACACACAGAAGAACTACTGGGAACTACCATGAGTGTAAACTGCCATTTAAAATTTTCATATGTTCAGTTTCACTGTTGGCATTATTGTCATGTATTCAGTTAGAGCTTTTGTGTTTGTAGTTTTGTACTTATAATTAGTTAGTGGTTTCTTTGTTATTTAAAAACAAATAAAAAGTGATGGCAGTGAGCGTGAAGTGGCACTTGGCTGGCGGTGTGCGTGAAGTGGCGATTGGCTGGCGGTGTGTGTGGAGTGGCGCTTGGCTGGCGGTGTGCATGGAGTAGTGCTTGGCTGGCGGTGCCAGATAAATGCCAGTCCACACACTCCCATCAGCTGGTGTGATTGCTGTATCAGGCATGTGGGCATATGAAAGTGATGGGCCCTTGAGTGGCGCTGTCTGTCAATGCGAGTGTTGTAATGTGCTAGGCCCGTGGCTGGCGGCATGAATGGTCTTGTGCATGTCATGTATGAAAGGTGTGTGAATGGACTGTAAAGCGGTCGGTGCTTTGTCTCGGCTTTACAACTCACAAGCTGGGAGTTATTGGGTTAGTTTTTTGGCCTTTCGGCTATTAACAGTGCATTTCATTTTTGTGAAATCTCTTGTAAAATTTGATCTTCTGAACCATCACTCACCCATGTGCCAAATCCAACCAGTATGTGTGGTAAAAATGGCAAAACAGGCATCGCAGCACACCCGTGACACGCTAGGTGTCTCGGATGGGACCCCGATGATGAAGCATGCCACCAACTCGTTTGGTGGGTAAGGGGTCTTTTTAACATAATCATTATCACAATTTTAGTGTTTGGAACATCACAGAAGTACGTGGACACATCAAAATGATCAACAAAACTACCTCTGTTTTGGGGAGGCACCTACATTTTTGGTCCCAGGTGTGGCCTTAATCTAGGGAAACCTACCAAACCCGACATTTGTTTAAAATAGACACCTCAAGGAGTCCAGGGAGGTGTGGCTTGCGTGGATCCTCCAACATTTTCTTACCAAGACTCTTCTGAAAACCTCAAAATGTGCTTCATAAAGCACATTTTCCTCACTTTTCTTTGTAGGATCGCCACTCTGGCACAAATTTCCTATCACCCAGCATTCCCCCTCAGTCTCCCAAGTAAAATGATACCTCACTTGTGGGTCCCCAAAGCAGAGTCAGCCTAAAGATGTATAAAATAAAAATATGTGCTTATCAACTCATGTGCTATCCCCTCTACAGGTTTCTGGTCTTTCTCTGCTGCAGGCACCTGGGCCACCCACACAAGTGAGGTATCATTTTTATTGGGAGACTTGGGGGAATGCTGGGTGAAAGGAAATTTGTGGTTCCTCTCAGATTCCGGAGCTTTGTGTCACTGAAATGTGAGGAAAAGTAGAAGTGTAGGAAAAAGTGTTTTTTTGGCCAAATTTTGAGGTTTGCAAAGGATTCTGGGTAACAGCCCATCTTGGATGCCCCAAGGTGTCTAGTTTTAAAAAATGTGGAGGTTTGGTAGGTTTCCCAAGGTGCCGGCAGAGCTAGAGGCCAAAATCTAAAGCTCAGCACTTTTCAAAAAACACCTCAGATTTCAATGTAAAAATGTGATGTGTCCATGATGTGTTTCCTGTCACAAGCATTAGGCCGACCCATGCAAGTGAGGTACCATTTTTATCGGGAGACTTGGGGGAACGCAGAATAGCAAAATAAGTGTTATTGCCCCTTGTCTTTCTCTACATTGTTTCCTTCCAAAAGTAAGACAGTGTGTAAAAAAGACGTCTATTTGAGAAATGCACTGGAATTGTAATTCACATGCTAGTGTGGGCATCCCGGAATTCAGATGTGCAAATAACCACTGCTTCTCAACACCTTATCTTTTGACCATTTTGTAAATACACAGGTTTTCTTGATACCTATTTTTCACTCTTTATACTTCAGCAAATGAATTTCTGGCTCATTTATTGGCTCTTAGTACCTAGGGTTCTTCATGAACCTACAAGCCTTTTATATCCCTGCAGCCAGAAGAGTCCAGCATCTGTAACGGTATATTGCTTTAAATAATCTGAAAAAGTTACAGAGTAAAACGTTGAGAAAAATGGCTGTTTTTTCATCTCAATTTCAATATTGTTTTATTTCAGCTGTTATTTCCTGTAGGAAAACCCCTTGCTGCATTCAGAATTGTGTCTACTCTTCAGAAATGGCTAGCTTTCTGGGATCCAGCATTGGTTTCACACCCATTTCTGTCACTAACTGGAAGGAGGCTGAAAGCAGAAAAATATTAAAAATGTGGTATGTCCCAGTAAAATGCCAAAATTGTGTTGAAAAATGAGTTTTTCTGATTCAAGTCTGCCTGCTCCCGAAAGCTGGGAGGCTGGTCATTTTGGCACTGCAAACCCTTTGTTGATGCCATTTTCAGGGGAAAAACCACAAGCCTTCTTCTGCAGCCCTTTTTTCCCTTTTTTTTTTAAAAACAACATTTTCACTGTATTTTGGCTAATTTCGTGGTCTCCTTCAGGGGACCTCTAGAATCCCTAGGATGTTGAAAAAAGGACACACATTTTGCGTGGGTAGCTTATGTGGACAAAAAGTTATGAGGGCCTAAGCCCGAACTGCCCCAAACAGCCCGCCTGGCACCTGAGGGGAAAAGGCCTGGCAGCGAACGGGTTAAAATAAATGCTAAACTCTTATGTTAAAAACATGGTGCACAATAGGATAGGTGGGTATAAATGTCCACAAAAATTTAAGGCCCATATTTATGCATCATTTTTTGACGCAAAAGCTTCGCAAACTTACAAAATATAATTATACTTTGTAAGTTTGCGCCGCTTTTGCGCCAAAAAATTAAGCAAATGAGGCACTAGAAAAGTATAAATATGGGCCTAAATGCGTACATTTTCATTTCCACTTTATTTTCTCCGTTAGGCCTTTGAAACTACAGATTTATAGGCTGCCATATGCTACTTCTATGCCACTAATTTATAAATTAATGTTAGTCTCTCTCACCAGGCATTCACAGGTAGCAATGCTTACTTTAATCTATTAGAATCCTGAAGTTTTTGATATTAACTGAACATCTCGTCACTTTTTACAAAATGCGACAAGGCGTGCTGCAAATGAACAAAATAAATGAACAAAATAATTGGTAGAAAAATAAAATCAGAACGTCAATGTGTCAAAATAACCCTACTGCACAGGGCACTCAATCACAGTGTGTCCAAAAGTATCCTATTAATCATGACTGATCAACTAAAAGACCAAGCCTGAGACTGAAATGTATTTAATAGTGTTCATATATATTCAAAGACAGTTATGTCAGAGCTAGAGCATGGGTGAGTAAAACAAAAAACTAGTGTAGAAAGTCATTCATCAAAAGTACTTGTTGGCCCCAGAATACAAAGAGAGTTGTACAGATCTCAATCTGCACAGTCCACTAGCGGTCCCTTTATTAATGTCTATTCATCATTCTGAAGTGGGAACAAAATCTATATTAGATACGAACACTTTGTGCCGAAGGCATTAAATTGTTCAAACTTCTTAATCAAGCAAGAACAAAAGTGGAAAGCAGACTGAATATCAAACCGCGATGGTTTTCCTGAAAATAAGTAAATGTCGACAAACCTAGAAACAGTGGTGGAAAGAACAGTGTGTGAGCATCTGCAGAAGCCGCTGTCAATTGAAAGGCAAGAGATTTATCTCCTTGATGAAGTGTGCCGAGTGAACAGGGGGAGATAGTAATTTCATTGGGATGCCATTTTTATCGTTTCTGCAAACTTTGTTATTCTGCGATAGAAACGTTCAGGGTTTTTCTTTCATTTTCATTGTGTACAATTGTCTCACGCCTCAGACAAAAAGGAAAATTGGAATCCGGACTGAATTTCTATCAATCTCATCACGCAAAAATGGCTGCTTCCACCACAACGGTAACAATGTTGGGGTGGAGACACAAGAAAACAAGCATTGACAAAGCCAAAATGTCTGGCGTTGGCCACCAGTGTTTGGCAATTCTTGTTTTGTTTTGTCAAACATTGGCTGAAGACGAAACTGTTTTTGGTCTGAAAAAGTACACATTTAATACTCCTTGGCAAATAGTGGTGTTGATGTGCTCCTTGTGAGAGGTCAGTGAAAAGGCAGCAGGCCATAATTCACTGAAAGTCATTAAATGGCTGAAGTGGGCTGACACATTACCCCTAGATGCAGGCTGCAGAAGGTGGAAGAAAAATGTGAATGACACAATCACAGACAAATGGAGGAAGTCTGTCAGGGATGACAGAAAGAAAGGAAACAGGAATGTAAGAAAGAAAGCAGGATAGTGTTGGAGGTTGGGTCATTAGTTGTGTGGCCTGCACAAGTAAGGGGACTGCACTCGACCACCACTGGGAACCAAACATCCCATAGTAGCGTTTGACTCTCATAGGGTGGAGTTGCAGAGCGGTCCAAGGCTTACTCAAGGGAGGTGGTGTGGGCTAGTAATCACCATTCACAAGCACACAAAAACACTCAATAAATTATTGTCCAGTCTGTGCTTTTGTTTGATAAAGTAAAAGCACATTTATTACACACACACACTTCTCAATACTATGCAACAATTTACAGATATACACAAGCTGGTGGAATTGCGTAATCATTCTTGTCTCTCCCAATGGGGGATATAAACCAACAACTCACATGGCAGAACATTCACTTGTATTCCAATGAAATATTTGATTTCAACTTGGAGTGAGAGCAACTAATACTGTCAATAAAGTACATCTACTTTGATCACGAATGACTGTCAGTTTCATTATGCAAATAAGCATCAACAAGGAACATGTCTAGGCAGGTTGGAGTGGTTTGCACTGTTAGGATTACCCTCAGCATGATCTAAGCAGTCTACTCACACCCCTAAAGGGTATGGGCCAAGGTTCATTATATTCCACGTTGAAACATTTAACATAAAAAGGATGCGCAGTTGACACAGTCCCTTAAGGTGTGTTAATCACAATGTAATACCAACATTCACCCATAGAGGGTGCCTTTCCATATCACCCTACACAAGTCATATTATTGACCACAACGCTGCAGCCATAAATGCTGAATCCTATTTACCATAAAATGCTACCATTATAACCATGGTCCCTAAAGAACTCCATTTCTGTAAAAATGCCGGTAATTACAGCCTGTCAGCCCTAGAGAGTGTTCACCATTGTGAAAATCTGTTGTTATTACCATTCAAGCAACAAGGACTGCAGTCATGCTCTTCATCCCTAGAGAGCACAATTCCACCACCCTGAAACAAAAGTTCCAACTGAGACAGAGCTTGAAAACACATTGTAACCCTTGTGGCGATATCCTTTCCAAGTTCTCTGAAACTGAGGGTGGGGACAGATGATAACTTGTTGGGGAGAGGCTGCGCTCCTCCTGCAGCTACCCCCACATTGTGATGATTTTGGTGGTGACCTCCTCTTTCCTGAGGTCACCACCATGCCAAAATGAGTGTTGCCAGCAGGCATTCGGGCCAGGCCCCGCAGGGCATTACGGCACGCTCCCTCTGGAGCATGCATAACAGATGAGCAGCTCTACCACTGCTCTAAGGAGAGACGATGTGGCGTTCAACAACTTTGGACAGCAGCTCAGGGAGCCCACCCTGAGCTGCTCTCACTGGCTCTATGCCTGGCCAGCACCTTCACATGGTGCTGCGGGAGCCGGCTCTTCATTTTGAGTCTACCGGCTTCTGCGGGCAGATACATGTGGTGCTGCGGCTGGGCTTGCCACATGGGGGAGTATGGCAACACTCCCCCCTCCTTTTCCGGTCATCAGGGGCTCTAGGATGGGGCCTAGGCCCCCCTCTTCACCTTTTCTGGGGGATGCAACAACGTCCCCTGACTTTACTTTGCTGTGGGGCCAGGTGATGGGGCCCCTCTCATCATCTTTGTGGGGGGACACACAGGCATCCCCAACTTTGCTTCCTTGTGGGGCCCCAGGATGGGGTCCTGGCCCCTCTTGTCATATTTATGGAGGGGTGCGATGGCATCCCCCAACTTTGCTTCTTTGTAGGGCCAGAGGATGAGGCCCAGAAACCCTCTCATTATCTTTGCGGGGGCAATGGCATCCCCCGACTTTGCTTCTTTGTGGGGCCCCAGGATGGGGTCCAGGACCCCTCTCCTTACTTGTGAGGGAGCGCGATTGTGCTCCCTTATCACAGCATTTCTGCTGTGTATGCGCAATGGCACTTCCTGAATCTACTCTTCTTTGGAGGCAGCCTCAAGGCCCTGGCCCACCCAGGGGCAGGAATCCAACATGGCAGCAGACCCCCATGCATTTCACTGCCTGACAATTGTCAAAGGTCACCAAACTTTGGAGGAAGATATCTCAGGACCTGGGGGTGCATTCTTAACGATCTTTGGCTCATTTTGCTCCTGGTGGTGATCCCTTGCCACCCGGAGCAATTTATTTAGGCCTTTCATCTGAGTAGTGTGCTCTCCTTGCACCAGAGCCCAGTCCTTCCCCCAAGTGGTCCTTGAGGGAGTAAGGGGTCCAGCTTAGCTGGTCCTGGGGTGTGCCCCACAGGGTCTGGAGTCATTCAGGGGAAGAGTCCTTGCAGAAGTGGCCAGTCACGGGGTTCTTCTTTCCAGTTGTCCATGACGCCTGTCTTTAGTCCCAGTGCTCTGCAAAGAAGCACAGCCAAGAGAGAGCCCTATCCCCTGTGCAAGATATTTTAAGTTGTGCAGATGTGTCTGCCAGGGATTCGCCTCTGGCCTATTCTTATGTGAAACATCACTTTTCCACCCCTGCCCCAACTTTCCTGCACAGTCTTTCGGGATAGCTCAAAATGGCGTCATTCAGGAGTCAGTTTCCACATGTGCTCTGAGAGACTAAGCCCCTCCTTACAGGCATTTCTGTCAAGGCCTCTCCCAGCAATTCCTCCAAGGAGCCCCTTCTCGTTGAGGGGCCTGGGGCATGCCCGGTTCCTGCCACAGAATGACAACTGGCTGATTGGTGCACGGTCCTGCTCCAGCATCTGGACAGAAGCAGTATTTGGCCCTAATCCCAAACTGAGTCAGACAAAGATGACATTCCTGGATGACCAATAAGCTGAACAGAAATGCTTTTGTAAGCTACTGCATTATTCTTTTCATACAGGTTATATTGTACAGGTACATTGGTATGACTCTGGAGTCTATGGACCCTAGGGAACTGGAGTTGTGCCCTGGGCCAGCCTTTTGAATTCACATATAATGGAATGTCACTACCATGAAGACAGTAAGCACATTGACTATCCCTCACATGTGAACACCCATCTCATAAGCCTAATCCAGGTCACCACCTACTCTGCATGGCCCCTGCTCCACCAGAGTACCTAGACGCAGTTCTTGGGCTGGGCATGAGAGAAATCCTCCATGCTCAGCCCTCACATGGGTGCACAGGCATGTGCACACATGATCATATGTAACCAGCCCTGGGCCACCAACCCGTGCCGTGACACAGCAACCTTTGCTTCACAAGGCAGCACCAACGGTAAACATGCGCAGTCCATTTTACCATGAGTTTACTGTGGGTGATCCCAAACTATGAGGCTACCTCACAGTAAAAGGTCAAAAACCAAATCAGGGTGGACCAGATAGTTAGAACCATCCTCTCACAAAGAGAAGGCAAGAAGAAAGAAGGAAAGAAGGCAAATAAAAAACGATGAAGGAAAGATATAAAAAAAAAGAAAGAAGGCAAGAAAGAAGGTCAAAAGGAAAAAAGGCAGAAAAGAAAAGAACAATTTAAAGTACGGAAAAGAAAGAAAGAATAGTCAAAAAGAAAAAGATGAAAATCAAAAAGGGAGAAATACAAAAAGAAAGAAAGAACACAAAAAGAAAGAATGAAACAAAAAGGAACAAAGGCAAAAAAGAATTAAAGAAAATAAGAAAAGAAAAAATTAGTTAAGGCAGAAAAGAAAGGATGAATGGAAGAAGAAAAGAAGGAAAGAAAGAAAAAGAAAAGAAAACTTAAAAAAAGAAAGAAGGCTAAAGAGATGGAAGAAAAGAAAGTAAGAATGAAAGAAAGCAATCAAGAATAATTAGGCAAGAAAGAAGTCAAAAATAAAAAGGAAGGAAACAGGATGACAAAGAAAGAAGGAAGGAAAGAAAGAAGGAAAGAGAAATAAGAGGGGGAGGGAACGGAAAATGAATTAAAAACAAGGAAATAAAGAAGAAAAGATAGAAAGAAGATTTAAAGAAATTAAGAGAAAATGAAAGAAAGGAGATGGTAAGAAATAAGAAAGAGGGTTCACTGTATAATATATTGGATACTTAAACAAAAATGACACCCCATCCACACTTAAACAAAAGTGTTACAAGTGTGCTGCAAATGAAACACTACAGATGAGACATGATAAGGGTTGATTTTCCTCCTGGCCATTCAAAAAGGAATTTACAACAGCACTGGCAGGAGAAAATAAGTGATAAAGCTGGAATGTGCCCTGTGCTCCTGCTATGACGTCATGCAACACTAAAAAATGAGAACGTAAAAACTAAAACACTGGATGTGTGTGGATATACTCATTGTGAGAGAGCAAAATGTAGTCACTCAAAGTGAAGTTAACCAGTGGCTGAAGTAGGCCAACCCATTTCCCCATGCTGCATGCTGTAGTGGACATGAGCAAAATGTGAATGACACAACACCAGATCAATGCATGAAGAGATGTGTTTTGTAAATTCAAAAGGTCTTGGCTAACCCCAAACCTCATAAGAGAGAGATGCACCTTATAGGTAATAGCCCAGAGTTCTAGTAGAGAACAGATATGTTATTAACAATACCCGTGGCCATTGGAATTATGTGATGCTGCAACTGCAGCATTTTCTGCACAATAATGTTTTTGCTGCATCTGCCTCATAATCCAGTATGTGATTAGGGGTGTAGCTTGATTAGTAAACTTGGGGGATGAGAGTAAGGTTTTTCAACAACCATGCTGGCATTTCATGTTAAAATACATTATAAGAGAAGCAGTGCAGAAGGTGAGTTAAGAGATGGTGGAAAGGAAGTGGGGTGCAGATTCTAAGGGGTACTTAAAACACAGCACTTAATAAAATAACCAACATTGTTAAGTCCTTCAAAACAGACATGAGATACAGAGAGTGTGTGTATTTTTGTCTGTGTGTGTATGTAAAAATCGCAGGCGAAATTCAACACTCTTCATCATACCCGACTGAAAATACCTGTTCCCAACTATTCACTAGAGAATAGATTTATCAGGTGGAGTGTAAAACCCCAAACAATCCCCTAAAGCTATGTCTCTGCATGTGATGCATAATATACAGATTGTACAAAAAATTGCTTGTAGCTCAAATGGATCAAAAGTTACTAAACAAAGGGTGCCACAGTAAGTACTGTGCAGTGGAAGATCCTTTGCAAATATTAACCTGTCACTTTTAAGTTGCAGATTGCTGTTTTCAGATGTTAATTTGGTATTAAGGAGGTGTAACTTTGACCAGACTGAATTTATAGCTGTTCAGATCGCACAATAATGAAATATTGCTCCTACAAATTGTGCCACATTATGTTGCATAGCATGCATTTTATTGCCATATAATTTTGCCCACACTGCTTGAATAATTTTAGTTCTCCAATGCAATGTAATTCCACTGGATCTGACAATACCTTTCCTCCTATAATCTATGCAGCAACAACAACACAAAAAAGAAAAAGGCTGTATTCTTATACCGGAAACTCCTACACATCTGATCTGTGTTCTCTTTCTATGTAGTGGTCCTGTTTCTGACTTATCGCTGAAACACGAAATCTCCTTTTACCAGTATGTTGAAGGAGCTGAGTTATATCTGAATAAGGACCACATGGACAGGCTTGCGCCCATAACCCTCTCCCTGAATGCAACAAGAGTTTAAATCTCAGTCATGTTGGAGCAGATATGTTAATTAAGACATTTATTAATGACTTATATGTGTGTATACTAATGAGAAAAATGCATAGACAAATTAATAGTAGAAAATAATGTGCGTGTTTAGAAATGTGCCCTCGGGGAGTGATCACTATATGTACTAAAGTGACTAAAATATGCGAAATAATGAAAACATATGAGAAAAATGTACTAATATGTCATAATGAGATGTACAACCTATGTTTTGTATTAATTCAATAGTCTTAAGTTAGCCGTACCAGAGGCCTAGTTTTACTGGGCCTTGCTCGCTCTGAGCATGGAGAATTTGAACACCTTGCAAAGGACTGGTAACTGTAGACAGAGACATTGAACTGCTAAGAGTTCAATTCGCTTAGCTAGAACATTCTGCAATGTACCAACGGACAGGAGATGGTGAAGACAATTTGAAACAATTATGTGTAGTGTAGGCTAAATGTACTTTCCCAGGACTTGAACAATGGAAGCACTGACTAGAGAACCATGTGCAACTATTTTGATACCTGAAGAGCCGGATGATGTCCTCATCGCAAGAAGAACCAATCAGCGTTTTGTGAAATATAAGAATATGATTTGGTCAATAAAAACTATAGGTTAGAGTCATCTCTTCCAACCGATTGAGCAATTAGCAATTAGTGGGATGGACTGGGAGACCCTAATAAAAAGTCATGACAAGGGGTGAGGAACCAGAACTGCAGGGAGAAAATTGATGACGTGAGGAGACGCTGTCCGAGGTGCTGATATTGGGCTAATACTCTGTAAGCCTGATCTGTGGCTGACTATTTGATGACCTGAAGACGAAGACTGACTTGTTGCTGATCCATCTTGGATAGGTAGCTATGAAAATGTGACTGACAATTTTGTGCCTTTTCTTCTAGGTACCAACTGTGCTGTTTTATAGAGATTCTCACGTAGGTAGAATTTTTCTAAATTGATGTTTCTCTAAATTGTTTTCGCATGAAGACCCACATGCTAATGCTAATCTTGGTTAGGTAGGTTGTTAGGGGTGATGTTGACAAATGACTGACAAACTTAATTGCTGAATTACATTAATAACGCTGATATTCATAGCTTATGGTGTTACTTTGCCGCATATGTTTTCTTAAGAAATAATGTCTTGTAACTGATGAATTAAAAAATAATTCATTTGAATAAAGATTGAATTAACAGATGATTAGAATTGTAAGCAATAGGGAATAAAACTTGTTAACCCTTTTCCTGAGTAGTGGTTATTTTTAAGTATTAAGGTTTAAAGTTGTTTTTTCATAGAATGTATCTTGATTATTGATGTTAGCTACCATTACGGTGGTCATTACATGGCTAGGATACTCCATGCGATTCAAAAGGTTCATCAACCTATACGCGTCCTCTTGTAAGTTTACTTACTAAGGACCGGGCGCGCTATCAGTCACAAATAAATCCTCTGAAAACATTCACCCTATCTCTGGCACTTCCCAAGACGTTTAAAGGGGATCCAAAGAAACCCACTATTCCTTAGCCGGTGTCAAATTTACATTTATGTAAACCAATGACATTTCCAGGCGATAAAACTGAAGTAACATTTGTTTTGTTATATTGAAGTGAAACACTGCCACCTGGAGTGTTCCCTTGAGAAGAATGCCTGTCAAACTGGTGTGTTACCTTAGTAGAGAGAAAGAGTCAATTGTTGTAAAACGTCTTTGCCTTCTGTGAGAAAATGCAGAAGTTATTTGATAGAAAGTCACATACCCTTCTTTTTGGGTTATGAATTCTTTTGTTTAAACTGGACCATCAACATTTGATGAGCTGTATTACAACATTTATTTATTTTGTAGTTGAGAATGGTTGTCCTGAAGAGAAAAGAGAATCATTATTCTATAAAGATGTTCTGGTACAAGTAAAAAATCCTCCAGCGAAATGTTCAGAGTTTATAGACATAATGGTATAGTTAGGGCATCGTCTTGCTGAACTCTTGCAGAACGTTATAAAAAATAAGAGACAAAAGTATTAGTTGTACGTCCTCAGAAGAAAGTACACATGAGGAGTCTCCTGTTAAGACAATAACTTAGTTCTAAAATGTGTAATGAATATAATATGGTTGACTGTGGCTGATGTGACATTATGAAAATGATTTTGTCAAATGCTCAGGAAAAAACTGTGCTAGGAGAGTCAAATTCAGGAGCCTGAAGGAATTGTATGGGCAGTAGCCTTGTTCAACTACTACAGATAGTGTAATTAGGAAAGAAGTTTAAAAAAAAGGTTAAAGCAGTTGATGGTTCAATTTTGTCTTCAAGATCAGAACCTTTCGCTGTGCATATAGTTTTATTGGTTTATTTTGGCAATCATCATTGTAATAAAGTGCCCCTTTTTGTGTGATCGCCCTAATTTTTTTGGAAGTGATGCTGCTGTTTTTTAACTCTGCATACTGGGGCACTGCTGTCCTGTCTCCAGTGTTTGTGTTCTGACCCCTAAATCATGGTAAAGGTTACTAACTCCTAACTGGCATATTTGGGTGCATGGCCTGATGCCAATGGAGTGAGCAGCATTTCAAGAAAGTTCCCATGAACCTGCTGCAATCTGGCACCATCCTGTAATATAAACTAACCCCGTGGCCCCTGGACAGATAGAGGTACTTGGGGCCATCACCTCTGCACCAGATGAACTGTTTTTTTCAGGCACCTGACATTGAAAAGATGACTGTTTATCAACACAAGAGCTAAAATGGTAGCTGTCACCGGAATATTGCAGTGCTGACAAAGCAGACCGAGGTATTGCCACTGGGGGCTCGGGGTGCCTCTGCCATGCTCTGGGGTCCCCTGAATGAGGCTCAGGGGCTGAAAGCCGCACTGCTGCGATAACAGTGAGCAATGCCAGGGAACTGCAGAGCTGGTGGACACCCACAGATGACTGAGGGTTGTTCAGTTCTGTCTGGGCTGATGAAGGACTTACAGTGATATGCTGATTTACCCATAAAGAAGGGGAGTGAATCAGCGGTAATCTGTAAGTGAAGCCACTGGTCGAGCTGTGCCCACAGGGGAAGTGGAGGTGGCAGTGCCTTGGTGGGCCAGTTGGGGGCCCTACGATCACACCTGCCTATGGGAAATAGAGGTGCAGCGAGTTGCTGTGTTGGTCCCTGCTGGGCAGCTGCCAGATTACTGGTATGAAAGATACCCTTTTGCTGTGGTTCATGAAGTGTGGCCTAGCTTGCCCTGTTCCTGGAGCACTGCAGTGAGGGGCTAGCACACCAGCCAGCCCTGAGCTGTACTGGCAGAAAGAGTGAGGCAGGGGAAAGTAGAAGATGGCTAGGGTAGCTGCCAGGGTTTGCGGGCTCCTGCAGATAGACCAAGGCCCCTACCCACCCAATGAGCGCCCTGTAGAACATAATAGAACAGGCCTCCCCAAGCCTATTATATACAAGGACTCTGTAACCCTGCTTACTGGACAAGAGGTCTCCTTGTCCACACAACTAAGAAGAAAGCTGCATAGAGCTGCTGTTTGGGCATCATGGGCAGGCTGTCTCAGTGGAAGGGCATAGAAGGGATATCCAGACAACCACCCGCTCGCATAATGGTACAGAGGAACATGCTACCCATCCCCTTCCAGATGTCACTGGCGCCTCTGTGACCACACTAGACTCAATACTGGTGACAATCAGGGACGCTAGAGAGGCTTTGCAACAAAAAATGAGCACGCTGGTAGTGGATCTCAGCAATATGCATGAGGATCAGCACACACTGACGGAGAGAATAATAGCAGCTGAACAAAACATGGCTGAAGTGCATGGTGACCAAAATAATGGAGAGAACCAGGATCCTAGAATACAGAGGGGAGAATGCGGAGGGGAGAGCACCTTGAAATAATATCAAGGTAGTTGGACTGCAGGAACGCATTGAGGGTACACATTCTTTTTAGAAACTTGGATGAGAGACTCGGTCACACCAAAGGGTCTTTCACCTTTTTTGGACTAGAACACGCCCACAGGATGCTGGCAAGGCCCCCTCCTTCTGGGCTGCTATGCCTAGTGGTGGCTAAATGGCTGCCCTTTTGTGATAATGATCACATTCTGTGGAAGACAAAGGAGAAGGGTGTAGCTCCTGGTTGAGAATCAGAGTTACTGTGTTGCCACATTTCACCATGGCAGTCCTGAGGCAGCAAGCTTCTTTTGAGACTTACTAAGAGGCACAGGCTGATGAAGGGTGACCCTCACAAAGTTGCAATGCCCAGTGACCACCTTGCAGCTCCAGATTTTTAAGCATATTCCCTGGCAGAGCAATAGCAGTAGGTACAAGATGGGTAGCACCTAAAGCATAGGGAGAGATGCCTATGGAAGCAGGTACCCCATCACTACAATGGTGAGCGCAATTGCTGTTAGAACCAAATTGACTTAAGGCACAACCCTGGGATTTACAGTCAATTGCCAAATAGTGCGGACTGCATTTACTGCAGCAAACTAAAACAATAGACTCCTACTCCCCAGAGTTTCCACTGCACTGGTTATCAGTCTTTTTACATGATGACCTCAGGAGCAAATTCATCGATTGGACAGAACTAGGGATTGGAAATGGGACCTATATGGTGCCAGAAAACTGAAATTCTTTGAGGAGTTGCAGGACACATATGATGTACCAGCAGGACACTTCGTCGTCTACAGAGTAGCAATAGCTGCTTTGAGGAAGCACCAGCCAGGTGGACTAGAAGAACCCAAAATTCATCAGGATTGCCATATCTTGTGTACCACCATAGGTAAACGTACATCATAGTGTAATTCAAGCCGACATAAATACCCCCCTACAAGATCTATGGGTTAAATGGGCGGTGGGAACAGGTGATCTTGTATCAGATGCAAACTGGTTGTGAGTATTAGATGGTGTACCATGAGTATCCAGAAACACGCATTTTTAATTAATTAACTTGTACTACATACATAGCACTTACCTTACCCCAGGTAAAATCAACAAACTTTTCCTGTACGCCCAAGTAGAGTTCCCCAGATGTGGTAGGTGGGAGCAGAGATGTACCATTTCATGTGGAATTGTAGTCAACTCATTGAACATTGAGCAGATGTATTGATACTTATCAATGAAATAACAAACAGTAAAATACCTTTATTATCACCCACAATGTGCTTACTGGTACTATTCCATCGTCCTGCTAAGGCTAAAGTGACTACCAAATTCATTGATTTGGCTATGATTTTAGATAAGCAACACATTACACTCAACTTGAAGAACACTAGCCGAGTGCAGACAAATGGAGAAAAGAGGTTGTTAGATAGATGAAATGCAAGATTATCAACCTCCTTAGAGATGCAGAGAGAGGGCCCCCTCTGAAAACAGCACAAGCATGATAAGGTCCACTAACAGAACTAAAAGCAAATGGTGACTCCTCAATATATAACTCCCCTCACATGAATAGGGTATACACAGATACGGTAGAGAAATTGGTGGTGATATCTCAATTACGTACAAATAGTGCCTGGACTTACATCTCATGTTAAAAGCACCCTACTGACCCATAACCCCGAACATACACAATGACCACAGTATACTACAGATGTTAGTTCACTTAAAATATATCTCATACTTAAACATGGAGCACTCACTGGACTGGATGGCAGGTTGGGAGAAGTTGAGAACTGTCATCTAATTAGTTATTTGACTACATATAAATCTCTGTTACTGAATTGGCTGACTGTATCAACATATAGCATCGTGCACCTAGGACACTTGCGTCCTTGTATTGTACGCTAACTCCATTTAGGAACAGTATCATCCAAATAGCTGATGTGTAAGAGCATATATGCTTAACTATAGTCACTGTGGTATATACTCTGAGTACATTGAAAGAGAGTTTTGAAAATGTTAATAAAATCTTTTTTTTAAACTCCTAACTGGCATATTTAACTTCCCAGTAACACCATAGTATATGTTGTCGGATACACACCGACGGCATAGGAAAGTTAAATGTCTCCTGTGGACTGCAGCATGTTGTGCCATCAACAAGGCTGACAAAGGAAACATGGCTTCAGGCCTGCCTTTGTAGTCTGAGTCCAACAGCTTTTAAACCTGCAGACAAACGGGTCAAGCAACTAGGAACTTTTGCTCATTTTTAGAGATTGTGCAGGGATCACCCC
The DNA here is from genome assembly GCF_031143425.1 of Pleurodeles waltl. NCBI lineage: Eukaryota > Metazoa > Chordata > Amphibia > Caudata > Salamandridae > Pleurodeles > Pleurodeles waltl. The sequence goes on from NC_090447.1 coordinate 195,069,577, forward strand.
CACGCACTGTATAGTAAATCTGACAAAAGAGGCATCTCACCCACAGCTCAGCAAAACACTATCTGGACCTGCTGCTTGAGAGACCTGGACTTGCTCCCATTTATACCCACTACTAAGAAGTGGATACCATGAGTCAGTTGGCTGATCATCTGTGTTACTACAGAGACAAAGCAAAATGCAAGAGGCCTTTTTTTCTGAACAGCCTAGCAAACAAGCACCAACTGTAACTGAAAAAAGAGAAATACCATTTTGTTTTTCCTAATATCTTTGGTGCCGTTTAACTAATCTTCACATAGTTTTCCAATAATAAAATGTCCTTTCACCTCAGATCCTTCTTGCAAAAGTTTCCGGGTGATCCATCAAGTGGTGACTGAGAAAAAGAGGGACCCTAAAACACAATGTCTCTGTTAATTTTTCCATGGGAAATTTAGACACAGCTACACCCTGAGCGGCTGAACAAATTTACACCAAATTTGGCAGAAAGCTTAATCTTGGTAAAGAAAGTGTTTTTTTGTGATTTGTTGTAAATCTATTCAGTAGTTCTTTAGAAATCAATGGTCATAAACGTTGTATATTTCATGCCTCAGAGAATCTGCAGCAGATCCTCTGGCTCAATCACACATTCTGATTGTCTGGGCACACCTGAAGGAAAAGTTGCAGCCTCCATCTTTGGACAGAAAAATAAAACAAAAAAATATATATGAGGGCAGATTAGGGGCACCCTCACCCCCTGGTCCTTGCCAGGAGCGGAGTGGTTTCAAAGAGACACCCCTACGGTCCAATTAAAAAAAAAAATTCTGGGGGAATTTCTTGGACCTGCGGTTCCATGGCCATGCCCAGAGCGACACCCCTAGAGCTTTGCAGTAGATCTGGGGATCCACAGGGTAGTGTCATGCATGAATTAGAAAATAGCCTTTCTGGCTTCCCAAGGACTCTGTATCAGTGTGATGTAATCAATAGAATAAAATGCAATGAAAGCTTAGTTTAGAATATTGGCGTTCACGGATACACACAGAGGAATAAAAATGTGTTATTTACAGCTGCATATGTGGATTAGTCATTCAGCAAGTACCAGGCTGGGGAGGACACCACACCTGGCGACGAGGATGAGATAAGCAACCTGAATTAAAAAGTGCTTTCCTGGAGAGTTTGCCTGTGCTTGTGCATGCCACATGTACCTTCATCGAAGTGCTGAGTTGACGGTTGGCATATGTGCAGTCAAAGAGCAGCTCGAGCCGCAGTGAAGCATGTGAACGGAAAATTGTTGTTCAAGAAACTACGACCAAGTTCCTACAAAAAGGTACTTCACTGCCATGCAAAATAAAGTTGTACAGGATATCGAGTGTTAACGCTGAAGGCGGATTCAACCAGGTCTACAAAGCTCAACTAAAGCCTATTATCATTTATCAAATAACACTGTGAACAGAAGTGCTGCAAGGCATAGATCAACCAGGTGTTAGAAATACAAACTGAAGTGCACAAAGAATGAAAGAGATGACTTACAGAGTCTGCTGAAGAGAGTCATCGTGCCACAGCAGTCACAGAAGTGGTTCAATGAGAGGTGCTACGGGTTGTGTTTACAAAGCTGTCTATACCCAAAGAGGTCAGTTTTCAGACTGTCAAATGGGGCTCAAAACATCTTGATAGGTCTTCCAAAAGCAAAAAAGTTGAAGGCAACAGTTGGATCTGTGAAGCTTGAAGATGGCAACTAAGAAAGAAGATACCATTCCCAGTAACATTAAAGGCGACCCTGAGACTCACAAGTCAAAAGACTTCAAAGATGATTTGTACCAACATGATCATTCAACAGTGTCAGGGAGCTCGCTACCCTCAACATCACATCAGTGAGTTCCACATTGCTGTACAATGCTGCTGCCTTCCTAAAACCACCAACACCACCATTTGATAGCACCAAACAGCAAACTATTGGCACTAGATGGACTGCTTGGATAAAGACATTTAAATATTTCATAGATGCACTGGAAGAGATTGACAACAGAAAGATTATCAAATATCTCACAAATGCCAATAACTGACGAAGAAGTCACATACCATCAGATTAAGAATGCATTGAATCTCAAGTTTAGTTCAGTACCAAACGTTGATTAGGAACAATATGTTTTCAGTCAAGAACGTCAAAGAGTTGGTGAAATAATTGATGAATTCAAGGAAAGATTCAACAAAGTCATCAAGCACTGTAAGTTCAATACATTTAATGATGAAGAAGCCATGTGGCTTAGAGTGACTGATGGATACTTGTCTGATTCATTCAGACAACGAATGCTGAGAGAAACTCTTAGTCTGAAACAAGTGTTGATGGCTGCTGGAGCTGAGGAATGTGCTGAAATGCAAGCTACCAACATGGAGGCCGGAGGTGCCCAGAGCAAGTCAGTGATGTGAGTGAAAAATAATTCAAAACAAAATTAAAGGGCACAAAGTGATATCTACACACAAAAAGAAGTTGTGTTTCAGTTGTGGATTTGTGCTTCCACATGAAGGAAAGTGTCCCACCATTGGTCAGATATGCAAAGGCTGTGGTAAAGAAAACCATTTTATGACAATGTGCAGAACGAAGAAAAAAGTAAGTGTATCAAAGCGCAAAAACAAAATGGCCACCAGAACATTCTGGTTCTGCAGCCAACCCCCCACTTCTCCACTCATACCGCCATGGCGGTATCAGCCGCCGGGCCAGAGATGTCAATTGTGAGATCGGGCGTTAAATACAACAAAAGACTAACCGATCTTTAAGGTGAGTTTATTATATAAATGACCCAGCCATCAGTAACGCATCTCCGACATTACTCCACCGCCACCAACCGTCTCCCCTTCCGCGAGCCACTCTTCTCCCACGGGGCCCGCGCGAGGATTCTCACACGGCGTCACCGTGGAAACCATCTTCGCGCGGCACCGATAAAGTAATAAACACCACACATCTCCCTCCCTTATAATGAACAAAATTTTCAACATAGAAGAGTATTTTAACTAAATGAAAGATCATGAACATAGACCAACAACTACAGTAAATGTTTCCCAAAAGATGATTGCATCCCAAACAGAGACCCCACAATCTTTATCTCTTGTATGAAATATTGCTCTAAGAAATCAGAGAATAAAACACCCCATAACCTATTACACAAAATTACATTCAATTTATAGAATAGTCTTTCAGGTGTTAAGGAATTACATTCAATTTAGAACAAAGTCCTTCAGGTGTTCAGGAGAAGTTTTCCTCCTACAACTTCTTCTTATCCCTTCACACCTAGTATCACCACACAAGCTGTCACTTTGTGTTCTTGACTCAGAATCACTACTGCTTTTACCTCCATTACTTGACTCTGGTCGCACCACATCATTAATGCAAACCACTCGGTTCATGTTCCAAATTCTGCCATCAGAAGTTTCTATAGCATTTTTAAAAAGTTTGATCACTACAAAAGGTCTTGTGAAACTTGAATTTTTTACTCACCCTGTTGGTGCCTTAATCTTTACCACATCACCTACAGCTAGCTTCATTTCCGAAACTTTTTTCCTTGCATCAAATTCTTGTTTCCTCTTCTCCAAAAGTCTTAGTTCTCTGTCCCGCCAATCAGAATTATCTAAATTGAAGCAATTTTTCCTCCACTCCATCCAACCAGGACACAACTTGGTATTTGGTAATCTCTTCTTGAACAACACAAAAGGAGACTTCCCAGTGGTGGCATGCGGTGAAAATCGATAACTTGTGATCCTCTTCAAAAGCTCTGTCCTCCAATTTAATGTGTTCACCTTTGCCAGTTGGATACTTTCTTTAATAAATTTATTAAATCTCTCCACCGCGCCATTTGTCTCGGGATGATATATTGCTGATTTTTTGTGTTTGATGCCACACTCTCTCAAAAATTTCTCAAAGCTAGTAGAACAAAATTGTGGACCATTGTCAGATAGCAAAGATTTAGGAAAACCTTCTTTCCTAAAAATGTCCTCTAAGAAACACATTACACTGGAAGAGGAGACATCACATACACTTTTGACCTCCACCCATCTGGAAAATAAATCAATTAATACAATCAAATATGGGGTAGAATGTTCACCCGATAATGGACCAACAATGTCTATAGCAACTTCATCCCAGGGTTTGCAAGGCAATTGCCTACAACACATAGGTACATTGTGAGTCCTCAATACTTTATCACTTTGCGAACATGGTATACACTCTCTCACCACACGTTCCACCTCCAAATCCATTCCTGGCCACCAGAAACACTCTCTCAAACTTTCTTTTGTCTTAACAATTCCCATATGACCCTCATGAGCTTGGTTCATTATTTTAGTCCTTAATACTTCAGTGGAAGCAATCTTGTGCCTCTCAGCAACATGCCATTATCCACTGCTAATTCATTTTTTATCAAAAACCACACTCTATTTAGTGATCTAAATCTTCCATTCTCCAGTGCTTCACACACCTCCCGCAGTTCTACATCATCCTTCACCGCTTCTTTCCACTCTTGCTCAGATATCACCCCGCATGTAATTTCACATACATCAGAGAATAATTCATAATCTTTATCTTCCTGTCCCTGTGATCCTTTTCCATTCTCCTTAACATCTTCCACAACCAATCTGGATAGACAATCTGCACTAAAATTCAACGTCCCTGGCAGATATTCCACTTTAAATCTGAATTCTTGCTGAGAAATAATCCACCTCCGGATTCTTGCAGAAATAGAATTCAAACCTTTGTTGCAAAATACCTCAACTAAAGGCTTATGATCGGATAGCACCACAAATTCTGTTCCCCAAACAAAATGCTTGTATTTCCTTAGTGCCCAGTGAATGGCCAATGACTCCCTTTCTATTACAGAATATTTTTTTTCAGCTCCACTCAAAGCTTTAGATGCACAAGCAATTAAACACTTCTTCCCTTTGTCATCTTGCATTAAAATTGCACCCAAACCCTTCGCACTGGCATCAGTGACAATAAAGGTAGACTTGTCCGGTTTAAAAGCCTGAAGACAAGGAGCATTGTTCAATTCTTCCTTAACCTTAATAAATTCCTTTTCACAATCAGTGTCCCAAATAAATTCCTTCCCTTTCTTTAAAAGAAGTCTCATGTTCGTAGTCTTCTCAGACAAGTTCTTGATGTACCTCCCATAATACTCTACCATCCCCAAAAATGAACTCACTTCTTCCTTGGTTTGAGGAGCTAATCATTTTCTTATTGTCGAGACTAACTCAGGTTTGGGTTTCACACCTTCCCCTGTGATTAAATGTCCTAAATACTCGACTTCCTTTAGACCAAACCGACATTTTTTTCTTTTAAGAGTAAAACCAGCTTGACTTAACCTCCCCAACACTAACCTCACACGCTCCCAATGTTCTCCCACTGTCTCTGCAAAGATTAAAACATCGTCCTGGTAACATTTCACACCATCTACATTCCCCAAAACCTTGTGCATAATGCGTTGGAAAACAGAGGCTGCCGATACTAATCCAAAAGGCATCCTCTTAAATTTAAAGGAGCCAAAAGGAGTGATGAATGCCGTCAACTCCTGTGAACTCTCTTCCAGCTCAACCTGATGGTACGCTGACGTTAAGTCTAAAGTGGAAAAATATTTTGCTCCTCCAATCGTGGACACAATTTCTTCAATATTTGGAAGAGGGAATCTGTCCACTACAACTTCTCTGTTTAGAGCTCTAAGATCCACACATAATCTGAAGTCTCCATCTCCCTTCCTTGCTACCACTATGGGTGCTAACCATTCTGTTGCTTCCACTTCCTCTATTATGCCCAAATCCTGCAATCTTTTGAGCTCTGACCTCACCGGGTCTTGTAGCGCCAAAGGTATTTTCCTCACCTTAGCTACTACCGGAGTGGCACCCTTCTTCAATCTAATTCTATGTCTGTATCCTTTTAGACAACCTAACGTCTCCAAAAACACTCCAGGAAATTCAGAGATTACCCCTTCTTCCACACCCTTAACACACTGTACCTGCACTTGTGGTTGTGCATTGGGATTTAATACTACCCCCAACAACCTTTGATGTGCCCAACTTAAAAGATTGTCCCCTTGATTGGACACATAGACTTTTCCTATTACATGTCTCCCTTTTAGTTCAAGATGACCCTCAAAGTATCCTAACATTTTTATTGGTTGTCCACCATATCCACCTGGACATACATCCATTTCATTCAAAACTCTAACTTTCTTTGCTAATAGGTCAAAGTTTTTCTTTGAAATTGTTGTTAATTGTGAACATGAATCAAACCTCATCAACAGATCAACTCCCTCTACTTTCATCACTTCACTTGGATGTTCCTTACATTTCTCCCATGCTTTAACTTGGAAAACCACCTCCTGAGACACTTCTTTAATCTCTTTCATGGTGTTGCTGTTACCATACTTTTTATTCTTGTTACGACAACATCTATAGTAGTGACCTTTTCTCCCACAGCCATTGCACACCACATTTAGAGCTGGACAATTGCTAGCATTGGCTTTGTGGCCAGTTCTCCCACATCGAAAACATTCTCCTTTAAACTTAGACTCATCATTTTTTTTCCTCAAAGCAGTAAGTTCTGTACTTTTTACTTCACAAATCACTTCATCAACCCTTGTAGAATCACCAGTTATAACTTTGTTACTGCCCAGTTCTTTAACACATTTAAGCATATGCTCAACTCCTTTAGCTACCAAAATTACTTCTTCTAAAGGTGGTTCATCCTTTAACCACAATTCTTCCCTTATTTTATCACTACTGCACCTAAGCACAAACTGATCTCTAATTCTTTCATCCACTAAAGGTCCAAATTTACAAGAGGCTGCCAGTTTTCTCAAACTAGTAATGTATTCTTCCACCGATTCATCTTTCCCTTGTTCCCTTCTCCCAAAATAGTACCTCTCCATTATTGTACTGATTCTTGGTATATAATTTTTGTCCAACTTTTTAATGCACAATTCGTATTCATTTAGATTTCTAGATTCTTCAAGACTTAAATCTGGTAGGTTTTCAAGTACCTCTTGACCTTCACCCCCTAAACAGTGCATTAAAAGTGCGTGTTTCCTCTCTGCGCTGAGTGTCGGTCCACACACTCTAGCATAGTGAACAAACATTTTCTTCCACTTAGACCAAGAATATGTAGGATCACCTGGACTGCTTAAGAAAAAGGAAGGGGGTGTTACGTTCTGCATTTTGAAGTAATTAAAATTTTAAAAATAACTAACACAAACACTAACTGTGTTATTGTAGACAGAATCCTAAATCCTCAAATTTCCTATGTAATTTTCATCAATACACATATTCAAATTATCTGCGCGTTTAAACTCATTCAAAATAATCCCTTTCCCAATGGTGTGCCTGTCACCGTACAAATGTATACGACAGGCAAATTAAACAGAATTTAGAAAAACGTGTTTGAACTCTTCAAAATCTCACTTCCAATAGGTGTGTCCGTCACCGTGCAATGTACATGACAGGCAAGTGCGCTTAGATGTAAAAGGTGTGCCTATCACCGTGTATTAGTACCGCAGATCTTTCAACTTATTGAATCCATCATTTAGAAAGCAGTTCAACAGAGGAATCCATCCTTGAGAATACAGTACAACAGTGTGCAACACTTCCCCTTTAACGTTGTTCCACAACTATCCCTTTAAGAAAAAGCCACGCCTCCAGGAAATCTTGAAATCATTGCCCTTTCTTCTGAGTAGAAAGGAAAACCTCCCCTTTAAAATTGTTCCATATCCATGCCTTTAAGATGAAACCCCGCCTCCAGGAACTCAATAAATCCAGAGTCTTTCACCTCCTCAACACAACTCCAGTGTACTCCCTTCGTTTTCCTTGCTATTTGCTCCTCGCGTTGAAAGACTCACGTGTTCCACCAATGGACCCTCGGTTTGCCGGTTTGCCGTTATAGAAGTTCCCTTTGATGTTGGGGCAACAATTGGACCATCCTCGTCGCCAGTGTGAGATCGGGAGTTAAATACAACAAAAGACTAACCGATCTTTAAGGTGAGTTTATTATATAAATGACCCAGCCATCAGTAACGCATCTCTGACATTACTCCACCGCCACCAACCGTCTCCCCTTCCGCGAGCCACTCTTCTCCCATGGGGCCCGCGCGAGGATTCTCACACGGCGTCACCGTGGAAACCGTCTTCGCGCGGCACCGATAAAGTAATAAACACCACATCAATCTCCAGCCTGCGGCTGGCATAGTACCGCCAGCGGCATTATGAGCCTGCCTACCACTGTGGTTTTCGTGGCATGGCAGTAGGCCCTACCTGTCACTGGTGGGTGGCTCCCCCACCCCCAAATACACACCTGACACCCCCACATCCCCTCCATCCAAACTCCCTCCCACCCCCTCCGATCCTTACACACTCCCCACCCCTTACGATCCTCACACTCCCCCACCCCGTACACGCACACACCCGCAGACACGCACCATGCATACACCCAATCACTCACACTGATATACATGCATTCATACACGCATACTTCAAGACATGCTCGCACACATTCTTGCACACAATCACACTGACATGCAGACATGCACTCACTTCACCAATCTTACACACATACAACCAACACAACACACACAGACGCATGCACACACACACTCACACATTCATGCACACAACCAGTCACACACACACACACACACACACACAACACCCCGCCCCCTCCCCTGTCAGAAGCCTGACTTACCTTTGCCGAAGAGGTCTTCCGACAGGGAACAGTCATGATACGGCTGGCGGTGTTCAGCTGGCGTGGCAGTGCTGGTGGTAGCAGCGCCAGCTTACTACCGTCTGCCAGTATGATCACTGCCGGATTTCCGCCCTTCTTGTGGTGGAAGTCCGGCAGTGATCATAATATGGCGGATGGATCATAGCCGCGGTGACGGTATTTTGGCGGCCATCATGCGGCGGTAGGCGGTTTTTACCGCCATTGTTATAATGAGGACCATAGTGACTTCCCACCATCCTAGGAAGTCTATTACCAAATACTTTTTTCACTTCAGGCCTGTATTTCATCGGTCTTCAACTCTAGATGGTTACAGAAAGAACGATTCTGACAAAACGGTGACTGTTGCTGATTCCTTACCATCTTTAGCAATTTCTGTCATTGAATATGACAGTTTACAGCTTCCAGTAACCAGATTGGGTCGACTGATTAAAGTGCTGAGAAGATTAATTGAAGTGATATAGGGTCTGATTTAGACCTTGGTGGACGGGGTTACTCTGTCACAAATGTGATGGATATCCCATCATTTGTATTATGTTTCCATTATATCCTATGGAAATTGTAATACTGCGGATGGAATAACCGTTATGTTTGTCAAAGAACAACCTGTCCGCAAGATCGAAATCAGACCCATAGTTGTACAATGTTTCTATATGTAGATATTTGTGGATGTCCAATGATTTTCAAAATAAATATATATAGTTTTCATGTAACAGAGGGGAGGATGTAGTGTCTGGCATGATTTAGAACTGAATGTTTTTGGCTCCCCGAGCACTCCCTATCATTGTGACATAATCGCTAAAATAGAATGAAATAAAAACTTGGTTTAGAATATTGGAGTTCACAGGTACACGCAGAGGAATAAAGATGTTTGATTTACAGCTGCGTGTGTGGCCTAGTCATTCAGCTGGTAACAGGATGGGGAGGACGTTAAACACTGAACATGAAAATAAATTTGAAAAAGGGTTGTGTGTAGGGGGTTGTGCAGAGTTGGGTGCATGGCCTGGCCTTGAGAAAGTCTCCTCTAAGTTGGTGGGGACAGCATGTTGTTTTATAATAAAACATCTTGTTGTTCTAAGAACTGCCCTGACATGACAACATGTATAGTTCTGTGTAGGGTAGACATTGTACTCTCTGGACCAACTATACTGGGTAAACTATTGCATATAGCCTCGGAGCACAGGATGAAATGTCATGCAGAGAAATGAATACCAATTCTGTGTGGAAGGGCAACTAATAAAAATAATAAAACATTGCCAATAAAATAAAGCATTGCTAAAATAATAAGAGGAATTAAAATGACAAGTGACTAGGTGAGAAGGCACATGCCTCAGACCCAAGCTAAAATAAATGTTCAGCAGCAGCACTAAAATAACCTCACAACACTCCCTAATTTACCTATTTACTGAAGTATCCTCAGTAGAAAATGAGTTCAGTTCTCCAACTTGATTTTATCAAGATGACGTTCAAATGTGCCACACTTTTGGCATAAATTCAAAATGTTAGCTCTCTAGTTGCTCATTAGAACACTGTAAGCTGCTGATAACAAGGGAGTTAACTGGCAGTTTGCTGCTGGTGTTGAAAGTGCATGTTTCAGTCCTCATGTCAGATTGTTTTAATGAAAAAGAAGAGAAAGATATTTCAAAACTCACTTAAGACATGTCTTGCTTTTTTCTTTCTACAGCACTAACCATAATTTCTATGACAAAATCAACCCCCCAATTTTGTTCCTTTCTAAATTAAGGCCCTCATTACAACCCTGGCGGTTGGCGGAGAAGCGGCGGTCTTACCGCCAACAGGCTGGCGGTCCAAAAAATGGAATCATGACCATGGCGGTTACCGCCATTTTCATCCGCCACTTCTCTGAACCGACCGTCAGGGCGGAGACGACTGCTGGGCTGGAGACTTGGGACCACCATGGATTTAATGGGGTTGGGAACCGCCATGAAATCCATGGCGGTAAGTACTATCAGAGCCAGGTAATTCCTTTCCTGGCACTGATAGGGGTCTCACCCACCCCCCACCCGAGTCCTTCCCCGACACCCCCTCACCCCCTGACAGCCCCAAAGGTGGCAGGACCCCCTCCCCACCGCCACCCCCAACATCACTATACAGACTCACACCCCACACACATGCAGACACCACCAACACACATACCCGCACACACACCAACAAACATGCCAACAGCCACACACAGTCATACACCCACACCCACATTCAGACATACAAGCACACATCCATACAGATACACATACAGACATGCACACATTTCCAAACACACAACACCCCCGCATGCATACACGCACTCACACACCCCCTCTACATACTCACACGCACACCCCCATGAACGCACACAACACACAACATCCCCCCACGCCCGTCCCCTAACGGACAATCAACTTACCTGGTCTGTTGATCCTCCGGGAGGGGATGGGATCCATGGGGGCTGCTCCTCCGCCAGCACCCCGTCAACAGAACACCGTCACACCGAATCATGTAACGTGATTCGGTGGGCAGTGTTCTGTTGACCGGGCGGTGGAGGTGGAGCAACCTCCACTTCCCCGCTGACCGCCAGTATGGCTGCTGGCGGCTCTCCGTCTGGAAAAGGATGGAGGACTGCCAGCAGTCATAATTCGCCGAGTGGAAAACCTCCAGCACTGGCGGTCTTCAGCACGGCGGTCCCTTGGCGGTCTTGTGAAAAGACCGCCGAGGTTGAAATGACCACCTAAATGTTTTAAGTTTTACCAGTTTGATTCAATCAAGATGGCATCAGGTGTACCACACGTTTGTCATAAGTAAGACTGTTATTGCTATAGTTGTTCTTTAGAACACTCTGGGAGGCTGCAGTAGAACTCCAGGGAATCAACTGACAGGCTGCTCCTGTTGGAAATACATGTTTTACTGAGGATGTCAGACTTCATTCTCATATGTCTGAGAAAGATAGTGTGATATGTTAACGCTGAATTTTACTAATGAATATTCATGTATTCTGAATGTTGAATCTGCATAGAAAATGAATTAATATAGAAACATAATACACAACTTTGAAGATGAGCCTACTTGAGTGGCCGCCAGTATTCACAAAGTGTCCCTATTAATTGCTTATTAATATGAACGGATGTGCCCATGTTTGGATTACTGCAGTAGTTTGTTATATTAATAATTACGTATTATGTTCTTGCTTTATTAATGATAGGCCTTAAGTTAGCGAGGTCTTGGGCCTAGTTGCACAGCCTCATGTTAAGTTGCACTACTTAAATAAGTCACATGAAATGGCCGTGTAGAGAAATGAATATTTGTATTTTTCCACCATTTTGACCAAATGCTAGTAGATGATTTTCATTTCCCATGAAAACTATTTGCTAGAATACACTGTATTAGGTATTGTTACAATGTAAAGTATAGTGTGTGTGTGAAAGTGATGTTCCCAGGAGCTAACAATGGATGAACTGACTGGAGCACAGAAAGATACAAAATTGCTACCTGACGAGCCCAACAATGGGAACAGGAGAAGGGGAGCCAATCATCGACATGTGTAAGACAATCTAGTTATATTTTAGATTTGAGGTTCTACTTTCATTGAACTAAGTATAAACGTACGATTCTTTGACCAATAGCAACGTGCAAAGAAGTCCTAGGGAACTTTAACTTAGCCCGACTGCACCAAGAGGAGCAAGCTCACTTTTCTTTATTCTCTTTACTGAGAAGCACCATCCCAATTATCCCTTTTTCTGAGACGTTATCTCAATCAATCAATCAAAAAAAATTGTAGAGTGCGCTACTCACCCATGAGGGTCTCAAGGCGCTGAGGGGGGGAAAGTCAAGGGGGGGACGGGAGGGTCACTGATCGAACAACCATGAATGATCTAAATGAATCTTAATGTATGATATTTCTATTGCTCAGTTATTCTTGCCATTGATTCGTACTGTGATTCTAGAGTGTGTAATTATACATGCTTTGATTAAATTGAGATTCTTTAGGAGATTTGATCAACCTGTATTGTTTCTGTATGTTTATCATTTGATTTTGAGATTAAAGTATGTGATTTAGGATTGTTAATATAGGGAAATGAAAAATTCTAACGTTTACATAAAGGTGTGGTTATTCATGGTCAAAGGGGTCATGGTGAGTTGAAATTACTGATCCAAAGATTATCGACACTATTGATTGATATTATTATTGATTGGTATTGAAACTGAGTCCTATGGTGGGAATTGTCTAAGCGTAGTCAAAAGGTCCATCGGACCTCTAATGCATCCCCTTATAAATTAATGAAGAAAAGCCAAATAAGGTCAGACATGCTAACAGTGATGGTAGCAGAGTATGATGGTTAGTCTCCTTAGGAGCCCATCATAAAGCATTTGTCCCCTGGAGAAGGTAAGAGAGTAACATAGCTATGCCTTATTAAGAGGCCACCACAAAAGGTTTCTCCTTGAGAAATAGCAGGTCACGTGGGACGGTAGAAGGGTAATGGTTAGTCCCCTGAAGAGAAAATAATTTGGAGATTTGGTAAAAGAAATTGGTGAAAGTTTGGATTTTCAGACTCAACGATTCAAAGTGGAGAGAAAATGTGCCCCTGAGAACTTAGAATGACTTTCCCAGAACCTTGGAGCTTGCCAATGATTGTTTGAAGATGTTCTCAGCGCTCTAGTGAGCGTGTGAATGGAACAGGTTTTGTGCTTGCACAGCTTATGCAAATCCCAGGTGAATTGTGATGTTTGTGAGGGTTTAGGGAGTCTGCGTACTCCAGAAGTTGTTGAAGGGGTTTGCGTACTCCAAAGTGTGAGAGTAGGTAAGTTGTCGAACTTCACATGTGTGTGGCGCTTTGTGCTTAAAAATTGTCCATGTGATTGTTGGTATACGGGCCCTGCGAGGTCTAAGACTCCGGAGTATATTGAAAAGTGTATGAGACACTTGTTTTTTGTTGTAATTTGTATGGTTTAATAGGTCAATCGGGCATGGTTGACAAACTCAAGAGTGCGTGTCAAAGTGTGTGATAGGGTTTTTTGACTGAGATCTGGCGAGTCCTATGTGCACCAGGACAGACCCACTGATCATTTGAGAGTAAAATTTGCGGGTCGAATTTTGCTTGCAAAGCAGGGAAACTGAGAAAGAAAGAGTAGCTGCTAGAGCGAAACGCCATCAGTGAAAAATCCGTAAGGTTTCTGAAATGACCCTACCCCTAGTAAATGGACAAAGTAGGTTGTGATTTTGTTTAGTGCTCGCAATTATTTTTCATTAGTTTAGTGTGAATCCCAATTTAGGAGGACAAGCCAAAAGACTTTGTCAGCTGCTGTACGTGTGAGTGTGACGTCATTAGTGCCATGCATGGGATAGGTCGGTTAGTGAGAAAGGTCACGCACGGATTGGCAGACAACCGTGAAGCACAATTGGTTGAGAAGGTTGGCGAAAAGGATTTCGGGATTGAAAGTCACTTCCTGATTTGATTGAAAATAATATAAAGTCACAGAAATGCAATTTTTCAAGCTTTAAAGAATGCCGTAAGGGAAGAGAGACGTATATTACCACGGTTTAGGAGAGATTACACTGCCAGAAGGTACACCCACCCGCCAGTATTGTATTCGAAGAGAAGGGCGCTGCGCCATGTCTTTGGCTGAAACGATGGTGCAAAGTGACAGAGAAGGATGGGAGTTTAGCGTTTCTTGCCCATGGAATATTTAATTTGAGGAGCTTAGAGAATTTGAGGAGGGTGCTGTATGATTTGAAACCTCCTCCGAGACCAGCACCGTTCTAGGCATTAGCAATTTGGGAATTAGTAGCCAAACAGCAACAGGAACAAAAATTTGAGAGGAGCATGAGAAAAGCTGAGAAGACACTAGCAGAGGCTAGATGGGACAGTGATCAGAAATTTTGGAGGACCAAAACTTTACAGGGAATTAAGTTGGTTCCTGCAATTACACAGGAGAATGAGAACGAAGCTAGAAAGAGTACTAGAAAGGGATTCGTATCCTTCTGATGACAGAGAGCAGAAATTCACAAGATCTAGGAAATCTCTTACATATGATGAAGATTCAGATGATGATGAATTCATTCTACAGTTACTAAGAAATTGTCCCCCGCCATATGTAGCGCAGGAAGGAAGCTCAAACACCAGTGTAGATCCTACAGCCCGATATCAGTTGAACCAACCCATCGCCAGATACAGGTTAGCCATAATTCTCCAATTACTTTGGCAGTTTTAGAGGCCTATGCCACAAGTTGATATCCCAGGAATTTACCCTGACATACCTATCATAGATACGGCAACAAATTTGACAGTGCCAACAGTACAAGTTTATCAGAAGCCAACATTGGTCCAGATATAGTCCACCCCTAATTTGATGTCCCCGATACAGTCACAGACATTTCCAAGATACACCCCATAACAGGATCGCAGACAGGGATGTTTACCTTGACAAATCAGAATATAGGAATAGTGCACCCACGAGACCCAAATGTCAGACCAAGCCCAGACGCAGTGTCAGTACAAGTTACCATAGGTCCAGTCATACCATTTTTGCCCGGGGAAATAATGAGAACAGTGAGCAGAAATCTCTGAACCCGAGTGTGGAAAGGGAGAGATACAACGCGAATGCAAGAATGACAACTCTGTTAATTGATTTAAGTCCTTTCAGGACTCCTCCAAACAATGAGGTGAGATCATACATAGGTCCAAATCCAAGCATGGTGACACCAGAAACCCCGAATCTGACAGTACAACAAATGCCAGCTGTGAGTCACAACAACGTTTTGTTACAAGGTTTGACAGCTCAGCAGTTAACTGAATGATTAGAGAGACTAAGTGCCACGCAAGGAGATTCTAGCAGAGGAAGTGCCCTGAACATGACCAGACTTAGGCCCTCATTACAACATTGGCGGTAAATCCCGCTTACTGCCGTGCAGAAGACCACCAACACACCGCTGTGGCGGCGGAATACCACTACAGCCAAAATCTAGACACCCACACAAGTCCACCACACCAAAGGTCAGTGATAAACTGGTGATAACAAAACCTAAACTGTCACGCCAACAGGAATACGCCCTTACTATCACGACCCACGAATCCACGCAGCGGTCTTTCAACCGCTGGTATTCCATTGGCGGTACACACCGCCGCGCTCAAAATACACACACATTTACAAAACACAACCACATTGGACAATTCCAAATACACACACCTGATACACATACACACACTACTCCCACACACCCAATACAATATAAAACACACACCCACATCACCCACAAACCCTTACGACCAGATTAGCGACAGAAGGCCAGAGAGAGACACCACCATCAAGAAACTAGCATCCACAGGCAATCAACACCATCACTCACACAACATCCACGCACCTCACACAAGACACACAAACACATCCCCTGACACATCACAACACACACCACCTCACACATCACCCACACCACCCCATGGCACCGCAAAGACACCCCAGGTTTTCTGAGGAGGAGCTCAGGGTCATGGTGGAGGAAATCATCCGGGTAGAGCCACAGCTATTCGGATCACATGTGCAGTACACCTCCATAGCTAGGAAGATGGAGCTATGGCGCAGAATCGTGGACAAGGTCAACGCAGTGGGACAGCATCTAAGAACACAGGATGACATCAGGAAGAGGTGGAACAACCTACGGGGGAAGGTGCGCTCCGTGGTCTCAAGACACCAGATTCCAGTTCACCTCCTTCCCCACAACTAACAACATGGGAGTAGCAGGTCTTGGCTAAACTGCATCCTGAGGGCCTCGCAGGAGTAGCAGGAGGAATGGACTCTGGTAAGTAAATTCTTAAATACCATACCCCCCACCCTACCTGCATGCTATCACATACCCCCACCCTCACCCTCACCCCCATCACTCCAACACCTCACATATGTCCCACTATCACAAACCACCCATCCCAACACCAAGCCCTGCATGCAACAACAAAGCATGGACACCCATCAACAAAGCATGTCCACTACAGATACCCACACAGTAATCCAAAACAATTATCACACAAGGTCCTACACAAGAATGTAAGACTTGGGTACAGGCTCACCCACCCATTGCACACGATGGCACTCACAGATGCAATAATCATTCCTTTACTCCCCTGTAGGATCCCTACCCAACGTCACTGGACAGGAGGTTCCAGACATGTACACCCCCCCACAGAAGAGGCCCACAGTGATGACAGCAGCTCTGTCCAACTGGATCTAGATGACCAGCCTGGCCCATCTGGGACCTCGGGACAGTCGGTTCCCCTCACACTGGCACAAGCCACCACAGAGCCTCCCCCCCTCAGGAAACATCAGCACAGCACCCACCCAGCAGGACCATACCTCTGTCCCCAGGACACGTCAAGCAGCAGTGTGTCCACCACTACAGGGAACCCAGGCAAACCCACCACCCTAAGAACAGCGGGGACCTGGGGGCAGTGGCAGTGGGCAAACGGTTCAGGGGACAGAGGCACAGGAAAACCGGGGAACTGGGAGGTCTGCTGTGCGACAGGGGGAGGACAGGCCCAGGGAACCCACTCTCCACGAGGCCCTCTCCAAAATCATGGGAGCGTACCATCATTCCCAGGAGACGATGGCAACGGTACTGGCCAAGTTTCAGGAGACCCAGCGGCTGCAGGAGGAACAGTATTTGGGGATCAGGGAGGAACTCAAGTCCATCAACACCACCCTGGTCAACATTGTAGGGGTGCTGAAGGACCTTGTGAACACCAGGAGGGACGCTGTGGCACAACAAGGGGCCCCTGAACACTAGCCTGGACGATGAACTGCCCACCACCTCTGCCGGAGCTAGTGGACAGGAGGCATTGCCACAGGACCACGACACCAGCACCCCACCCCCTGCAGATGGAGAACCGTCCCACAAACGGTCCCTGAGATCCAGGACAAAGACAGAGAGCAATGCCAAGACCCCCGCCAATAAATGAGACCACCCTGAATGTCATCCCTGTGTCCATCCTTAAACTGCCCTAGCTCCACTTCCTATGCCCCTTTGGACAATGCACCTGTGAGACTAATAACTGGACTCTGCCATGGACATTCCTCCACCATCACCCCTGACCATTTTACAACACCCTCCACTATTTTGCACTTAAATAAACACCCTTGAATCACAAAACAAGCTGGAGTCAGTCTGTGCTTTCACTAATGTGTATTTGCAATAACTCAGGAAAATAGCAATGTCCTTTTTATTGTCAACATACCTATGTCACACAGCTCTAGTCCATGAGGTAACATAGCAGAGGTCACACAGTGGGACCCACATCTGTGAAATGGAATGGCAAAGTGACAGGTCAGGGTCCATACACTGGGTGAAAGTGACAGACAGATGATAGGTCTAACAATTTTATCAGATGTAGGAGGCAGTGATGTGTTCTTACCTGTGTCTCACTGGAAGTATTGCTGGATTACGTTGTTTCTGTTGTCGATATCCTCTTCTTCTGCCTCCTCTTCTTCACTGTCCGCAGGCTCCACAGCTGCCACAAGACCTCCTTCTGGACCATCCTCCTGCAGAAAAGGCACCTGTCGTCGCAAAGCCAAGTTGTGCAGCATACAGCAGGCCACGATGATCTGGCACACTTTCTTTGGTGAGTAGTACAGAGAACCACCTGTCATATGGAGGCACCGGAACCTCGCCTTCAGGAGGCCGAAGGTCCTTTCTATCACTCTCCTAGTTCGCCCATGTGTCTCGTTGTAGTGTTCCTCTGCCCTTGTCCTGGGATTTCTCACTGGGGTCAGTAGCCATGACAGGTTGGGGTACCCAGAGTCACCTGCAAATGTTGAGGGACACACTAACCCTTAGGGACAACCCCAGACCCAGACAACTATTCACACGGTATAGGGTCCTTGTCCTCACCTATTAGCCACACACGGTGCCTCTGGAGTTGCCCCATCACATAAGGGATGCTGCTATTCCTCAGAATGTAAGTGTCATGCACTGAGTCAGGAAACTTGGTGTTCACATGGGAGATGTACTGGTCGGCCAAACACACCTTCTGCACATTCATTGAATGATAGCTCTTCCGCTTTCTGTACACCTTTTCACTCCTGCGGGGGGGACCAAGGCCACATGTGTCCCATCAATGGCACCAATGATGTTGGGGATATGTCCCAGGGCATAGAAGTCACCTTTCACTGTAGGCAAATCCTCCACCTGAGGGAACACAATGTAGCTGCGCATGTGTTTCAGCAGGGCAGACAACACTCTGGACAACACGTTTGAGAACATAGGCTTGGACATCCCTGATACCATGGCCACTGTTGTTTGAAAAGACCCACTTGCCAGGAAATGAAGTACTGACAGGACCTGCACTAGAGGGGGGATTCCTGTGGGATGGCGGATAGCTGACATCAGGTTTGGCTCCAACTGGGCACACAGTTCCTGGATTGTGGCACGATCAAGTCTGTAGGTGACTATTATAGTGTCTCTCTTCCATTGTCGACAGGTACACCAGCGGTCTGTACACCGGAGGATGCCACCATCTCCTCACCTGCCCCAGCGGACGTGCCCATGGATGAGAACAGCAAGCACAGAGTCAGCCAACACTGAGGTAGTAAAAAAATATTTTAATTGCACACATTTGTCAATACGCTATGTGCCTGTCTTTGTGTGTATGCAAGGCCTAGATATGTGTGACGCATTTAAAAATAATGCCATGTGGCCCCCTGAAATGGCGGCTACCTGACCTGTAATGTGGGTTAAGGGGATATGAGGTAACTGCGCTGGCGTTGTACACCGTTGTGGTAGGCGGTCGAAGACCGCAGCGCAATCCTGCATTGGTTAACATTGGACCCTATGGGTCCAAGGAGCCAATGACGATGTACGCCAGCGGTGACGATACGCACCGCCGTGGACTTGACTGCCATTTTCTGTCTGTTCACTCACTTGATACCTGATCTTCGACAGGAGAAGACCTACACTGCAAGTGCTGCTGTGACCTCAGTCTGGAAGCGATGATGGCTCATGTGTCTGGGGAAAGGGCCCCTTCCTTCACATCGGAGGAGTTGGATAAACTAGTGGATGGGATCCTCCCCCAGTTCACACTACTCTACGGTCCTCAAGGTGAGCACACTGTGAGCATGCTGTATGGGCAATGCCTGTTTGGAGGGGTGTGGGTGGAAGATACGGGAGGGATGAGGCCTGCATGATCGGATGGTGTGTGTATGTGCGTCAGGGGAAGGGTGGGAACGAGGGACAATGATTGTGACTGTCCAGACGGTTAAAGATTTTCCTTTTCCCCTGTACTATGCCTGTAGGTCAGGGCCCACCAGAAGAAGGATATTTGGCGTGCCATCGCCAAGGACGTCCGGACCCTGGGGGTCCACCATAGACAGAGCACCCACTGCCGTAAAAGATGGGAGGACATTCGCCGCTGGAGCAAGAAGACGGTGGAGGCCCAGCTGGGGATGGCCTCCCAACGTGGGAGGGGTGCCCATTGCACCATGACCCCCCTGATGTTACGGATCCTGACGGTGGCGTATCCGGAGTTGGATGGGCATCACAGCAGCCACACGGGGGTGAGTACCGTCACATCCATCTGACTCTGCGTGCATTGGAGGTGTCTGGGTGGGGGAGGTGGGCAGTGGGTTCCCCTAGGCTAGGGCGAGCTTTGTAGGCAAGGACCCTTAGTGAGGCAGGCTAAGTGACACCCCAACCCCACAAGTGGTAAGAGCCAACTACACCTAGTCAGGCTCCTGTGACCTCCAAGTGTGCAGCAATTGGGCATAGGCCTTCTACTCCATGTCCCTGTGATGAATTACAGAACTCTAAGTGCATGGCATAGTGCAGAGGGCTGCTGTGTCTGTAGTGTCCGCCAACGGTAGCGGTATTGCATGCACTGAACATGTCTTTCTTCTTTCTTCCCCCCCTTTTTGTGGTCTCCCTGTTCTTGTGTGCATAAGCATCATCAGGCGGAGGAGCAGTGCCACCGGAGCAGGAGGGAGCTGCATCCCACATGGCCCTGGAGGGCGAGACAACGGAGTCAGAAGTCACCAGTGGGGCAGAGGGGAGCTCCACGGCAGGGACAGGAGCTGAGCCAGAGACACCGACTCCTCCTCTGATGGGAGCTCCCTTGCGGTGGCGGGCCCCTCTGTGCCCACCGCATCTACAGGTACAGCCGCCACCCCCCCACCAGCACTGCCCTCCCGGCAGCCCCTCAGCGTGTGTCCCGTGGCCGCTCACCCAGGAGGGTGGGCATCTCCTTCACCCCAGGCACCTCAGGCCCTGCCCCAGTCAGCCCTGCTGCCCTCAGTGAGGAGGCCATTGACCTCCTGAGAACCCTCACTGCTGGGCAGTCTACCATTCTGAATGCCATCCAGGGTGTACAGAGGCAGTTGCAACAGACAAATGCATACCTGGAGGGCATTCATTCTGGTCAGGCAGCCCAACAGCGAGCATTTCAGGCTCTGGCCTCAGCACTGATGGCAGCCATTGTCCCTTTGTCCAGCCTCCCCCCTCCAGCTTCCTCCACCCAGACACAATCCCCTGTACCTCAGCCTATCCCAAGCACACCATCAGACCAGCATGCACACACCTCAACACATAAGGGTGGCTCTGGCAAACATAAGCACCACACATTCTACAGGCACTCACACAAGCATCATACCCATGCAGACATACCAACATCCACTGCCTCCACTGTGTACCCCTCCTCCACGTGTCCCTCCTTCCTCCCTGTCACGTCTCCACTCACACCTGCATGCACTACATCTTCAGCCACTACCTCCATCACCAGCACGCCCATCGCCACACACCGCTCACGTGCACTCACCACCCCCACTACCATTCACACAACCTATGTGTCCTCTCCTAGTGTGTCTGTGAGCCCTCCTCCCAAAGTACACAAATGCAGGCACACACCCACCCAACAGCCATCCACCTCACGACAGCCTCCAGCCCACGCACCTTCACCCAAAGTCAGCAAACGAACACCTCCTACAACCACTACCTTTTTCTCCACTCCCAAACCCCCTCCATCTACCCGTCCCAGTGTGTCTAAAAAACATTTCCTGTCAAACCTTGAGCTCTTCCCTTCACCTCCACACCCCGTCCGTCCCTTAGGGCCCGCCTTTCCAGGTCCCAACCCAGCACCCCAGCCACCACATCACCGGGCACAGTGGTGCCAGCAATAGCCGGATTTCAGAGTGCGCCAAGCAACAGGTCTGCCAGTGTCCCAAGAAGCGAGGCCAAGGACATTCTCCCACCTCCTAAACAGAAAAAGTTGCCCACATCCCAGAGGGAGAAGGCCAAAACACCTACCACCAAGGGCTCAGGCAAGACAATTTTTGGAAGTGGAAAGACAGCTGCGCCACTATCCAAGGTGGGGAAGGCCCTAAAAATGAAAGGCAAGTCAACGTCGCCGCCAACCTGTACGGCGGACAAGACCGCCACCGGCACCGCCCCATGCACCGCCACCACAGATACCGCCGCTAGCACCCCAGATACTGAGCCCTTCACCAGCACCGCAGACACTGTGCCCTTCAGCAGCACAGCAGTCAGTGAGCCAGCCACCAGCACCGCCGCTACTGACACCGCCGCAAGCACCGCAGTCAGTGAGCCTCCCACCAGCACCGCCGCTACTGACACCGCCGCCAGCACGGCAGTCAGTGAGCCAGCCACCAGCACGGCAGTGAGTGAGCCAGCCACCAGCACGGCAGTCAGTGAGCCAGCAGCCAGCACCGCCGCAACAATGACCGCCACCAGCACCGCCGCAACAATGACCGCCGCAAGCACCGCCGCAACAATGACCGCCGCAACAATGACTGCCGCAAGCACCGCCGCTACTGACCCCGCCGCCACCACCGCCAGCGGCCCCGCAACATCCTGAGCCAGTGGCACCACCGCAGACATGGCTGCCATCCCCAGTGGTAATTCGTACAAGGCTGGTGGTCAGTTCCAGGGGCCTGGGCAGCCTGCATGTTGTACCACCTTCAGTGGAGATTCACATCCACTACCTCAGTCCTTGGCAGGATGAAGCACTCTGGGCACACAGCCCCCTCCAGAACCAGTGGAGTATCACATCCACTACCTCAGTCCTTGGCAGGATGAAGCACTCTGGGCACAAAGCCCCCTCCAGAACCAGTGGAGAGATACATCCACTACCTCAGTCCTTGGCAGGATGAAGCACTCTGGGCACAAAGCCCTCTCCAGAACCAGTGGAGACTGTTATCCACTTGAGATACTGTGGCTTTGCACTCCCCAGGATAAAGCTGTGGGCAACCCACCCACAGGAGAGACTTGAGAGACTGTGCCTTTTCACTCCCCAGGATAAAGCAGTGGGCAAACCACCCACTGGAGAGACTTGAGAGACTGTGGCTTTGCACTCCCTAGGATAAAGCAGTGGGCAAACCACCCACCGGCGAGACTTGAGAGACTGTGGCTTTGCACTCCCCAGGATAAAGCAGTGGGCAAACCACCCACTGGAGAGACTTGAGAGACTGTGGCTTTGCACTCCCCAGGATAAAGCAGTGGGCAAACCACACATTGGAGAGACTTGAGAGACTGTGGCTTTGCACTCCCCAGGATACATCAATGGACATGGAGCCCTCTCGTGGAGCTGGCGTCGTGCACTCATCCGGCTGAGGTGCCCCCCCTTCCCTTCCCCCTGAGGTGCCTGTTTTATTTTGATCTGATGCCCTTGCAGTGTTCTCTCCGTTTCGATCGGGTATCGAGTATGGGCCTTGCCCATGCATTTTGGGCCCAGTGGTCCACGGACTATATAGGTGCAGTACCTGGACTTGAATTCTTGGTGTACATAATTGTTTATAGTGTATATAAATTTCTGACTAATGGATAAATCTTGATTACAATGGTTACAATCATTTCCTTTTGTCCTTGCGTTCCTCCGGCGGTGGGGTTTGGGGGGTGTAAATGTAATGTTGCAGCACGTATTGGTGTGTATGTTGTTGTGGGTGGGGGTAGTGGTGTTGCGTGTTGCGTGTGTGTGTCACTCTCTTTTCCCTCTCCCCTCCCCTGTGTAGAAGGTGCAGAACTCACTGTGGTCGTCGCCGCCGTCTTTCGTGCTCCTGGTAGAGGAGAAGGAATACTATCGCAGGGAGGATTTGGAGTTCTGGCTCCATGGCGTCCTGGTTCCTTGTGAGTTGTGTAGAGGTGAGTGTTTCCCCTTCCAAGTCCTGTTTCCGCCGTGTTTTTGTTTGCGTTGAATCCGCCCCGGAAAAGGTTTGGTGGATTGGCCTCTCATAATAGTGTGGGCGGTACATTGTCTTCCGCCTGTCTGTTGCCGGTGACTGCCATGCTGTTTGTTTGTACCGCCGTGGCGGTCGGAGTGTTAAAGTGGCTATCTATGTTGGCGGTTTCCACCATGGTCATAATTCCATTTTTTTCACCGCTGGCCTGTTGGTGGTTTTACCACCGCTTTACCACCAACCACCAGGGTTGTAATGAGGGCCTTAGACTAGAGGCAGAAGACCCAATCGAGGGAACCATGGGGTTAGACAAAATTGACACATTCAAAGATGAGTTGCGTTACCTATGCAAACTGATTACTAACAAAGCAGGAGTTGTGCATCATAAATTAGCAAACAGCAGAAAAATCTGACATAGAGGTTGAGAAAACAAAACACTTAAAAATGAGTTACAGATTAGATTTTGATTCAAAAGATTTTGAGAACATGAGAATACCAGGAATTAAAATTCACCTTAGGGAATTAATACAGAACATTCAAACATGGGGACAATTAGACAAATGGGAAGGCGGATGGGTGAAGAAAAGAGACAAGAAGAAAAGAGATTCTGCAAAATGTGCAGCAGGTTGAGGACCCAGTGAAAATTCGACCAATGAGAGATAATCCAGGAGGGAATTTTGTCCATGTCGCTTGGAGCAGAAGCAACATTCTGTCATTCACAAATGACTATACCAGGTTGAGAGAGAGAAACCAGTAGACTGGTACCAACAGACAGACAGGTTTGTGAAACTTGCCAAATGCCTGTGGGAGGATTTGAAAAACCTGTTAGAGATAGTAGTTCCAGCAGACTTATGGATAGAATGCAAGAAGAGCGTAGATTAGCCAACAAGAGAACCTCAGAGAGATCCAGCAAAAGGCGTACCATACCCTGACGTAATGAAATATTATTATGAGGTGATTGAATTTTCGAAAATGAGAATTTCGCCCAAAAACATTGACTGGCAGTGAATAGACAGGACAGCCCAGGAAGTGGAAGGGTCAATACATACATACGATGAGAGATTGTTGTAGGCGTTCAAACATTACAGTGGTACAGAAACAATTGAGCTGAAGGACAACACTCATTTTGTGTTCAGATTTGTTGAAGGATTGAGACCTGAAATTAGCCAGATGATTAAAATTCATTTGATTTGCTGGCACAAAAAGCCGATTGATTAGGTATTGCAGTATGCAAAGTACTGTAGTGACGAGATTAAGTTGAAGCGAAGAAAGTCGAAGTAAAAGGCAATGGTGATGCAGATTAAAGCGGCACAAACAGGAATGCAGGGAAATTTTCCACAGCAGCAGAGAAATGTGGTGTTTCACAATCAAGCCGGAGGTAGAGGTCATGGAGGAATTGGAAACGGGAAATGTAGTCCTGATTCGAGTACTGTAGTGGTTCAGAATGATGTGCAGGGAATTAAGAGATTATTGACATGTCACGCTTGTGGAGGGCTCGGACATTGGAATCGGGAGGTGTCATTCAGCAAACAAGTGACATCAATTCTTTCCAAAACATGAGAGGACTGAGAATGAAAGGTCATAATCCAAATTTCCAAAACAATGTGAATCCGATGCAAGGTTTTCAGCCCATGCAACAGGTGCAAATGCCATGCTTACAGATACCCCACTCGCAGCCAATGCAACAGCAGGTTCAAATGGTACCTAAACAGCAAATTAAAATACTTCAAGCCCAATGGAGCAGCAGCATGTGATGCTTCTCTTAACAGGTCACCGGTCAAAAGGTTTAATCAGAGTAATAACACAGTGCACCAATTCCTGTTACAGTGAGAATAGAATAAACAATGAATGGGTGAGTTCAGCTGAAGAAGAATGTGCATGCAGCTTAAAGTAGATCAGAGAGGTCCACATGTAAAGGGAAGAGTAATGGGTCACAAAGTTTCATTCTTAGTTGACACAGGAGCTACCTGCTCTACAGGAAGGACCGCAGAAGTTGCAATCTTGTCCCCTTCAGGGAAAACAGTCCAGATTGTAGTCACAAATCAGTATTTGACCAATCTTATTACAGAACCAGTCCAGGTTAAAATTGGCAACTTTAAAGGATTACCCAAATTTGTAGTTTGTGACTCGAGTCCAGTATCCTTACTGGGAAGGGACTTGTTGTGTAAAACAAGATAAACAATTACTTGCTCAAATGATGGAATTGAAATTCAGACAAACAATGATGACGAAGATGATCCAGCTCCCGAGACAGATTGTGAGATAATAAATGAGGAGTACCCTTTGATTAGCTTCTTTCCAGTTTTCTCAGTAAAAGATCTTCCTTCTAAAATACAGGGAACAGTTAAAATAAAGGGGTGGGATTTGACAGAAAAGGACATTGGTCTAATAAAAGAAGTTGAACCAGTTAAGGTTCCAGTCAAGCCAAATGTGATTTTTCCCCAGATTCCTCAGTATCACATGACACAGGTCTCAATTGAAACAATTGCACCCATAATTGCAGAATTTGTGAACCAAGGCATTCTAAAAGAAGTGTTGAGCAGTCCATGTAACTCACTGATAATGGCATTGCGAAAGCCCTGTGGGAAATTTTGAATTGCTCAGGATATGAGAAAAATAAATGACATTGGGTTTAAGTGTTGCCCTGTAATGCCAAATCCAGCAGTGATTTTGTTTTAGATCCCATGCGATGCTGAATGGTTCACCGTGATAGACCTGTCACAAGCATTCTTTTCTGTACCTCTTCATAATGGTGTAGTCAATTTCTCTTCTGTTTCAAATTTTTAGATTGAGTCTACTGTTGGTGTGGAATTCCTCAAGGTTTTTCAGAATCACCTAACATTTTCAACCAGATCTTAAAAAGAAAAACCTGAAGTAATTGGAAATGCCTTTCCAATCGACATTGGTGCAGTACATTGATGATTTGTTGATTGCATCCAAAACAAAAGAAGAATGCAAGTATGATACGATTGCTGAACTATTTAGGGAAGAATGGTCATAAAGTGTTCCCAGCTAAATTACTATACTGTTAGAAAGAAGTGAAATATTTGGATCACCAAATTGAGAAAGGAATTAGGAAAATATCCAGAGAAAGGGTTACAGCCATATTACTGATGAGTCCCCCAGCTACACAGAGAGATGTTAGGATGTTTTTGGGAATGGTAAGCTATTGTCGCCAGTGGATTCCCAACTTTTCAGTCATTTCTAAGCCATTGCAGAAGCTGACTCACAAAGAAGTTACAGATCCCCTAGTGTTAGATCAAGCATGTATGAAAGCATTTTTTGAGTTGAGAGAATGATTGTGCAAAGCCCCAGCTTTGGGAACGCCTGACTATATGAAACCCTTCACTTTGTTCTGTCATAAGCATGATGCATGTTCTCTGTCTAACTTGACTTAAGTCCATGGTGGTATAAACCGCCCAGTAGCATATTTTCCAGCTACTTTAGACCCAGTTGCAGCAGCTTTACCAGGCTGTCTGCGTTCAGTCGCTGTGGTTGGATGAAGCCTCACTCAGAGTGAGAGCATTGTGATGGGACACCCCCTGACAATCATGGTCCCTAACTCCATTGCGGTTTTGCTTACACAAACCAAAACACAATACCTTACAGGTGCCAGGCTGACTCATTATGAAACAAGCATCCTGAGGTCCCCAAATGTGTCATTGAAAAGGTGTACAGTGCTTAGCCCATCAACCTTACTCCCGAAAGAAAATGTTGAAATTGACAAATTGGAAGATGTTGAACATGATTGTCTCGAAGTAACTGATCTGTGCACAAAACCGAGACCTGATATTAGACAAACCCGATTGGAGGAAAATGACCAACTTATTTTTGTTGATGGTTCCTGTTTAGGAGACCCCACGGGAACACTGAGAGGAGGATATGCTGTGTGCACAATTTCTGGTATACTTGAAACGTCCTGGCTTCAAGGAGTATATTCAGCAGAAGTGGCGGAACTGGTAGCCCTTACTAGAGCAGGCCATGTTTCTGCATAGCTTAAAGTTACCATCTCTGTGGACAGCCAGTATGGATTTAGAATAGTGCATGATTTTGGCCAGTTGTGGTCACAGAGAGGTTTCATGACCTCTTCTGGTTCCCCAGTCAGAAATGGTGAATTGCTATGAGCTATTCAAATGCCTGAGAAGGTTGCCGTGGTGTAATGCAGTGCACACCTGAAATCACAAGATTTTGTGTCAATGGGAAATGGACATGTAGATCAAGTCACAAGGTTTTCCACATTGAACTGTATATCGCTCAAAGATAAATGGGAATTGTTACCTGAGGAAGCGGAGACGTGCCCAAGTTATGCATTACATGTTATAGATACCTTGGAAGAGCTGAAAACATTGCAGGATAATGTTGAAAGGGAAGAAAAAAAGTCATGGGTCAAATTGAAATGTGTACAGCGTGAGGATGAACTATTGCAGAAGAGAGTTAATTGGTCTTGCCGAACAGCTTGTTGACTCAAATGGCTAGATATAATCATGGTCAAGCACATGTTGGGAGGGATGCTATGATTCAAGAGTTTAAACAAAATTGGTTCAATCCAAAGTTTAGAAAAGTTGCCGAAGCAGTTTGCCATTGTTGCGTCATTTGTCAACAAATGAAATCGGATAAAGGGACAGTGGTCAATTTGAGCCACATTGGAAGAGGAGGCG